>NC_092423.1:124491409-124810576 GCF_036169615.1 Heliangelus exortis
CAGAGAAGAGATAAAGAAAGAGGTTGCTCACAAGAATTTACTGATTCCAAAGAAAGTTGCTCAAGACAATCCACAAAGTTTATTATTATTGTGTGTTTTAGTGGGTAATGCACTCTGTTGAGGCCTCTGGAAGCACAGGCCTGCAGAGGTTATGTACATGGGCAGGCTGCTCACTCTTCCAAGTGGGAACACTCCTCATGGTCCATTATTCAATGATTTGCAGAAGTGTCTTTCTTTGTTTCTTTGATTTTATCATTCTTTCTCAGCAGTCTAGCTGCTAAAATTAATTTATGTTATAGTTATTTTATATGATGTGTTCAACAATTCAAGGAATTCATTTAAGTCACTCTCCATCATTTAAATATAAATCAAAAGCCCTTGTTGTCAATTTAGTCCAGAAGTTCTATCTGCTTCTTACCAAGTGTATCTTCACCATTTTCTCATTTGAAGATCTCTATTTGGAGTGTTCATTCCTTACTATTTTCAAGTAAAGGCTTGATTTTTCACCATGGAGAATTTGTCCTAGTTGATTTAAGATTAGGAAACGTAATATAAAGGCATCCATTATCAGAAGGTGTTTGGTTAATTAGAAAATGTGTATTTAAGTCAATAGTAAGGTTTAAACCAAGCTCCAGTCAGTGGGAGAACCATGTTCCATCAGTAAATGTCATACAGAGGTGTTTGCTCTGTGCTTTTTGTTCTCTGCTTTTTTCCTAAATATTTTCAGCTCTGAGTAAAATTTTACATAAATCTTGTAAAGAAAAAAACTTTGAAGGATCTAAATTTCTATTCTGTTAAGCACAGAAAGCTCTGATGAGTCATTGCAAAGCTTTTCCAAACTTATGTGAACATGTCTGATGTGGGATTTGGGTTGGGACTGCATAGGCACAAGTGCACTCAAAGCATACCCTGGAGTTTCAGGCTGTAATCTAGTTGGAACTACAGCAACTTTCCTTGGGGCTTCCTAGGGTTCCAGCAGGCAGAAACAAGCATGTAGAGTTGCAAACATTAAAGGAACCAAAACTAAAAGCCAAGCCACTTCAAATGCTCAGTGTTTTGGGGTTTGGCTCATTTGTATTTTTAGTGGAGGATCATGAAAATATCACAGCATATACCTTTCAGCTCAATTGCAAAGCTTGCCATGATGCAGTGGAAAAGAGGCTGGAGGCTTTTGCCCCATTTGTCTGCACCATGGCTGCTCCCCCCCCAGGAAAGGGATGCTTCAGTGCCACCTCGTGGCTTCCACCTCCCAGGAGGGGCCATCTCAGACAGACAAGGTGCCACCACTACCCTATGTTTGCTCTGTGCTATTGAATAGCTACTCTATTTTTTTTTCTTGTTAATATCATAAACATAGAGCTCTGGAAATGAGTTTATGATTAGAGATAGCACTTAGATCTGATGAACAGCTCTGGCACAGTTGATGCTGCAGCTTACCCCCTGAGGGGGGTTAGGCAGCTGCCCCAGAGAGACCTGCTTTGAGATAGTCAGTAGAGTAAGTGCAAGAAAATGTCCCCAGCCTTGTCACCAGCTACAGCCCCTTCCCCAGGGCAGCCAGCAGGAGCCTCCATTCCCTCAGGACTGATTCTTCTGCCAAGATCAGGCACCTGCAAAGGCCACAGGAGGCGGGAGAGGCCCAGCCATTCACCTCTTGCACTAAATGTAGGGTTATCATCTTGCACAATCAGACCAAAGTGTTGTAACAAAGCTGTAGTTCTAGTGGTGAATGGGGACAGGCGGTCAGAACAAACACTGTCTACTCTCTTCATTCACATGGTTAAAAAAGCCCTGTATTCTGGGATGCATCCAAAGATGTGTGGCCAGCAGGGTCAAGGAGATGATTCTTCCCCTCTGCTCCAGTCTCTTAAGACCCCACATGGAGTGCTGTGTCCTGCTCTGAAGTCTCCAACACAGGGATGTGCAGCTTTTGTAAGGATTCTAGAGAGCCACAAAGATGCTCAGAGGGCTGGAGCACCTCTCCTAAGAAGACAGACTGAGAGAGTTGAGGTTGTTCAGCCTGGAGAAGAGAAGGCTCAGGGGAGACCTTATCTGTATCCTCCAGTATCTGGAGGGGGACTACAGGAAAACTGGGGAGGGACTTCTTACAAGGGCATATAGTGAAAGAACAAAAGTTTTAATGAGGGTAGGTAGACTTAGATTAGATATTAGTAAAAATAGTCCCATCCTAGAACACTCAGCTGGGAATGGGGAAGGAGAGGGACACACTTCTGAGGAGTAGGATGTTGAATTAGCTTTAATTTTGTAATGAAGACCCACAAAGCTGAGGTAGGCAAGTTGTTTGCTGGGCACCTCATCCCAAATTATTCCAGGGACCTTGCACATACAGCGGCTTTTATGTGGGATAAAAATAAATTATTCAATTAAAATCCTAGCATCAATGAGTCAATACAATACATAGAGTTCCCTTTTCCATCTGTTACTTAACAGTCTGCTAAGTAAGTTATCTACACATCCAATGCAGATACAGGTTGATTTTAGATCCCAGGATGTTAAAAACTGCTGATTCCTAATCACCAACATTCCAAATGTGCCCATCTGCCCCAAACTCTACTCATCCACTCTATTTTGAAGCTGTATTTCTGTACAGCTCATTTTCATGCATGCTCAGTCAGCTCCTAAGACATGAAACTTGCTTGAAACTGAAGTCAACAGGATTTATGTCAGTATGTTTACACATCAAACAAAACTGAAATGCTACCTTACTTGGGAAAATATATTCCAAGTCACTTTGCCAGGGGAATGTCATAGGTAAATATCACAGCACAGCCTCTTCACAAATGTACTTTTCTTTTCCAAATGACAAGTTTGAGATTGAGCGTTCTTTTCAGAAATGGTATTTCTGGACATTCTCGGTATCAAGAAATTGTGCTTATTGTCAAATAGTAATATTTTTTCCTGCTACTCAGCCATGTATTTATTTTGAATTATGAGGCACAATAGAATGGTCTTCTCTGTTGTACCCTCATAAACAAAACAGTTTGCAGTTACTATGGCTATCAAAAACCTAAATTTTTAAGTATGACAGAGAACCATTTGATAATATTAGCAACAAAAATGTAATAGAAAAGATTAAAAAGGTAGATTTTTTTAATTCTTTCTTTGCAGTTGTGGTGGTTTTTTGTTTTTCGGTTACTTTGCTGCAGTTTTAAAATGCCACGTCTATGAGAGACTTTTGTCCTGACAACATTAAGGAATCCATTCTGCCCCCCCTCTAATCACAAAAATTTCTAGCCATATAAGTATCCTGAAACAATGTATTAGGATTATTCATAGAGTTCAAGGGTGAAAAAAAGGACCAGATATCAAAAAATCTTTTGACTTCTCTCCTAATGTTCCTAAACAATGTATGAGGAATCTTGGTTTATGTCACATCTTGGCAGTATGAAAGAGAAGAGGCTGTGAAGAACACTGTCTTGGGACTTAGTTGCTTCTGTCAGTTTGTCACAACATTACATTTATTTTAATGAGGGGGTGTTACATTTCATGTCTGCGTATGATAACTATATTAATACAAATGGAAAAAGGCATGAAAGCCAGCAAATTCTAAGGCATTAAACATTTTTATTGCTAATGAGACCAACTAATCTAATGAAGTAGAAAATACAGTTAATAAATTTATAGATAATAAAGTAGAAAATATAAACGCAGTTGTGTAGAGAGAACCACAAGTCCTCAGGTGTTGCCGATAATGAACTGGGAGCTTAGGCCCAGCTGTGCCCAATAATTAGGGCCTGCCCCAGCCGGAAATGGGCGGGGCTGAAGGGCAAAATAAAAGGCATGCTCCCAGAAGCAGAAGGAGACAAGAGATGAAGACGCCTGAGGAGAGGGATGGCAAGAGAGCTCTGGAGAAGAGCCATGTTCCCTGAGAGAAGGCTTGCCGCAACACAGTTGCTTTTTAAAAAATGAAATAAAATTTTAAAATTTTCGTTCGTTATAAACTAAGCTATGTTGGTTAAAAATATACAGAAGTGTTTCTTGCTCCTCAGAACTGACCTGAAGAATTGCCTTCAAAGTTTCTGGCGCTGTATTCTAGCAGAGAAGCCACAGACTCAAAAATAACCTGCTCTAGGATGGCAATGTGCATGTTTCCCTGTGAGAATGGCATGAAGAAACTTCAGAACTCTAGTTATATTCTTAAGGGAAAAGACACAGCTGAACAGTCCTGGAGTTTCCCCTCTCTGCAAGCAGTGCAAACAACCCTGGTTTGAGCAGGGCACGGTGTCACACCATGCAGTGCATGTTATGTTCTACTACATCCTTACAGTGTTGGCAATTCTTGACTTACAATGTCTCCTTCTATCCTGTAGCAGGAACTGAATGGAAAGACAGCTGCCTGCTACTCTCTTTTAACCCAAACAAACAAAAAGGGGTTACCCAGATGCCCTTACTGACAAAAGGGAAAGAGACACCTGTTTCCTTGGGACTGGATTCATCCTCAGATAAGAAATGTCAAAGAAAGGCATTTTTTCATTTGTTAAACTTTGTTTAGTTAGACAACGTAACAGAGTGAAAAACATAAAAAAATGCATGAGGAATAGGACATTGCTCCAGGTTAGCCTTTGTACTTTATTTTAAAGAATTGAAAAAACCCCAAAACCTCCCAATTTGCTGTGGGAAAAATTAATGCTACACCACAATTTTAAACTAAATACCACCCAGAACATCAACCTGGCTTGATATGATATATTACAAACTAGAGCTGGTTGTACCATTGAAAAAAAATTACAACTTTGAGTTCAGATAGGGGATACAGAAAAATAAATTCCACTTAATCCTCTATCAGCTTTTGCATCATTCTGTGTTTTGGGACATATTTTCCCCTCAGCATTATTATTTTCTCCACAAGCAAGGCAACTCACTCTCCACCTGGGCAAATAAATTTGCATATATATGTATTCACTCCTGAGATCTTTATGTATCTGACTGAGTTATTCAACACTTTTTGAAAAAGATCGATTAAAATACTTCCTTTGTTAAAGATAGTTAATTTTATATTTATTTTATAAGTCTTCCACCTGTATACCATTTTTTAATGGAAAAACAGAGGAATCTTATTATAAACAAGACATGTGACCCTAATCTTTTATTCTTCATTTTCATCTCTCTCCTTAATAATTTTGCATCAAAGTGCTAGTAAGAACTTTCTGTTCTTTGTCATGAACTTAAATGCCACATAATTCTCTTCCCACCTAATCACATTTTTCATTCTTAAAAAAAAATATTCACATGAGATGGTGCCTTTTAATCTGTTAAATCAGTTTTCTGTTCTACTGATAACTTCTATGAGCTGTCAGCTGTATGTTTTCTAGAAGAATACGAACTATCATGTGATATGTGCCTCTTACAACACCTCCTGTAGAGAACTAGATTGATATATTACAGGTAGAACTATACATGATATCCATCTCCATTAGCCTAGCACTGTCAGCCCAGTTAGCACTGTTGCCTGAAGCTGTCCTGTAGTTAATCTCAAATCTCAAAGTCTCAAGTCAGATCCAAAGGTTAAGCTAAGGAAAAAAAAACAACCTTTTTTTCCACACATAGCATTTCTACCCAACACTGCTCACATAATCTAAGTGTCTAGAGTAAGTACAATTCAGTCACAGAAAAAAAAATTACATATAAAAAAGGCATGAATATAGTTTGAAATTTTCTGTTCTTGGAAATCTAGAAGGATGCCAAGGGCCTCGAGTCCATTCCGTTCAGTTCAAATTTATTTGCACAGCAGGTCCTGTCAAAGCTTTTCTTGGGCCTTGCATGATTTCAAAAATTCTTTCTATGCTTCCTATAGCTTAAAAAAAAGCAGCAAGAATCTTGGCATAACTAATAGCCACAGCATAGCTGAATAAGACAAAGAGTGGCTAAGACTTCCTGGGTTTAGACACTTGTACAACAATAAAACAGATCAGTGTGAGGATACTGTGGTTTACAGGGCCATAGTGCACTCTCTGCACCAAGAGCCTTGATTTCTCTAGTAGTGAAACTGGGTACAGAGCCTTCATTTTTTTCCAATTAATAACCAATTACCAGATATTTAAACTCAGGTCCTGCAGTAAGTGCACACTTTACCACCATGTTGCTCTGCAGTACAGCAGGGTCAACAACTCATCTGCCTTCAGTGTATTCCATTGCTTTTGGCTGCACACATTCCTTTATGGCAGGTCCATCACAGGTTGAAAAACAGATCTCTACAGCACTGCATGCTACAAGACATGGGAGAAAAGGAGGTTGGTGCTGTCAAGAAAAGCCTATGATTTCTTTCAGAATAGGCTGTGCACTCCCTCAGGGAAATGTTCAGCTGCTCCATGCTAAATGTTATTTTTACCCTTAGGATGTATTCAGATGTATTCAGATGCAACTTGAATACAATTTTTGGAATTACACAGACCCAAGAAACAGGTTCAATTCATTGATAAAGTAAATTCTTAGTAGGAGCATTTTCTTTGATTTTCTCCTGATTCTCTGAAGCAGACTCTGTCAAGATATAAATTTTGGTTAAAAAGAATTAAACTAATAACTGTGTCATGTTTCATACTTGTTTCATGGTCTCTGTGCCTCTCATAGGCAGATCAGTTCTTCTACATTTTATCTGAAGTACATGACAACAGCTCTAGTCTCTTATAAAACTTCCTAGGCATGAGTCAGTCCAGAGCCTCCCCCAAAGTCTATCCAGGATGACATAGAGGATCCATGGTGTATGTCACATCAGTCTGCAGAGCTCAAATAACAGCTTTAGTAGAAAGCCAAAACAGCCACTCACGAAGCAAGCCCATTAATTTTATTGTTCCATTCTTCTCTCACTTCTTTTATTCTACCCCCATCTTTTCCTGTGTCTTGTGATTCCTAAACCTATTAACTGCTTAGACTGGATTTCACTACTTTTTTACCACATTTGTACAATGGGCTCTTCTGTAAAAGAAAGTGTTTGGAATATTTTGGTCTTTTCTAAGAAGGAAGCACAGGAACAGGTGAACAACAGCTGCTTCTGACACTGAAAATACAAATGTTGGCTCCAGAAAGCATTACCATCCACAAAGCACCTCTGACTAGGAATACCACACAATTTAGGGAAAATTTTCTTAGCAAACCTCCAAGTCACTTACTTGGAATAATTTCAAATGAGAAATATCTTGCTTGTATAGTAGTTTCCATCCTAGCAGACCACCATTAGGAGATGTCTCGTTGTCTTATTCTGAAGGTTTAGCTTAAGCCTTCCCTGTCCCTTGTAAATGGACAGACACATGCATATACACAGCTCTCAAGGGATGCAAGCCACACCACAATCCTCCAAAATGCATTTCTAAGGCTTGCTCTTGGGAGTAGAGCCTGTAGCATACCATGGCACTCACTGTCTGGCAGACCTGCCCAGCTTCCTGTTATCTCCAGTTTCTGGAGAAACTGATCCCTGTACCAGCATCATGGGCAGGGTGTTGCCTGTTCCCTGCCTGGGAACGACACACACCTCTGGGCCACTTCTGCTGGCAGCCGTGCCCTCCCCAGCAGGGCACTCACAAGACAAGGCAGCAAAAACTTGAGATGGTTGGGGAAGAAGCCCAGTTGCTTTCTAATGACAAATAAAGAAGACCTTGGGCATTGCACTGAATAGTGCAGGTTTGCTTTCCTTTTGTTGTTTCTTTTTTTCTTTTAATCTAGCAAAGGGCAGTTAACATCTGGAAAATGGCTGTTTGGCTCAGGCATGCATGGAGCAACATGGAGATTTCAGGCACTGAAAAATTCTATGTAGGAATGAGTCATTTACTAGGATCATTTTTAAGATGGCAGAAATACATAATTACAATATCTATAACTCTGTCCATGGTTTAATCAGTTGCAGATCAGTTGCAGTTGCAAACTCCACATTTTTTGTGGGAGTTGAGATTTGTTCTTTACCTGATTTTAATTTTGCATCTTTCATTTTCTTGTGAAGCAAGATGTCTTCTGCAACATACTAAAGTTTTTTCTCCATGTCTTTGTTTCCCTTAACATTTATCTGCTAGCATCTTGAAAACTTTAGACCACTGCTTTCTGTTCTGCAAATCTTCTTATCTATTTCTTTAAAAGCCTGTTGGCTTTTAAAAGACCTATCAGCTACTGTAGTGTCACACAATTGCTCCTAGAGGTGATGAGTATTTTACAGTAATCTCAGGGCTTTTTAGACATGACTGATCGATTTAGTTTTTTAATTAATTTTAAATTTAATTAATTTTAATTAATTGTCCTTTACCTAGCACAGGACTTTTGCTAGTTTGCTGGCTGTTGTGGAACTGACTTTGATAATGATGTGTTAAATGTTTGGCATCCCCTAAATGATTGCTCTGCTTTGGAAGGCATAATTAATACTGCTCCAAATGTATAGGAGATGTCTCACCATGCTGAATGTATTATGACATTATATTTTCAAGTGCAAAATGTTACTATCAGTTTCTGCCTATCATTGTTATTTCCATTAAATATTTTCTACCAGATCACAAATCAAATAAGTAATTACCTTTTCCTGTTACTCCAGTATCCTTTCAAATTCTCCTCCTTTAGTATACCTTCTCTTCATCACAATTCACAATTTTGTCACTGTTTTTTTTCCATCATGTTGCACTCTTTCAACGAAGCTCTGAAGTTAAGCTATGTAAAATAAACAAGTCATTCAATACAGAATCACACCATCTATATAGTATGAATCTGCATCAATCTCTGTTTACAGGGTTTTCCTCTGCTTTGTATCTTCATTTTCATGTATTTGCCTTTCCTGGTTTTTTAGGGTCCCACTCTTGATCTGGAAGAACACATATGGCCAAAGTCAAATCAGTGAGGTGTCACCTTCATAATTAAACACATATACAGGTATTTATGCATATTGTGCCATTGAAGAGCAGTTTTTGGGTTTGATTTTGCACCTGTTTTCCAAAGGGTTCCCAAACCCTGGCTCATTACAACTGGCATCTGATAACTGCCTCTTCCCTGTCAGTCAAAGCAACCCTGGTTCTTGTCCTAATGCTAAAGATAACAGGTTTGCTGAACTGCTGTCTGCTACCAGCCCATATCTACCCTGCCATCTGCTTTATACTATCTGCTTTATTCTAATCCTCAAAAAACCCCTCTCTTGCAAATTCCTGTTCTATTGCTCATGTGATTACTAATCCAAAATCCAAGAATGTTTCTGCTGTCAATTAAACCTTACAACTGTTTGGAGGGGCTTCTGTTCTGAACTGCCAGCAAGGTTAGTTCTGGCTAGGCATAACTTAAAATATGTGTTAGAAAGGAATCAGCTCCCTGGCAAATGGTAGTGACATGTATGGGACTTGAGAAAGAAGTGGGGGCTTTGCCTGTGGAAAACTTCCAGAAGAGTGTGAATTAGCTTCTGCTACTTGCTTCCATAGAAATCTAAGCACTGCTTTTCAGACATCTATGAAATGAAAGCATAAATGCATTGCATTGTTAGAGCTTACTGAAGAGGTTTGGTGTGCTTAGTGATTACTTCATTCACCACTGTGTTTTGAGGACTTCCTGAGCTCCTTTGCAAAAGCAGAAGGATGTCCCTTGTAAGTTCACCTCTAAACAAAATTTTTTTGCAACAAGGTCAGAACTCAACTCAATCCATAGCAATGGGACAGCTACAGTGCTACAGGGACAAATGTTTTATGGCATCTAGTCTTCCCTCACCCTTCGGGACCCTTACCTTCCTTTTATTCCCCAAATCTTCTACCACCTCTGCCCCTCTTTGAAGAAGCTCCCATCTTCATCACCTTTTCATCTCCACCTTGTCTCTGTTCATCTCATACAAACAACTTTATTGGAGTATTATGTCTGTGATGCTCACATTGAGATTGATTTATTTCCTCCAGATTTGTCCCCTCATATGCCAAGTAAAAATGCTGTATTATCTTTTTTAACATCTTCTCATTCTTTTGAAAGGAATTCAGGAGGCAGTGAGAATAGGATAGGATATTATAGGATAAAGAAAGGGAAAGGAGATGGGGAAGGGGAAGGGGAAGGGAAAAAGGAAGGGGAAGGGGAGTGGGAAGGGGAAAGGGAAGGAGAAAGGAAAGAATAATGTCAGTTGGAAAGGACCACAACAATCAATTAGTCCAACTGCCTGATCAATTCAGGGCTGATGAAAAGTTAAAGAATGTTACTATCTGGACACATTCAAGGATCTTCATATCCTTCTTAAACTGTAGGGCCCACAATTGCACACAGTGCTCAAGCTGAGGCTGCAAGAGGAATAACCACTTCTTTTGACCATCTGGTATAACCCTGGTTATACTGTGTTTGATGAGCTCAGGAAAGAAATGGTGTAAGTTCATTGCATTTGGTTACTGTTTACAAAATCTTATGTTTTTCTCCTTATGTAGTCAGGTATTATGCATTTGGTGCATCTTGTTAGCCCACAGTGGCCCTGACTTCAGCCTTGGCACAGTTCCAGAATTGTTCCAGTACTTTTAAGCACTGGAGGAAGCTGAGGACAGGCAGGCAGAAGGCAAGGGTGTTGCTTAGATAAAATCTGTGCACTGTACCTGCACTGGAGGTCTTTAAATGTATCACACAATACAGCAGCCATTGCTTTTTAAATAAAAGCTCAGGTTTGGCCTGGACAGATTTGCATGAAATATAAACTATCCTTTCCTTTTGCTGAAGAATAATGCTACTTAATATATATTTAAGATTAAATAATTAAAAATGTTCTTAATTTTCTTGTTTATTATGTTTTACAGTTTAAAGCAACTGATGAAACCCACAGGGATTGTTGATGTTCTCTGAGATAAATCCAAGGTAAATCCAAGTTACAGACTTTCTCTGGTTTGATGGCTTGCATTTTAAATGCTGCATTCTTGGTTTTCTCTGTATTATGCTTACCTCTATTAATATAAAATTAATAATCTCAGTTAATATCAATATAAATTGACATTCAAATATTTTTACTTCATTGTTACTGTGGTCTTCCCTTTGCTGAAAAAGTAACTTGTTCAGTTATTTCAAGAGACACTGAACCTTTTAGCAGCTAGTAAATTTACAGGGCTAGCTATCCTTTGTATATTTAAAAAAAAATAATGCTGAAACAAAACTGTCTGAGGGAGAGGGACAGGAAAGATTCTTTTAATAGAGTTTTATACTGTTGAAGAGAATGAATATAATTCCTCTTTTTTTCATCTAGATGCTTGCAATTACTCACCACACATTTCAAAGCAGGTCCAAACCTCCCATTTAGCAGCCTCCCTTATCACTCAAGCACCAACTCCTTCCTGCTGCACCCCTGTGCTGAACCTTGACCTGTGGAGATTAGCTCTGCCTAGAGAAAGGACCAGTTTGGTTTCCCACCCCTTTTGATCTAATCTTTTCTTCTCAGACTTTCAGGGAAAATACCAGAAAGTGCAGTACTAGTAGTACTTCGGTGATTTTTCTGTACTTTCCTCCAACAAAATAATATTTAAATGGGAAGAGAAATAGTATTATCAAATTGTAAGTGATGATATGGTACCAGAAGATAATCAGCTGTTGTTGAAGTTAAATATTTCTTAAACTGATGGCAAAACTACAAGGGCATTACTGTGCCTTCTGGACATACATAGTCAGAAGATGATAGCATGACTGAGGATTTTATGTTGAATGCAAAATCAAGTCATAACACAGCAAAACTTCTTGAAAAGAATTGTGTAGATCAATAGAAGAGCTTTTATTTTTTGCCTTATATCTAATATTGCTGTCCATTTAGATACCAGTTATTGCTTTCTGACTAGAACAGCACAAACACTGATGTTCACATGTAATGGAAGAAAGAACCATATTTATCACAGCAGTGGCAAATACTGCAATGTAATAGTTTTGCCCACAACTACACAAACACACAACAGAATAAAACAAAAGTAAATTAATTCTAGAACAATGGAATCTGACGCTCTTTGGATTCAAGCTCCATGTAAGAAGGACAAATTAGACTTCCAGTTCTGCATACCTTTTAAATAAACACAGAAGATCCTACTTTTATGCATTTTTATCATTGTGGGTATACTTGCTTGATTTAATGAGAAATAAAACTGAACTCTGACTTATGGAGCATGAGCAAAACTATGAGCAGTTCTCTCACTTCCATGCCTCATCAAACTCAAATTTTTCAAGGTTTAATTCACCAAAAAGGTGAATTTGCCACTGGACTTGAAAACATGCGAAAAAAAATAGGCTTTATTCCTTCAGAGGAACACAGATGCCAGTAGGTTATATGGTTGTAGAGGAAATCAGCAGCAGAGACCAAGGCAATGCCTACCAGATCTAACCCCATGTACAATGCCCTGATCAACAACTCCTTTGTTCTAACCATTATCTCATTTCTCTTCAGTTTCCTAAGTAGTCTAAGAACAAGATACTCCCAAACTCATAACTACTGCAATTCCTATTTATCTTTTCCAGAGATCATCAAACTGAAGTATCCTCCTCCAAAACCTGACAGAATATTATTCAGCACTCCCCTCCCCTGATATCTGCATGCATATTTCACCTTTGCACCCTCTCCAGTTCAAACATTCTCATCTAATTAGTCACCCAGTTCTGTAGCTTGGCACTCTCAACAGGCTTGAAAATTGCAAAGCATCGAACACATGCTTTTGGCCACTTGCCCTTTTAAAATCCAGGTTGTGAATTGATTATCTCACTCTGACCTTGACCAAATCCATGCAGCTGTGAGCCAGGGCACCAGCTAATGGACATGAATAACTCCCAGTTGCTCAGGTGATTTTGCACATTTCATAAACAGACAATACTCTTTATTACATATATGAACCTGCATTGCATTTTATCTAACAGCTTAATTGTGAGTCAACAAAACACAGATTTCTAGGAGGTGTTTTGACCTTTAAGTATTTGCCAACTAATTACAATCTCATGCACCATATTGTGCTCTGAATTTGAACATCTGCTCCGTGTTCTAGATGTTCTGGAAACTGTATTTCTGGTTTGCAGTTTCACCCACCTGAACAAAAGCAATGCCACGCCAGGACTCATATACTTCCCCAAACTGGACATACAGTTTGCTGTGAGAACAAACATAAATACATCCTCAATATTTATGTGGGGGAGCCAAACCTTCCATCAGACACAGACTCTCCTCTGTACAAATAAACTGTTTGGCTTTACCTTACTACAGTAGTGTTAAGAGGCTAGATGTGAACAGCTCTTCTAATGAGCCAGCACTTCTGCAGAGATTATTTGAAATTTATCTTGTGCAGAAAACCAGAATAGAGGGCTGCATGTGCTTTGTTTTACTGAAGCTTTCAAGTTGCTCAGTGAACTGTGATATTTAAAGAACCTTGACCCTGATAGCTTTGTGTCCCATCAGATGTTCATCAAAACCAGTGATGGTTAAAGAAAGGACCCCATTGCTGTCTAAATAGCTGTGTTAATGAACTATAAGCAATACAAGATGACATGGCCATGTTGCACCATTTTGTCCTCTCCTTCAAAACTTCATTCCTTCTCCTGAAACCCATTTGCAACTCCAAAGCCTTTGGTTAGGGAAGGAAACTCCAAAAAGAAAATACCAATATTACAGTCCTTCAGGTTCACCCCCATCATTAGCCAACAGTAATACCTGTTTGTATTTACATTAGCAAAATTTACTATTGTAATTTTTTTGCAAGCTGTGAATTTCTTAAATGCAACTGGTCTTTCAATGTGCTAAATTTGCTAGAAGGCAGCAGAGTGAGATAGATTCTGGACATGTAAATGGCTCCATCTTGTTTAAATACTTCTATTATCGAAAGTACAGTCCCAAGATGGAGTTCTGAAGTGCCTAGAAGCAGGTACTGCAGACCTCAGGTTGTACCTCTTTATTTGGAAAAGGGAATGGGAAACCAGATACTGAAATATGGATTCATTCAGCAAAAGGAAAATTAGCACATCCAGACACAAATTATGCATTTTCTCTGTTGTTTGAGAAGGTAGCTTTGCATTTTTAGCTTTGAGTTTGGTGATCTTTGATATTAGAGAGGGCTCCCATAGATTCCCCCCAAGAAACCTGTTCTCAAAAATCTTCAATGAGCAAAATAATACTGAAAGAATATTTTCAAAATACTGACCCCAGAGAAACCTTCCTAGAATAATCTGAGTCTTTCCAACAGTCATATCCTTGTTGTCCAGTTCAGCTGCAAATTTCAATATACTGTAGAGCTGCAGCAGACTAAGTTACCACTTAACCTACCCATTCCTTGCTCTATCCATCTTTTCACTAAATTTAATTTACTTTGGATACACTTACTTAATAATATCATCCCAGGTGCAAACACTCCAGCTTCAGAGAGAAATAAACAGCCCAGTGTATGCCAGGGAGAGGGAAAAGATTTGAAAGTACATGATAGAGAGTGAAAAGTTAGTCAGCACAAGGGTTCAGATTAAAACACAAGCCCAAAGACAAATGACAAATTCAGCAGAACAAAAATAACTAGTTTGACTACACTATTGCAAGTGTGGGTCACCTTCTAATCCTTCTGTCACTTGGCTAAGCTGTGTGGTTCTCTCTCTAATGGAATATTAATCAGGTTTAGATGTAATTAGTAAAACCAGTCATCACTTAAATAACAAACATGTAAGACAACTCTCAAAAAAGCTCTCATTTGGCCTTCTAATTACTGTGCAATGAACCTGCACAGCTCTCCCTAATAGTGGCTGTAACTATTATTCAGCAAGGTTTTAAAGAAAACATTAACAGGCAACACGTGCACAACATCAACCATGAGCACTTGCACAGGTACAGCCTGAAGGTCACTCAGAACACCAAGTTTGTTTTTTTAATCCATATCTCAAAGGGCTTGGAACTCATTGGCTGCCCTGGCAGCAGAGCTTGCTGGGGCCATGCGTTGTTCCCATGTTCCCCACTGTGACTCATGGGGAAAGCAGCAGCATTTGCTCAGCCAAATTTGATGAGTGCTGGGCACCAAATATATTCTGAGATGATTTTCCAAATTGCAAGAATCCAGCAAGGCTCTCTGCACTTTTTTTTTTTTTTTTTTTTTTTTTTTTTTTTTTTTTTTTTTTTTTTTTTCCCCTAGTGGAAGCATATAAACACTCTCTTAGCAATGAGGAGATTCTCATGGCTTAAAATAATTATGCACTAGTCTCTGGAGCTTAATATATTAATTTAATAGTACCTCCCTCCTTGCCTTCTGGCCACAATATGTCTACAGTGACCATTCATTAAGTGGCAACATGCTGTAGACATTAGTTTTATAGCAAAACTCTTGCACATTACTTAGAGCACTTTCATCAGTGTCCCATGAAATTAACTGCCTGGATAATTGCAATATTGCGTGGAGACATTAAAGTTCAGTTTAAACCATCTAAGTCAACACAGGCAGTTTCACTGGGAGAAGTGGAATATCAGTCCAAGGCCTGAAGTCTCTGAAGAAATTGTCAACTGGTTCCACATCTTGTGTGCAATAAAAAATAAATGTTTCATGTTGAACACTAATGTTCACCAACAGACTTGGAAAGCTGAGACACAGATTGCCTGCCTTGCTTCAAATACATCCCTTCTGACACACTCTTTACTACTGCAGTCCAGAAGGTACTGAACAGCATCTTAGCCTACTTTATGTATCTAGATACAAGATAGGTATAAAAAATGGTGAAAACCTGCTGTATGTCCAGATCTCCAATCTCGGTAATGTTTTTTATTACATTTATTAAAAACTTAGAAGGAGCTGCAGCTCATTGCCAGGTTTCTGCTGCTTAAAAATAACGACCAGTGGCAAGAATCATAGGGAGGAAGAGAGGGAGGAAGGAAGGACTGTACAGAGGATCAGAAAGAATATTTTTTGTGTTTAGTCATTACACATGACTAGAAATATTTCCACAAATGAAAATTTAATTTAAAATGTACTCACACCAAGCAAGAAAGATTTTCCATAACTATATTCACTAGGTTGTAGGTGATGGATTTTAATAATAGGAAAAAAAGATAAAATTTTTTGGCACATGCAACTCTTAATCTTACAAGTAAATATTTGAATCAACCATGTCAAAGCATGGCTCATGGCCACAAGTGTATGTAGTGAGTGAGGCTCAGCTCTTGTTCCAAAGTCCGTGGCTTTGGCCCATGTATGCTGAAGATGTAGGAGTGTGGTAAAAGCAGAACAAACAAAATTCTCATAAAAGTTTATTGCACACCCTGATCCAGCTCTCATAATCTTTGGCAAAGGGTGATTGTAATAATCTGTTCTTGGCCCACATTGTACAGAAACATTCACTCACCTCACTTTTTTCTCCTTCCTCTCTAGAAATTCTCTGGTAAATTTAATGAACGATGCTCAGCAATTGTAAGAGCTACCTGATGTGTAGACACAAAGAATTACCCAAGACACTTTCTCAGCTATGAATAGAGGAAAGCTGAAACATAGAAGATGGCAGTAAACATGAAACATTCATATGATGCTTTTCTCAAAGAGATTTGGTACAGCAGCTCTGCAGGGGGCTCAGGAAGGGCCAGGTGGGCAGCAGCGTGGTGCAGCTGGGTCCCAGCACTGACAGGGAAACTCAGGCTGGCAAACATTTGTACCTCTCACATCAACATGCCAAAGGCTTCAGGAGTACAGGGATCTCCAGTGTGTTGCCCCAGAGTAATTTCGGAAGTGTCTCCTCAAAGAACGAAGAATTATAGCTAGATCTGAAAAATGAATACAGACCTAAAATATTTTATATTCAGTACTCCTAAGAGCAGGTACAAATCCTGCCAAACCTGAGGTCCATAACATTTTGCTTTGAGAAAACTGAACTTAACTTAGATTTTGTCTAGGCTTAAAGATGCTGGAGACATCTGATTATGGGTAAGTGAAGTTACAAAGAGACATTAACTGAGAACCAGTTTATAGGGGAAGATAATCATGATATATTAGATTGAGCCACATCTAGAGAACCAGAAGATCTGTCATTTAACCAACTTGAAATCATACATTTTCACAGTTTTAATTGAAATTATGCATAGAAACAACTTTTCTCAAAGAAAGTTTGCTATTAACACTCTTTAAATGCCTTGTGTTAACACAAAGTAAGCCTTCAAGATAAAAGGTATAGCATCAATACAAATTGATAGAATAGAATAATTCTACAATTTTCTGTTATTCTGTTACAAGACAGCAGGTTATTGTGATTACATTAGTATAGCAAGATTTGAAAGAAGCTATTTTTCTTAGTCCGTTGATGAAACTGGGAGAAAAAGTCAACAAACAGGTACAGTTTGGGCAAAACTGCAACCTTCAGTTCAGCACAGGTTGAAAAAAAAATCCCACAAAACCCTGCACTGAGTTTAACTAGGCTATATTAATGAGATAGACAATCTGAAAGAGAAGATGCTGATGTCTTTAGAGGACAGGGGAGTTTATGAAGAGATCAGAGAGAGAAGGAAAAAGGGAGAAAGATCTTCAGTGAAACCTTGAAGTGTGCAGACAGACACGGACTGGGGAGGCTAAGATGTACCGTAAAAGGATCCTTATTCTGTGACTTTGAATCCTATCAGAATACTGATTTTTTTTCTTCCTAGATTAATCTCCATAAGGTGCTTCATGCCTCCCTTCTGGACCAGAAGCAGTTCAGAGATGCTCTATTTTATATGTGAAAAGGCAAGATTTTATGTCACAGCTTATTTCAACCTTTCCTGCTGGAGAAAGGCCTGATCAAACCAAATCTAATCCACTGATAAATGCTCTGTTTGTTGAAAAATCTTGAACTGAGTCAAATATCAAAAGCAACTTGAATCTGGGTGATCCTGATGATTCATTTACCAATGCAAATGATTTACTGTGTTACAGATGGAAGGTTTTGTCTCAGTGATATATCTCAGTCTAGTTGATACTCACTATCAGGCAAATACTGGCACAGAATTCACAATGAGTACCCAGTAGAGCTGGTTGAAACCCAGCCTGGGATGGCAGAGTCAGGCTGAATCACCACAGTTATCGTCCCTTACGCACATATGAGCCAACTTTGGGAAGCACTGCCCAGCCTAATGCACATTTCAAGAGGGTTTTTTTTCCCCTCTCTTGAAGCCATGTTCATACAGAATATAATTTTCAAAAGCAGTTTGTGGGAGACAGTCCTAGGTGACCCCAGGACAAAAGGGCAGAGGCTGTATTTAGCTGCTGGTTCTTGGGTCATGGGGAAGTCACAGCGGAAGCGCTACAGCAGGAACAATTTGCTTGTGCAGGGAAGGATGGAGTGGGACTTTTCTCAGTAGTTTGGCAAGTTCCATTCAGGAAATCCCTACTCTCTGAGATGAAACATCATCACTTACTGAACTACAAAGTTAGTTTTCCAATATAGTGCCGGATATCCTATCTGAAGATATCCTGTGGAAGCAGGATGAGCCTGGAAGAACTGGAGTGCAAATTAAGTCTCTTTGACTTCACCTTGGAGTCACCCTTTGCAAAACTTTACAGTTCAGAAAATGAACAGTCAGTACTTAACTGCATAGTTCTTAGGGAATGAACTAATTAGCCAGCATGCAATAAAGAGTATTTCTGCCACAATAACAGCAAGAATTTAGAAACCAATGCTACTTACCTTTAAAAGGATTGTATTTTTACAAGCATTTAAACCCCACCCCCCTCACACATAAAATAGATTATATTTAAATACAAGCTACTCACTTTCAACAACTGAAATAATCCAGAAACATGGTATTCCTAACTCCCCAGAAATAGAAAGTGACATTTAACTTCCCCCTGCCTTGTTTTTCTTTCCCTGGAGATCTTTACAGACTCGGGATCTCCACACACCGCTAATTAGAACTAGGAACAAGATGTACCTTTCTGTCCTTTTCCTCAGAAAATACATCACAGCAAACTGTTTTCAAATCAGTATTAACACATCACTCTTGTTCTTTACATCACATAAATACTTTCTCTGCTATCCCATCTTTTAAAGTGATTTTCTAGGTGAGAGCATTGGTAAGAAACCAACACCAGCATGGAATTGCTGTCATACCTCAAATAGAAGAAAACTGGCAAGATTTAAATAATAATACAGCTTTTTCAAAGCAGATGATTTGGATATGTTGTGTTTCAGAGGACTTTTTTTTGCTTCCATTTCTGAAGAACATTTTCTTGTGAAGGACAAAAAATACTGATATAAAGCTTTTGTCTTCTCTCCAGACCTCAGTCTCCAGTCATGGTGACAATTGCAAAGTAAAGAACAGAAGAATTTTCTACTAAAATCCCTGTTTGTCAAGTATTTTCATAGATGGATTAGTACTTTCTTTCTATAATCAATATATTTTCCCCTACATTTCTGCACCGAGAAGTAGCCAAATAAAGTGGCTGAAAAGTGCCATCTACTGCCTGCATGAGAGAGAGCTGGAGCACAGCACTGTAACTGAAAGAGAAAAAGCAGTTCTGGCTCGGTTTTTCACTACAGGAAAGACTGGGAACTTGGGAGGAGACAACAGCACTTTCTCCATTCATTTTTGTGCTGTGTCAGACCCACAGGTTTTTATTGGTAGCATCCATAAGATGTTTTCCACTTGGAGAAGTGCACTCCAGCTCTTCAGAAGACCTCTTTCAGAGAGCTATATGGTGCCTCACAACTATGGCTTTAGAAGCTACTAATGCATACAGTTAGCTCTATTTTGTGTGTACATACATACCTATGGATTTTTATATATACATATATTGTCCACTTTGTTACTTTTTTCTGGCCTTGGCATACTGGAAATAATTTCAGATGCACTTCTTTGACAGCACAGGTGTATTTAAGTCAGTTGTCAGACATTAAAATTATGGACATAGAGCTAATTACTACATCTGTTCTCATACTACTCCTCATTCCTTTTGCTCTAAAACTTCTGATCTCTATTGGTGTTCAGACACCATTTCTACACAGCAGACAAAAAACATTTCAGCTCCTATCCCCATGAGCTTCAGAGGAGTTATCTTGGTATGGCCATATCTACGGTATGGCCATATCTTGGTATGGTACTCTGAGTTCACTCAGAGTACCTATACCCGTGGCTGGTTTTATTGTTCTGTTCCTACTGTCATCCTAATCTGCAAAAATAACCCCATTTTTTCCTTCTCATTTCAGAAAGAGATGGTGTCTTCTAAAACAGAAGATGTACTGTACACATATTTTGTGAAGACTGGGTGGCAGCTCACTAAACTACTGCAGATAAAATAGTCTTTCCCACTTCCTTGAAAGCTGGAGGATTTTCCAAATCCTAGGGATAATAATGAGAAGAGGAGGAAGCAAAAGAGAAAACAGAGGAAAGGCTGCTGGGTGCTGCATTACTGCATGACCTAATGAAAGAACCTGAATATTCCAAATTATACATGAAAGTGTTGAAAAAAACCAAAAAATACACTAAATTTATGTACCTGTGCTTTGTTGATAGTTTGGTTTTGGCCACTTTTAATTTATATTAAGTATCAGAGAGATATTGTTAACAATTAATTGCTAATAGGAACATATTTATCACACGACAAAGAGTCTGAAGAGAACTGACCACATGGAACAACTTAATGATAAAATTTGGCTCTTGTATGCAGAGAACTATCAACTACTGCTTAGATCTTGCTCCAAAATTTGGTGACATTCTAAACTACCAGATTACTTTACTTAAAAGGCCCTTATATATTCAGTTGAAAGAAGCATGGGGTGGCCCACATAATAAAACTTGAAAGCCTTGAATATGCTGGGCCTGTAGTTCAAAAAAATTGCATCATTTTTTCAATTCACCCCACCATATGCTATTTTATATACTTCACACACTGCATACTTTCTTGGAAATGTGCCAATTACAGAAACTCAAATAGTGATGTTTTCCAAATTGTCTGTTGTATTTGTGCATCCCAGCTGAATTCAATCAAGAGTTCACTTCCTGTGAGAAATAAAGCTATTTATAACTCCATATCATGTGACAAACACTTCTCATCATGGTAGAGGGACTTGAGACATCTCTGTCAGTCAGTTCAGCTTATTTTTCCCATGGTGGTTGAAGTCAACTTGATGCACCCCAGACTGGAAAAAGGTGCACAGGCGTTTGCTGCTTTGTCCTTGAGTTTTGGCATTTGCTCTCTGAATGAGCAGTAGTTTCCATCTGAGGATACAATAATAGTCATTTTGGCTAGTTTAGCTTATAATCAAATTTACAACTAAATGGAACAGCACACACAACAGAGAGATAAGTCCTGTGAGAGAGAAGTTTTGAAGTTTAGGTGATGGCTACATTCAAATTACAGAACTGAAACATTATTTGTCTAATATTAATTTCTGACAGAGATCTTACGGTATGTAAAAAGATAAAAGGCAATCAGTGACCTCTTTTGAAGCCAAACTATGTTTATTTTCCCACCATCACCCCTCTGTTTTCTTATGTGTTGTAATGTACTCAAGAGCTAAGCCTGAGAAGTACATTTAGTGTGACTGAAATGTATAACAGGGAAGAAAAGGAAAACAACAACCATTAACATTTCAACATATACAGTTTAACTGGGAAACAAGTTGAAGACAGTTCTGTCTTGGCTTAGGATACTAAGCCAAGAATTATCTAAACTGACATGATTTTTGCTTCCTTTGTGGAAAAAACCTTTTTTGATCTATAAAAAATTTAGACATGAACTACAAACATCAATGAAGTATAAAGCCATTATTTTCTCTTATTTATCTGCAGGATGTTTGTAACAGCCATAAAATACTTTGCCACTCTGGATACATGAAGCACTTGTGTTCCTGTAAGCCTAATTAGCTCCACAATTTTTGAATAAAAGCTGCTGATATTCTGACAGGTAGATATAGATAATGCTTCATTATGCTATTGGAGAACACAAAAAAGTGGATTTTTTTGGACAAAATTTATAAATAGAGAGCTACTAATAACGCAAGTCAGAGACAGTAATATTGACATATTATGGATTTAAGAATAAGATGGAGACGCTGACTGGTAAATTTGCAAGGAAGTCCCTTGAAATATGAAGGAAAATGAGACTTTAAGAAAAAAATGCTTTAACCTATTTTTTTTTTCCAAATTTCATTTCTCAGCAGTGAGGGAAAGAATATTCAGCATGCATTCCACAATGCTGCAATGGGTTGTTCTGGAGTCAAACAACTCCACGGCTATGAATAACTGTGGCTAACTTCTTCAGTAAAAATGAGAAAAATAAACTGGGAAAAAAAAGAAATATCCCAAAAAACTACAGTGGTCTCCACATCTGGGATGCAGGATCTCACTGCTTTTCAACAGTTAAGAAAGCAAGAAATAAAAATCAGATTAAATTTTCTGGCATCATCTAGAAGAAGAATAATTTTCTGGCATCTAAGCTAGAAGGCTAGGAAGAAATTACTATAACTAAAGTAGATCACAGAATCATAGAATGGTTTGGGATGGAAAGGACCTTAAAGATCATCTAGTCCCAAACCCCCTGCCTGATTCCAAAGTCAGAAATTTTATCTATCATCAAGGAATGCCTACACCTAGCATTGAAGCAATTCTTCAGAAAAGTTTCAGTCAAGCCCAGACATTTTATATATTGTACATATTCTTGCTTTCTGCCTCATATGCTATTGGGCTACACAACTGCATTGGTCTTTTTGCATTGGTCTTCCCTCTGCATCCCTCAAGAATCAGGTAAAAAATCGTGTTGTAAGTGAAAGAGACCATCAGAGAGTGGGAAAAATTAGTATGGAATTACTGCAGAAATAACAGAGAAAATGAGATGTTCTTCCAACAACTCTGATAAAAAAGAGGAGACAAAATTATCTTCCCCATGTTTCTAAAAAGCTGCTGAATAATTTTGCTCCACATGTTCCTCTTCACTAGGAAAAAAAGTGTCTTCCGTCTTGCAAGCTCTTCGAACACACAATGTTCTACCCCAGAGAAATCTGCTCGACTTTCCAAAAAACATAAGTACTAAAATTGAAATGTCATACTGGAAAGTTACTGAGAACTATTTTAAACATCCTATCCTGAAAAGCAGTGCAGCATTTTTTGAGTCCAGGTTCAATATAAAATGCAATCTGTAAAAAGCATATTTCAGCTGTCACACAAAAAGCTCCAGCTCTTCCTCCCGAGAAAGCAAAAACACAAGTGGAAAATTTTCAAGAATGTATGGTAGGCACTTTTTTTTAACAAGAATTCTAGCATTGGGTCTCACTGTTCCAAGACTGGAAGAGCAATAAAACAACTTTGGGATCCACTCTGGAACACTAGCAACCAAAAGGGTTGTGCAACAGCATATTAATATCAAGAAGTGGCTGCAAATCAGGACACTGACTCTTGTTTCAGTCACAAAAAAAGGCATCAGAAACACAATTTACTGAGAGCTTCTACAACAGCACACTGAAAGCAGCAAAGCCTCAGGTAGCCTGCTGAGTCTGTAAGGAGGGACCAAGAAGAGAAAATGACAAGAATGTCAGGGAACAAATGTCAGTAAGAAAAAACTTTTTAAAAAATCAAAACTAGCAATGTGATTAATCCTACCATCTCCTACCCATGTCTGAATCTAACACATCACGTTTCTTCCCTTTTATAGAAACACATATCAAGTTGTTGATTATGTCCCATGGTAAGTGATGCACCGCAAATCTGTCCAGTTTTAGACCAAATTCAGATCTGAGTCTCTGTTTCTCCCCTGGCTTTGGTGATGCGTCACAGTTACCTTGGTGACAGGACAGCTATTGATTCGAGTTACAAATACAGTGTGAGAGAATTTCACTGTACAACAGGGTTATTGTGGCTGATCTGAACAGCCCCAGTTT
Organism: Heliangelus exortis; assembly: GCF_036169615.1. Lineage (NCBI taxonomy): Eukaryota > Metazoa > Chordata > Aves > Apodiformes > Trochilidae > Heliangelus > Heliangelus exortis. The sequence continues at coordinate 124,515,155 of NC_092423.1, forward strand.
CAGCAGCAACTGCAGAAGCCACATATCTGATCACTTTGTCACATGCTTTGCACTGCAGTCTGATTTCTTCTTGTATTTGTCCATGAACTTACAACTAACATATAAAAACCAGAATGTACATGCAACACACTCTTCTATTAGTGTGACACAAACATAATACTATAAAATGTGCCACTAAGATTGTGTCTTTTTCCATTGAGAAAAATAAATTATATAAAAATCACAAGACCAACAAAACAAATTTTTACATGAATGCCACTGCTGTCCATCATGGACAGAACTTCTTAGCACCAACCATGTTCTATAGCTTAGCTTACCCCACTGTTACCATCATTATGTTACCATCATTACTGGTGCTCAGGTATTTTTCTCCAATATTTTTATTATGGCATTGTAATAGCTCTCCCTGCTAGTGGGACTACGTGTTACTGATTACAGACAGAGATCTGTGTTAAAAAATTTGGTTCAGATGGATTAGTTCTTTTGAACAAAAAATTGCCTGGACGCATAGCTATTATGTAGCATCCCTACAATTAAAAAAATATTATTTAATACTGCTATTTAATTATATTTCAACATTTTTTCTCTAGCATGGCTTGTAGAATTAGCCTATTTGTTGCAAACATCATGTAGAAATAACCTTTTTACAGCTGAGTGATATTGTCATTTGTACTACAATGAAGTGGAGGGAGGATGCAAAATGATATTCAATCAAAGCAAAAGCATTCTTCCTCAGATTGAATAATGAGCACAGATGCAGAGCAGCAGTGAGTCATGGTCATGAGACCCTTGCCCTCAATCCCTTCCAGGCATGAACAGCTTTCCTCTGTGTGCTCCTCACAGTCCTCTCTGTCTGCCTCCTTAGGAACACAGAGCTGAAGTAGCACCCAGGAGGATTTGTGAATCTGTACCCCTGTGTGGTAACTTCCTCCTTAAGAACTTCTTGGATCAATGAGACTTACTACTGAGGGGAGTTGAATTCTCAGTAATTTTGTGTTCATGATGCAGCACTCGGGGTTTGTGCACAATTTTTCAATAAGTTGTACCGAAGAAAGAATAGTCACTGGTATATCAAAGCAATGACAATATTGTACCAAAAAAAAAAAAAAAAAAAAAAAGTCATCTGCTCCCTCACACAACATTCCCCATGTTCTTATCTCCAAAAGAAGCTTAAAAGCTGATACAAACTCTTTGTCTGTGAATTCTTCCAAATTTTGTCATTTCTCACTTGGAGATCGCTTCTGAATTGAGCCATGCCCCTATAGATGACTTCAAAAACATACTTCAAAAGCCTTTTTTACAGAGGTGAGAAAGGTAAAAGTAGCTACTTATCAAAGAATACACCCAGTTTTTGCTTACTTCTCAGGCAAGTGACTGCTCCGTCCATCAGGATATAGAGATAGCCTTTGTCTCCAATAAAAACCACTTTTTATCAAAGCCTGTTGATTAAAACAGCATCTAACAAATGCTGTTAGGTCAGTTACCTGAAAGAGGAGATCCTGAGAAGGCTGCACTGGTCTGGAAGTTTATCTTCCCAGCCCTGTGCTCCCCTATGGAACATAAAGTCTAACATCCCAACAGCTCATCAATCATCAGATCTTCCAAACCAGGAGTAATTAATACTGTAGGGATAGTGAATAGAAAAAAATTATGAACATTCAGGATAACTCTTACTGTAAAAAATTTGCTACAGCAAAATAATATTTCCTATCAATGAAAGACCACTGAGAAGGCCTTGTACTTTTATCCAAATTACTTTGCCCTCACTTTTATCCAAACTACTTTATTCTTAACTTAAACATGAAGTATTTTCTGAGGATAGTTTGAAACTGCAGTATGTTTCCATAATGGGAAAATGCAGTCTTGTGTGTTCGGAGCAGTTTGGGAAATGCCAGCAACAAGAAATAGATCTGGGATTATGCCAAATTATTTGGCTTCAGTAACATAAGTATGCCCTAAAGGCTACTTTGTGAAGGGCAGTATCACTCTTATGCAAATACAATGTAGGAGGAAAAGGAATTTGATGAAATTATTTTTTATCCAAAAAAAATGTTGGACACGGATCTTGACTTCCAGATTTGGGAACTGACAATATCCAGGTGCAGACTTCAGTGGTTCTGAACATCTGCGCCCTCTGCTTTGAACCATAAACTGAAACTTGGAGCCTTCAGGTACAATAACTAAACCTACTGCCTACTTTGAGTGCCTTATTCTAATAAACATTCTCTGTTCATACTTTGAACTGCATGATCAGGCAAGCTATGACTATCTGTATAGCTATCTAAATGGAAAACCACTTCTGGAGATATGAATTAACATGAGGATAAAATTATAAATTAATAAAGACTGACAGAAAAGAGGAAATATTTGAAATATAGTCAAAATCCAGTAAAAAAAATTATCATCAGTCATTGTATCTGCAAAGGTGATTCGTTGGCTACATTAACACTGAAAAAAACCAAACTAAATATATACTCTGTCTCTCTTCAGGCATCACTTTGCAAAATGAGATGTTCACAGGTAAGCATGAGCTGCAACATCATTCTGTAGACCAGAAAATTGTGCCCAACATCTTGTAATGCATCTCATTTAGAAACTTCAGTTCTGATTCAAGTAACTGGGTTCATTCCAAAAATGGGATGTATATAGTTGAGTGTAAGAACTCTCTTGGAACACTTTGCAATTCACAAACTTAAATACCTTTTTATTACTCAAGGCAAATAAATCTATGCTTTAAGTTTTTCTCCACCTCAGTGATTCTCTACCTTGCCTATCCCATGCTTGTCCCAGGTGTAGTTTTTAAACACTTGCAAACAGCATTTTTTCAAATATTTAAAATATCTGAAGTACTTCATTTTTTACAGAGCTGGGATCACTGGTATGCTGAATAGCAACAATTTTAGTAGCTTTTATATCACTGTGATAGAAGAGAAAATAACACCTTTTTGCAAGTTAGTTTGTACACCAGCATTCTAATGTACTGGACAGAATGAGTTAGTTAATAATATTAACTATTTATATTTTTAAACTATAGTATTAAATATGTGTATATGCTCATGTCCCTAAAACCATGTCTTATGCTTAGAAAAAAAAGAATCTCACTGAACTGGGGTAACAAGTCTTACGAATTTATGTGCAAGGAAATGATTTTGAGAAGTTAACTCAAAAGTTCTACCATCACCATGTCCTTCATAATAAAATAAACACAATGAAAACCGTCTATTCTATAAACTCATGCAGCCACAGGAGTTAGATTATATAATATGGCTTATAATAAAGAAAACTAATATTTAATAATATTTAGCAAAAGTGATTGTGAATCTTTGATAATTAAATTTTGCCAGCTGCTATGTCCACTAATGAGCCTACATGCTGATTTAGTAGAATTAGTCTTTGTATTCAGTAGAGTAATACATCCCTCTTTGTACTGCAGGGACAAAAGAGAAGTGTCATCAGGGAGCTGCCTGCCTGCACACATGAACATACTCTCTAGAAATTGCCATGTTATTGGAAGCATGGAGGAATGCCACTAGGAAAACACAGGAAACCCAAGCCAAGGCTTGACATAGCTAAATTCAATTATCTGACATTTTCATTCAGATTTGAGAGTGGTGTTTCCAAAGCCACTGTTTTGTTAGCGCCCGTTCCAAGCCCTTCTGGCATTCTTTATGATTATTAGTGAAACAGAAATTAAATGTCAACTGACCCGTACAGTGTGGAGTCACATGTTTTGGAGACCTAGATACTGCATCTGCATCACTGTGTGATGAACAGCACGTACATTCCCAATTAGGATCTGCTCTGAGTGCCAGGATAGAGAAAGGAAATCTGATGAAACTTCTTCAACTGTCGACACGCTGAGTGAATTGCTTTCTGTTTCAAACCACATGTGATTGGCTTTGCAAGCTTCTGTTCAGTGAAAAGCAAGTTAGGATGTCTCATTGCAGCTTAAGAGAAAGAAATTAATAAATACAGAAGCCTGAATGATTGAAAATGCCTTTTAAAAGAAGAGCTAGGAAATACAACGTTAGGTGCACATTGAAAAAACACAGCCATGCACCTTTTAACAGGCAAAACAAACAGCAACATCCTAATGCCAGACAACACACATCTGCTAAGAGCATTGTGCAGGAAGAGCATTGTTTCTCAGGTGGAATATTCTGAATTACTCTTGGTCAATATATAATTCAGTGTCATCCCTAGCTTTTAATACAAAGTCAATCTGCTGGCAAATTATCAATTATATCAATCACTTCCACTGTTTTCAGTGCAACATATCACTGCTACTGCTAATTTCCAACTGTTCTGGTCCAGGCAGAAATCTGCCCTTTTGCAGCAAGCTAAAAGACTAGAAAAAGAATTCTGCTCTTTGAAGTTGCCCAGAAATTGAATTGTTAGTGATCCAATCTAATATGTTTAACTGGTTGAGTGTGCTAAAGAGAAATATTATTGTTATTCTACATGTATTATTTCTGTCTAAGTATATGCTGCCATGAATGTATTCCACAAGTATTAACTTCATCCAAGATTTCCAAATTATCTTTTTTCTATGACATGAAAAGAAGGTTATAATTTTCTCATTTCTTAACACTCTCTGATGAATCACCCTTGAAACGTTCTGTCACAAGCATTGGAGGAGCACTTCATATCTTTTCTTTTTCTCCTTTAGCAGACAAATGGTATTCCATCACACACAGATCAAGCACACACAGCAGATCTGGAAAGAATTAGTCTCCAGCTATTACTTTCTATCTGTAACAGTAGCTCAAAACTTGGGATGGTTGTTTTAAATAATAAAATGTATTTAAAAAATCACAATTCCACATTATCTCCTGTGTAGCTCTCAGCCCTGGTGGCTACACACCTCCAGCCCCAAGGTCTATCTCCACAATTCCATCCCTTTGCAGGGCCATGTTTTTCACCACCAGAGAAACATTAGTTCCACTCACAATCTAGAAACTCTTTTTGAAAGCACTTCCTTTGCTTCCAGAGATTCTGCTTGCTGCAAAACTGAGTTCTATGCTCACCTCTGCAGACCTAACCAGAGGCTAAGCCTTTCCCAAAGTTTTCCTTGCCACAATAGAAAAGGAACACACAGGAACCCAAATCAGGTATGTGTTAGTGAAGGGACTGGCAGCAGCTTCCAGAGCAGTTGAACACAGGTCAGGCATGAGGCACTTCCATTAAAACACTGTGAAGACCCTATTCAAAGGCTTTCTGCAAGGAAGCCCCAAATTGTCATTGTTCAGCAAGATGTAACATTTTTCTCTGCTAAGCTAGATGGGGGAGATGGAAACTGGACCTCTGTACACTAGACAAGTCCCAGCAAAGGCTGTCTTCCTTTGTTACCATCAAGCTTCCTAAAATGAAGTGAACCTAAAATATAATAGCAACTTTAGACAGACAAACGAGAGTGTGGCCATTGAATTTTCACTCACATGGACTTTTTCAAATAATAGCCCACTGTCTGAGATCACTTGCTTATGAATAACATAATTTAAGATGATTTCAGGGGCAGAAAATGAAATCATTAACAGTGGATAGATCTTCTAATAACATTTTTTAATCTCACAGGCAGCAGTGTTGTCCATACTTGGGCATAATTAGGACTAGAAATTGGTAATTTTGCTGTAGAGCAGCTGACTGAACAAAAGAGACTATTTAAAATAGACTTATTAAAATCTTTAATATTGACTCAGATTGTTTACTTGAAAACTTCCACACAGCTACGTGACATTTTGCTTTGTTAAGTATTAACATGCACAGACCTTAAGGTAAGTTTTTCTTTTCTAACCAGTCACTATCCCTTTGGAGTCAGGATACATAATGATTCATATTCCCTTATCTGGCTGGAGGTGGAAACAAATTTATCTTCTGGGATTTTGGAAAATGTAATCACCTAATGGAATTTTTAATACAAAAACTTATTTTATCAACAAAAATTGTTATGGGGCAAGTTTAAGAAACTGGCTTTTTCAGTAAAATACCTGAGTACCATAAGAACTCATAGGAATATGAAAGAAGCATAATAAGAAAATATATTGTTAGGGAAAAAATATATTAAAAATAGGAATAAAATAGGAAAAATATATTAAAAACAGGAATAAGATAGGAAAGTCAAAGTTAAGATTAACATTCTAAAGAAATGACAAAAGTTCCCTCTAAAATGTATCTTGTATCCTCTTCCTTTTAAAGATGACCAATATACATGTAATCTACAACCATATACTGTATTTGCTGTGACATTTTCACATTTCTGTTACCAGTCATTCCACAAGTCTTTCACTTCATTTAATAAAATATCAGTCTCATCAAGATTTCAGGGTTTCTGAAATTTCATTTAAATCCCATCCCTCATCATGGTCCTATTAAAGGTACTGTATAGTGTCCCACAAGCTTATTTGTGATACATGCTATTCTTACATCAGACACTGACAAATTTTTTGTTGCTGTTGTTGTGCACCACAATGTCACTGCAGGAGGTGCAATATGGCAAACAGTTACTAAAAAAATGTCCCAGCTCACTGAGCCAGGCCTCTTGGAACCAAAGAAATTATGATACTAAGGGAACACAGGGTTACTCTTGGTTTAAAGACTGATCTGCACAGAGAATTTTCACATCCTTTTTACTTGTCATTCATGGAAGTTTCTGGACATTTCTTCCTGAAGAGTTTCCTGATCATCTTCAAACACAGAGAGATTGACCTAACAATAAAATTGTATCATCCATGTTGCTTCAATTTCCTCTTTTTTTGTCTTGCTTTATCTTCTGATCAGCTATAACCAAAAAAATAAAACAAGCAACACACAACCATAATCAACTATTTTTTCTTTCCTATTTATTTTTCCTTGCCAAATATTTTCTCTCTTTTAACTCGCTATTAAATTCACTATAAATAAAACAAGTAGGGCTACTTGTTATATTATAAAGCAAAGTGTAGAGCATGGTAGCAAGTTTAGGTGAAATGAAAACACCACAAAGAACAACTGTATGAGGGTTGCATTTCATCATATGTAAACTACATTATTTTTCTTGTTTCTTTATTTTCCTCAGTGAGTTACATTTTAGCACTTACATAAACAAACAATTCTTTTGTGTTTTTAACCATATACCACATACGATGTGATGGTCATAGAATGTGACTGTACATGTTCATCAGGCACCCTTAAATCTTAGGATTTTGACCTCTTTAAATTGTACTTCCTGTCCCTGCAATAACAAATACAGCCAAATATTGTCAGAAGTCATGAAACACCAACTTACTGAAGTTTTATCTGTAAGTTCTAGTCATGACATTGCAGAATCCAGTAGGTTGGAGTAGACTTCTGGAGACTGTTCTGAAACTCTGCTGACACTTGATACAGTTGCTCCAGCTGAATTTTTAAAGCCTCCAAAGGTGGTGTTATAGGTGAATTGGGTGAGGTAATCACAAAAATAGAGCCGTACATCTCATAGACTCCATAAGTTATTAACATTCCTATGAACAGAATGGATGTAGCAGCTGAGCAATGATTTCTGTTCCAAGTTTTCTATTCTGTTGATACCCTCACAAACCAGAGCCCAGCTCCTCCAGTCCAGTCAGTGTAGACCTGAACCAAGAACCAAGGGAACCAAACACCCTGGCTGCTCAGTGTGATGGGGTCCTTGGCCAGCACACCTCTGTTCCACCTCAGGCTCTGGTTTTTGTATGCCCAATGTGTCTTTCATGGTGGTTCTCTCCCTTCCCAGCCACTAGAGACTATTGTCTTTAATATTTATTGCTTTCTGAATTAGACTGCAAACATAATCTGTCAATGGCCTTGCTAATCACACAGCCCCAGGCCAATTTCTTTGACATTCTCCTTATCTGAGACCAATTACTGATTGTCCCAAGGGATTCTGTTACCCTCTGATCTCCTGCCCTCAAAATGTTACAAAATACATGAAGCCAGCAGCAGTTGCATAACAAGGTTCCTCTGTACCTCTTTGTTTTCCACTTATTCTGGATTAACCTAGTCAGAACTGGGCAGACACAGTCAAGGTCTCACTCGCAGTATTTTGCAGTATATATGTAAACTGCTGTTTGGTTTGGTTTTCTCCTCAATCCCAGTCAGAATTTCTCTTATTCTGAGAAGAGGGCAGTTTTGTTTTCTCTATAAATTCTCATTATACACTTGAGAACAGTAAATAGATTCCCCTTACCATGTTGGCCTTCTCTGCTGACTCATGTTCCATTTGCTCAAAAAAGACAAAAAGACCAAAAAAAAGTAATATAATCTACAGTGATACAAAATGTATTCTGCATTCCCCAGAGATAAAATGAGAATTTGTGTACATAGTAAAACTAGATCTTAGAAAAGTATATGGAAACTAAAATTTTAACTTTTAGGTTTAGGTTTAGGTTTCTTTGTTCTTCTTTGTTGTTCATCTTATATGTAATTGCTTTGTACGTTCATGAGAATGTCAAATTCTCAGAAGCCTATGGGAGGCTTTTGAGAAACCTTTCAAGAATAAGAAAGAATATGTATATTTTAAAACATATGAATTCCGTTGAATATATATAAAAAATCATACAATAGATGAGAAGAGGACATACAATGCCTTAACAGAAACATTTCCGGTATAGATTGATTAAGAGGCAAATTCATTTTAGCAGCTGTGGTGCAAAAAGCTGAAATTTCAGTGGAAACCATTATTAACCTAGAAGCTTCTGTCTGGAGCAGTGAATTAAGGCAAAAAACATAGTAGTGCAAACTTCATTTTTTTTTCTTCAGATGTTTTCAAAGAACTTAGTTTGCTAATGGATATTTCAGTGATGATGGTAAAATAGGCAATTGGTTACAGGTGAGAAGCCTTATCTGTCACCTAATACACTAATTGTTCCAATATAACCCCTTCAAACTCTGAAGTTTTCTACAAATAATTTTCTCTCATTGTAAAAAAGAGTTGCTAATAATTACTTCACTGTAGCACCATGATAAATAAGTAATTAAAATTTGTTTACTTGTTTTGAAAACACAAGTCACCATGTAAGTACTAAGTATATTATCATCATTTCCAACCCCTTATTTCTGAAGTAAAGTTCATCTCTGTATAAATTCATAGGAAAAATACCCTGATATTCCCCACCTCTGTCATTAAATCATAAGGGTGACAGCAAGAAATAAACCAATTTTATTCTGCTTCAATTAATGCAACCAAGTTTATGTGACACATTAAGCTGGAAAGACAGCTCCAAAAGCAAGTCACAAGTCACAAGATTTTTCTTAAGAAGATTATAGGAAAAGATGCTTCACTAGAGAAGTTTTGCATTGGATTGAAAGTGTTATAATTTAGTGGTTATGTCTTGAATTAACATGTGTGGTATCTACAATAAATCATAGCAATAAAATGAGATATTTTTCACAGAATCACAGAATCATCTGGGTTGGAAAGAACCTCTGAGATCCATCAAGTCCACTGCCACTGTGGTTACCAGACCATGGCACTGAGTGCCACATTCAGTCTCTTCTTAAAAACCTCCAAGGAAGAAGAATCCACCACCACCCTGGGCAGCCCATTCCAATGCCTGATCACCCTCTCTGTATCTGTAAATAATTTTTTCCTAATATCTAACCTAAACCTCCCCTGGCAGAGCTTAAGACCATGCTCTCTTGTCTTACTGATAGTTGCCTGGGAAGAGAGACCAACCCCCCCCCGGCTACACCCTCCTTTCAGGGAGTTGTAGAGAGTGATGAGGTCTCCCCTGAGCCTCCTCTTCTCCAGACTGAACACCCCCAGCTCCCTCAGCCCTTCCTCACAGGACTTGTGCTGGATCCCTTCATAGCCTCCTTGCTCTTCTCTGGACCTGCTCCAGCATCTCAATCTCCTTTCTGAACTGAGGGGCCCAGAACTGGACACAGGACTCAAGGTGTGGCCTCACCAGTGCTGAGTACAGGAGCAGGATCCCTTCCCTGGACCTGTTGGCCACACTATTCCTGATACAGGCCAGGATGCCATTGGCCTTCTTGGCTACCTGGGCACACTGCTGGCTCATGTTCAGCTTCCTGTCAATCCAGACTCCCAGGTCCCTTTCTGCCTGGCTGCTCTCAGCCACTCTGTGCCCAGCCTGGAGCTCCCCATGGGGTTGTTGTGGCCAAAGTGTAGGACCCGGCACTTGGCCGTGTTGAACCTCATCCCCTTGGAATCAGCCAACTCTCCAGTCTGTCCAGGTCCCTCTGCAGAGCCCTCCTGCCTTCCAGCTGATCCACACTCCCCCCCAACTTGGTGTCATCTGCAAATTTGCTAATGATGGACTCAATCCCCTCATCTAAATGAAGATATTAAACAGAACTGGGCCCAGCACTGATCCCTGGGGACACCACTGGTGACCGGCCACCAATTGGATCAGCACCGTTCAGCACCACTCTCTGGGGGCCTCCAGCAGTTCCTAACCCAGCACAGAGTGTTCCTGTCTGAGCCCTGGGCTGACAGCTTTTCCAGGAGAATGCTGTGGGGGCTTTGCTGAAGCCCAGCTAGACTCCATCCACAGACTTCCCCTCATCCACCAGGTGGGTCACCCGATCATAAAAGGAGATCAGGTTGGTCAGACAGGACCTGCCCTTCCTAACCCTGTGCTGGCTGGGTCTGATCCCCTGTCCATCCTGTAGGTGCTGTGTGATTGCCCCCAGGATGATCTGCTCCATAACCCTGCCAGGCACTGAGGTCAGGCTGACAGGCCTGGAGTGTCCCGGGTCCTCCTTTTGTCCCTTTTAGTGGATTGGTGTGACATTCCCCAACTTCCAGTCATCTGGGACGTCCCCAGTGAGCCAGGATTGTTGGTAAATGATGGAGAGCAGCTTGGAGAGCTCTTCCCCAACTCCCTCATCACCCTGGGGTGGATCCTGTCTGGTCCCATAGACTTGTGAGGATCCAGGTGGCTCAGCAGGTCACTGACTGTTCCCTCCAGGATTACAGGGGAACTACTCAGCTTCCTATTTCTCTCTGCAAGCCCCAGAAGCAGCTGTCCTCAGAACTCCCTCTCTGACTGTTGAAAACTGAGGTAAAAAAATGTGTTTCACTGACTTATATTGTAATGTATGGTTGTGTGGACTATGATTAAGACTGCAATTACCTGGAGACAGTTAAGGCAACCAATTAATCTGAAATACATTAAAATTAATATGAAATACTGTCTAATCAACTTTTAGAAACAGAAAGATGACATTTCAGACAATTATTTTTATCTCTCCAGGAACATGGCAACGGAATGAGCTCTATGGCCTGTCTAGTCCTCCAGCAGAGACAGAATCTGACTACACGAAACATTCTTAATGTCCCCTGTCCACAGAGGATAATGTCAGACTGTTTGCCTGTAACTTGTAATCTGAAGCAAGGCATATGGGTTTAGATTTAATTTAGATTTTATTGATGAAATAATTATAAATTTTAATAACATTTATTTCCTTCTTTTATTTCAGGGTGCAAGTAGCCTAAAAGGAGACTTATTTCACTGGTGCAGAAAAATGAAACTTCAGGGGATACAGAGCTAGACTGTGTATGACAGAGAATAGATACCCAAAGAGCAATCTACATTTAGAAAGCTGATAAGGTTTTCATTGAAATTCTCTTTAAATAGACATAATTTTGTGCAAATAGTGAATAAATAATTGTTTACCACAGAAGATAATCATACCACATGTGTGAGGTCACAAAAATGCTGTATAAATTTACATGTTTCTCACTTGTGATTAGAATTAAATTTAAAAAAAATCCCTAAACTTCTAAGGATGTAAAGATTTATCAGCATCATGTGGGGAGTCTTGTCCAGCTGAGTTGATATCTTCTTAGTTTACTATGTCTTGGAACCTGACATTAAAACATATTCACTACATAATGTAAAGAGGACAAGCAAGTATTTAGATGAAGTTCTAAAAGCAAAGTAGAGAGGAGATGAGATGGAGCTGAAGTCCAAGGTTCTTGTGCTCTAGTGCAGGTTATTTGGTAGCCAAGCTAACTCATTTATGGCCACATGAACTATAGTACTGCTCTGGAAAAGAGAAACAGAGATGGTAATTTCTTTTGTGAATATTGTATTTGGTCAAAGGTCAATTTTTGGAGTCTGAGTATTCTCCAAGGACTTGAGACAACGGGACAATGTGGTATTAAGAAATTTTATCTCTACTAGTATTTGTGCATTTCTTCTGGTGTTCAAGTCCTCATGATGGTGTGTTCTGGCAGCTCAGTCATCCACTGTGGTGCAGTGCTGAGATATGGTTTGGTTTAACCAGTAATGGACCAAGGGACTCAAAGGACTCTACATCCAGATTTTAAAAATACACAGTAATTGTTTAAAATCAGCTCTGCCATTTCACTGGGCACTGAGATTAATTCATCAATGAGATTTCTGTGTGTCAGAGGGAAATCAATCAACCAAAGAGTTTACGTAGATAGCAAAGCACTTATTAAGATGTAACAGAATATAATTTCTAAGTGCTTTCTTTCTAAAGTTAGGATTTATTTTATCACCCTTTCCAGCAACAGTCTTAAGCTGTCCTCGTTGTATCTGATAGTTATTTTTTTAATCATTTCACATAATTATACAAACACCATTTTAGTACTGCTACCTGTGGTGGAAAAGAAGTAAACAAATTATCAGACTAATCCTTGGTGCAAATCAGCATGTAATATATTGAATTAATTTTATTAATTAATTCTGCCTGTTGTTGTAACCAATTGCTCTTTCAAAAAACATCAGACAAGAACAAATGCAATATTGAAAAATAACAGGAATAATATAAACCATCAGAATAACACATGTTCAGGTAGGCTTTTCTAGGCCTGAAGTGGAAGACCAAAGATATCTCTTTGAAAAAAATGCCATATTTTGAAAAATTCTAAGCATTATCACTTTCTTGAATTTAAAATGTTAAGACCATGACTGAAGACTTTTAAATTTATTTCTTCATTTAAATATCACTACTTTTTAAAATAATCTACCTTAAAAATAGATTAAACATAAAATGTAAATAAAAGATTGCAAAAAATTGCATTTATGTAAAAATACATTTTGAAAAATTGTAACCAGACAAGTATCTACGTAACAAATGAGCCAGGATTTGTTTTTCTTTCTTATTACATCCGTTAAACAAAAAGAAATGTAAAGTACAAAATTGTTATCTGGACTGTTTTCTATGTTAATTTTTCAATCAGTTATATAAGATTCATTAACATGAGGTTAAAAAAAAGAACTAAAACTAATAATTCTACTTTTTATAATATCTATATTTTCTTAATTATTAAGATGTATTGGAGCTAGAAAAATGCATATCAGAAATAAAAAAAAAATATTCAAAGTGAATAAATATGCATTTCCAAATTTGAATGCTCCATTTATAAAATATACTTATTTAGCTCAGAATATCCTTGCATATTTTAAATTTCTGGCACAGAAGGTTAGTGAAGCGCTAGTTTTAAGAAGGATACTCTTGCTCCATCTAGTGAAAAATTCGTAACACAGCAGGATTCAAATAGAGCTGAACAACGTACTTTTTGAATCTGCTTGATTTTATTATGCAGCTGAAAAAAATGTATTCATCTTCGAGTTAAACACTATTCCTCACCCTGCTGAAATAGAGTTCCATTCTTCCAATACATCACATATTTAAGGATTTATTAACAAGTTTTTTTGTGAGAGGAGTCATAAATGGAAAACTCAACTGTGATGAAGACCACAAGAAATAGGGTGTAGAAGATATTCTCCATTGAATATCATGGAAAAAATTCCAGTGTCCATCCCATCCCTGGTTGCTTCCTGTTGCTATAAAATCCTTTCTAATCTCTATTGTTCCTCTAGTTTCATATCTTATTTTTTCAGTTGCTTTTTTTCTGAGAATTTTTAATGATATTTCCAGCCTTTGATAATCTATCTCCCTTTTCAAACCCTATTCTAGTTATCCTCAAAATTTTCAGAAACATCCATACCTTTCAATGGCCTGTTCCAATTATTCAGTTTCTCAAATGGTGCCTTTTTGTTTTGTGGGGGTTTTTTGATTTTGTTTTTGGTTTTTTGTTTGGGTTTTTGTTGTTGTTGTTGGGGTTTTTTTGTAACACACATCTGTATCTTCTTCACTGGAAGATAATGCCTTCCAGAAAAACGTCTTCCCTCTTCCCCAGGTGCTCCATTTCCAGTCAGGCCAGGAAAGGCTGGGTGATTTTTCTTAGTACTTTATCTAAAATGAGATTTGTTGGATAGAATTAAACTATATCCAACAGTTAATATTTTGCAACTCTACCCTTCAAGGATCTACCGGTTAAAGTACTGTGAAATCTGTTTTCTCAATTTTTTCTTCCTATGAGGCCTGCAAATATCTGCCATAAAAAAACAGCTTGCAGACATCTGGTGTGATGCACGGGGTAACACCAGTACACTCACTGTCATGTTTGTTGCTTCAGAGTGCTAAACTGCAATGTTTACAGAGCAAGAAGTAAAGGATCCTTCTGTAATCTATAATCAATGTCATGACAACAGAATGCTACATTTCGCAGTCATGTACATCTTCTGTCTATTTTTTTGTTTTTTGGTTTTTTTTTGAAGTTGAAAAAAGAGATATTAACAGCCAATGGGTCTGTCAGCAAAAAACCCTGTCAGAATTTGCATCTCTGTTAGGAATAAAGATGCTGATGAGGAATCCGTTCAAGTTATGGTTATCAGAGTAAAAGATATGGTACAACAGAAAACTGGAAAAAGTAGGAAATTGATGGGCCACTTGTGTTGTCTGCACTTTCTATCAAGTTTTATCACCCTTATTTTGTTTTCATGATGTATCAAGGATAAAACCTTCATGATACCTGAAGGAATATAGAGATACTGCCTGTTGACTGTGAATTTTATGACAGTAAATAACTGATCCATGAAGAAAAGGGTGCTCACCTGCATAAAAACCTCTGACAGATAGGACAAGAAGCTGAGATAGCAGAAAAAACCCAAAACAAACTGGTACTGTGCAGAGAACAGCTTAAGGACCTTAAAGAAAATCACAGGGTCTGAATTCTTGCCATCCTCATTAGAATTAGCCAGAACTTGTACCCTGAGCAGAAGGCTTATAAATCCCTGTGAATGTTAGGGCCTAAAAGTGCAAATTATTCACACCAAAGTAGCCCAATTTTGTGAGTGTCTAAATTTTGTAAAATTCCAGCTTCTGAAAAAATTCCACTTCTGAAAGCATCCAGAGCTTCGTTAATTCTCTCAAATCTGCTTTTCTCTAGGTTTACATCTACTGATAACGATTTTCTCCTGGCTTCTCTCCACAGATTTACCACTTCAAGTCTCTGATAAAATCCTTATTACATTGGCATGTAGTTCCTTGAACAAAACCCAAAAAACCAAAAGGCTTGCTGACCTACAAAGCTGCTAGATTATCGTTTGAAGGCAAGGGAGGGGGAAAAAGGAAGCTCTTTGATATTTTATAACATCAGTGAGGGGGGTTTGTGAACCCAATATCAATTAAGACTTTTAAAAAGGAAGAGGAGCCAAAGATGTATTTTATGTAAATTCAATCAAAAGCTAATCAAGTGATAAGAAAGTTAGGGGTGCATAATTGCTGTGAAGACTCTGAAGACAGCGTAAATTGGCTGGGGTGTGGATTAGCACAGGGTGTGTCAGCCAGTTTCAACATTTTGGTTGGCACAGAGGGCTAAGGTATCAATAAGATCTGATCATGCTTTAAAAACAGCTAGAAGCATGGCAGCTGGATTGTGTCTTCATGTGTATAGCCTATCACCACTCTCAATTTTCATGTTTTATGAAAACATAATGTATACATTGTTTAATTTCATAGATTTTATTTTAAGCCTTCACAGATATAAATGTACTTTGGCTGTTTCTTATGGCTGAGAGCCGTTCAGAAAAGCTGAGAAACTGGGACAGATCTAATTGTGTTAGATGTAGTTGAGCTCCACTTATGCTACCCATGTTAGCATCCTTCTAGCTACTTGGAGTGCTAGGGTCCACATGGTATCTAATTGTATTTGATACTCATCTAACAAGAGGTAGAAGTACTCAGCCCCTCAGAAAGGTTGAATCTCAGTTTATATATCACAATCAGAACTGTTCTGCTATTATTTCAAAAACTGAGGGATTTCAACAGATCATGTTTTGAAAGGATTTTTAGGAATGAGTCATCTTGCTCAGAAACATAGCACAGAATATTCCAGAATTTACCAAGTTTTAAGAGTTTTGATATAGTTGTCTTTCAATGCCAATGCAAAGATATGTAACAAATACTGGAAATACTGCATTCCAAAAGTCTGCAGCTCAGTTTAGGTTCTACTAATTTGTGTTAAAAAATTAAAATAGTTTTAATTTGAATAGTGCACAGCTTAATTATTTTTACCTTGGCGATCTAAAAAAAAATCCATATTTTGGGAGGCAGGGAAACAGCTGAAAGAACACACTATGTTTTTAAAAACACTTTTGATTTATAAGTAAGGGAGGTGAATTTTCGTCTGACAGGAAAGGAAACATAAAGTCAGAGGTCAAAAATCTCCCACATTCAAACAAAAAGAATCAATCTGTTTCACCCACATGCAGCACTGTATACTGATAACACTAAATCTGGCACATATGGTGCTAATTATCTGTGCAAGCAACTGCACAGTCAAGACTTGAGTGAATTTTGTTTCTGGATAAGAAAAATCACAATTTAAGAAGAGACCTGCCTGGCTAAAATTATAAATAGACTTCTAAATGAGATTCCATGATGAAAAATACAGCATCTTCAAGTACTTCTAATGAAAAAAAGTGTGTTGAATTCATGTGATTTAGTGAACATTCCACTGATAAAACAGCACTTATTCACTCTTCTGCTGATTCTTCGTCACTTGCATTTGTTCTTCAGTATTAACCTCGTGGCTAGGAGCTGTCAACACTGTTAAAAAAAAAAAAAAAAAAAAAAAAAAAAAAAAAAAAAAAAAAGAGGAAGCTCAGAGAAAATCAGTGCATATAGCAAAACCACAGGTAAAATGGATATAGCTTGTTTGTCCTTTTTTATTTTTAACTTTAAATTAGCTGAAAAAATTTAAAAGCCAGAACTTTTTTCATATTTCTTTCCAGGTTTATTTCTTTCAGTGGAGGTTAAAAAAAAAATCGAAGAAAGGAGGCTTATTGCAGTGCTATGATGACCTCTTGTGGTTAAATAACAAATGCGTTTTGCTTCACAGTTTCTGAAATAATGTCAGTATCAAAGGTTAAATTTTGCTCTTAGATCTGAACAGTTTTGTGTTGCTAATTCCACTTTGTCTGAACTAATGTCTCCTCCTAAACATGCTACCAGTATTTATTTAGATCACTACTAAAGAAAATATTTTTAAAAATACCTCAACCTTCTCATTCCACAAACTTAACAGGGAAGTTAAGAGTATCATATTTTTTCACGTAGTAATTTTGTTAAAGGCTATTCACACATCTTTAAAAGTAAATTAATTGATATAAAAAACTTTATTTTTTAATTAAACCATACCTACTACAAAATGTTAATGAAATCATATGGTACTAGCCACTCATAATAAATGAGATCAAGAGATATTGAACATGATATTGATTGATTACAGCAATAAATATTTAACCTATATATTTTAATGTTAAAATTTTGTGTATTAGGTAATTCTATGTATTGTCTCAAAATTGCTGCTAAAGCTGTCTCCTCCTACCAATTTTTTTCTTGTAACAAAAATCAGAGAACAGGGCATTTTCTGTTGTTGCTGAATGCAGCCGATTAACCTGGATCATGTCAGCTGAAACCTTATCCCTTATTAGATAAAATCACTCAAGACTTTAGCCAGGCTTTGCGATTTCCTGCAACGATTCAAAAAAGTACACAGATTTCACGAGACAACTTTGCTGAGTGATAATACCTGAAATGATGGTCCTGACAGTATTTACAGAACTCGTGGTAGCACTTTCTCACTGGAGAATCTCCCGTGGTGGTATTTGCACCTGCCAGGCAGTATTCACATGACCCTGCACCTTACTAAATTTAGGACCTATTGCAAAGCCATTTCTGCACTGGCTCTGTTGTCTGGAGCTTGTGGACAGCATAACCTTGGACTGCCACCAGCTGGAGATGTGCCACATTCTGATACACTGTGGTGGCAGCTGGGGGAGGCCTGAACTCAGCTGCAGAGAGACAGTACTTGTTTATGTTTCACATAAACACTTCAGAGGTGTGTGGGTTAGAAACAAGAATTGCTGTTAGTGTACACAGTAATAAGTCACTCATATTGTTACCTCTCCTTGTTCCTTTCCCATGAAAAATGGAATATTAGAAGCTGTCAAGCAAAACACACTAGAACAATGGAACAATGATGACCAGAAGAAAAAAAACAAAAAAAACCCAAACAGGTTTAAGTTAAAATGTGGTTAACTTCATGTGTCAGTGAGGAATCACTGACGGTGGTCACACATCCTGAAAAACTTCTGTGGCTTTTGAAACATCATCAACAAGCTGCTTCTGACAGCTTCTTGGACAAGGAAGTTCTGAGCACTGCTGGCATGCAGATTTGGTAGGCAAAACCAAATTGTATATGGGAGGGAGCTGTTTTATTTCTCTTGTCTAATAGGCCTGGTCTGTGCCATTCTTCTTTTAGACTGTAAGCCTATTTCATAGGGAATAAACTTTGGTACTCTAGGTAATATTTGCACTCTTGACTAATTACAATTTTCATATCTGAGCATGAGTTATTTTTTTTTTAAATGTCTTAGTGCTGTCATTATCTCCCCTGCAGCCAGTTACAGGTGTGGTGATAATCGTGGAGACAATTTTAATAATGTGACCCTCAAGGTAGCATTACTGCCCTGGTTCAGTCTGGCCTGCCAGGTGGCTTGTGGCCACTCCAAGCCCAGTGGAGGCTCCTGGTCAGCCAGCCAAGAAGCCAGCTAGCTAGTGACCTTCCTAGAGGAAGCAGTGGGTGGCTGTTTGGACAGCAAACATCCAGGCACCTTCTGCCTCATTTTGTGGCCTGCAAAGCCTTCCTTGCTGTGCCAGCAGCAAGGCGTCGTAGACAGCAATCACCTGGTGAGTACCGAGCTGTCATCAGTCTCTCAGCTCCTAGGGTAGGGGAGAAAGTCTCATAGTCACAGCAATGTCCCCATGGCTGCTGACTCACAGCTCTTCCTGCAGCCACATTTCAGCACAAGGGATCAATATAAAAGTCAAGCTGCAGGTCTTCAGTTGACACAACTCACCACACGTGTTCAGAGCACTGAAAATGGAGTCTGAGTGTTGAGATGTGGGTGGCAGGCAGCTGTTGCAGTTTCTGTTGCTGGTGTTAACTCTCCAACCATGCAGCACTCTTCAGACACCTCCCTGCAATGTCACCGATCTCCAGTTAACTACATATCTAAATACCACCTAGTGTGCAATAAGACTTACCCTTCCAGGAAAGCTTGAAGAGATATGTTGCATTCTGCTAGCTAATTTAGGGAGAAAAAGGTCTTTTAGAATTGATTACAGAAGCATAGCCTCTTTGAACTCTCAACTTTGTGGCACCTAAATCTGAAAGGTGACACATGAGTTTACTATAAAAGTCACTGATAGATTTAGCAGTGTCAAGTTTAAATGGAATAAAGATCAGCAGGTCTAAAAAGGACCTAAATTTGCATTACTAAAAGCAAGATTCCTACTTGTATAATTTTTTTTGTAAGAGGAAAGTAAGAGTTATTTCCACATCTTACTGAAAATGGAGTGTTTTCATTGGATCTTAAACAAACTATAGGTTTGAGGTAAGTTCTGGATGTTCACTTTAAAGGCTAATGAAAGGTAAATCTGCCAAAGACCTTTCACCTATGGGCACAACCTAGTGTTCACTGTAATTATTAGAAGGATCTTATAAGTTGTATACATATTTATTGATGGAGGTGAGCAGCAGAAAATTTCCAGAAATCAAAAATGTTAAAACCCCAAAGGGATACAGAGACACTAAGAAAACATCTCTATAAATGTTGAATAGGCTATATGCTACCACAGCTCACAATTGTAATACAGAATTATTTTTTCATCGGGTATTCACAGAGAACTTCTTGTAGAGAATACATTTAAGAAACAGAAAAATGCCACCGAGTTTTGTAATAAGCATTCGCATTTTCCAAACAGTAAAGAGCATTCTTTAAGCTCTTAAAGAGTTAAATCTTATACTTCCTTTTTTGATTCTCTTTCAACAGTAATAGGTTCATTTTCTGGCTCTGACAGGAGGGAATTGGATTTTCTGACTGGTCATTGTGTAAGCATCAACTATGCTGGAATTACACTAGTAGTAAGAATCAGGAAGAAACTAGTTGGTAAAAAACAATCATAGGCTGGCAGGAAATCAGTGACTACTTGTCACTCCTTCCAAAGACAAGGAGAGCACTTGGTGTCAGACTTTCAGTACCATCAAGTATCCATTAGAGAGATTAAACCTCCTTTTCTCCATGCCGGGATATTCAGAGTTCTACTTCAATGTGGACCATGGCTACTTGGAAGGTCTGGTCCGAGGGTTCAAAGCAGGAATTTTGACAAGTGCAGACTACACCAATTTAGCACAGTGTGAGACCCTAGAAGGTAAGTCTGATGGTTTATTTTATTTAGGAAGAAATTCTGTTGCTTAGACCTTTGAAGTGGGGAAGGTAGAAGAGTGAAGTACTGAGAGCTTATCTTAAGAACCAGAGATAACTCTGATGTCCTTTGAAGACCTGCTCTCATATTTAAGTTAATAGTTTTCCACAGAAATTACCCTAGGACTGTACAGGCTGTGATTTGCAAAGCAATCCAGAGGATGGGATTTTCTAGTTTTCTGATAAGGTCTGGAAATCTCATCCATAGAGTTCCTACGGAGACTGGTAAACATCTCACAGCTTTTAGCCACATCATAGAACTGTTAAAGTATAGAAGTTTCATATAATTTCAGCTAGATAAAATAGTTTCCAAAATCTTATTAAAAGCTTACCTTTGGCTCTGAGTTTCTCTATAAAATACATAATTTTAGTTCTTTATTACTTCATGAGTTTTGTGGTAGAGGGGGACATTCTGTTTACCAGGAAAAGAAAATTAAACTTCACAAAGATAAAACTGAACTATTTTCAAGCTAAAAAAAAAAAAAAGAAAAAGCTTTATTCAAGGTGACTTTGCCACAGTAATAAAGAGAACACACATTAGTTTCCAAAACAGCTTTCTGTGGCCAAGACTGGTCACAGCCTGATGAAGACAGAGTTGCACAAAGAATCATATGACATATCTTTAGACACTTGGCAGGAAAAAAAATGCAATAGAAAAAAAAAATCACCTTCTAAAGGAACATAAAGTTTCTTTCCCTGACTCCAAAACAAAAGCTATGATTGTACATTGAAGTAATTTCTATAACATGCACTATCTTAGATTAATTTGAAAAATGAACAAGGAAAAATAATAAGTTCACTCTGGTTTTAGCATTGGCTTCTTTGTGTATGCAGTAACGGATCTGGGGAAATGAGAAGTGCAGAACCTGATTATTTCCATATACAATGGTTTTTTGAAGCTGTCATAAACTATTAATATAGTAATATAATTCTGGGAATGTTGCTTACCAATCATCTTGCAGATAAAAACAACATTTAAATAGATACATGTAGCTATCTATCGGTCGTCAGGGTAAACTTCCTCTCATAATAATCTATATATATAATCAATAATATATATATAGCCACTAATAATCAAGAGATTGTCAGTCTAGTCAATGGGATCTCGAGATTATTCAGCTGACCAAGTGAATGTACCTACCTCATCTGGTAAGCTGGAGAGCTGTATCACATCTCCTTTTCAAACAATGGCAGCTTAGACACCCAGAACATGTGTATGCCCTTACTCTGAGAATTCAAATCTATTCCTTATGACAGCTGGATAAAATCAAGTTTCAGCTGCTTATTTGTACCAGCAGCTGTGATCTATGCAGCTTAAAGATTCTACAGACACTCTTGGTATCATAGTTAATTATTAAATTAAAAAAGTTTTGCTCCATCAATATACAGACTTTCAGACTTGTTAAACCTTGCTCTTACTCCACTCAGTCCTGCAGAAGAACTCAAGAAATAACGTTACCAAAGGCTCCATGAAGAGAAAAAAGCCACCACACAAATCCCTGGTTATTTCCAAACAAGATTAAAACATACAGGTTTAATTATTTTTAAAAGCATACAAGAACAAAGGATTTTCCTCATACTTCCCAGAAGAATACTTGCTCATGTTAAGAACAGTTAAGAAAACTAAATCTAAAAAAAGTATGTCTAAATTTTAAGTAATGCAAAAAGAATCCTAGTTATTTAGAACCAGGAAGTAGTTTTCAAACTTTCTGAGATATATAAGCCTTCAACATTAAAGCATTCAACAGAGGTATGGATCACAACAGAGAGATAAAATTCTTTTCAAAGAAAGATTTATTATAGGAAGAACAATGACCCTTTTTTTGAACCTTCTTTCTAAAGTTCATTCAATTTTAGATTGCAAATTATTTCAGCAACAAAAGCAGCATCCTTCAACCTGCACATCTCTACTACCCACGATCTCTTTTCTTTTTCTATGTTCAGCCACAGCTCTTTCTCCATTGCAACCTTTTCTACTTCTTTTAGACAGCTAACACAACCCCACCAATTTTCTAAATAAAGCAAATATATTTTTATAAGGAAAATATGAGAAGTCTTGGATTCATACATGAGGCTAAATACACTTATCTCACTGTACCTACAGGAACTTCCACCGCAACTCTACAGTGCACCAAAACCACAGACCCTTACCTCTAACATAAGAAATAAAGCTTTATGAATACACTGTGTTTTATTTCAAATTACAAGAACCAGCATATGGATTTGTACTGTAGTACAATCGTACTTGTCCAACAATGCCCTTAGTTCATGTCGTCACATTAAAAGATAAATAAATTTACCCCATTCTGTATTCTGTGGCCTAGCATCACACCGCAAAAGCTGGCCTAAGTTAAAAATATTATAAATATGCTAAAACAAACAAGCAGAAACTAAATCAAAACAACCTCAAGTAGCCCATAAATAGAATCAAAAAGATCTTTTAATTTCAAAGTGGTTTTGATATCTCTAGAGGGGAAACCATAATGTCAGTACAGGAGAACCACAAGAAAAACTATTGGTTAGTGTTTTCCATCTGCTTGATAACCACAAAAAAAGTATAACAGCAAGAGGGAAAGAAAAAAAGGAGGATGATAATTGACATATGATACTACTGTGTCCTCTAAATTCAGGGCCACACAGAGAGGAGAAGAGGCTTCCAGTTTAACTTAGACATCCTTTTGGGCTTGTTTGAATTATTATAATTTCCTCGGAGCTACCTTTTGGGCTGCAGCACTGTCTGAAACTTCTGCAACATGGCATGCTAAGAGTCTGACTCTGTGTCATCATCTGTTTCAGGGGAATGGGATCCTCAGGGGAGCCCTGCTGATGCTCTTTGAAATAGAATATGAAAGGGTTAAATTCAGATCTTCATTCTCCCTTGCATGATGGAAAGACTACTCTGCTCTCTAGGACACCAAAGAAGGACAAGAGGTCCAGCACTGCTCCCAATGTCATTGAAATAAATTCTCTTAATTTGCCAGAGCTGGGGCACCCCAGCACCCAGTGGCTGAAATGAAACTGAAAACTGGGAGTAGTTTGCTATGATAGTGAGAAGTCAAGCAAGACTCCATGTGCTTGATGCAGAAAAAGGAAGGTTAATGCTGTGTTTAAGTTCTTATAATATTCTTTCTGATTAGCATCATTCCTCTCCCAACTGCATTCATCTTAAACAAGTCTCCTTCCATGCAATTAATTTAAAAAATACTGTTAATTGTGTTTGATTGCTGTTCAATTATGAGTAAAATAATGTGATTTAGCATCACATTATTTAAAGTCATACATTTCCCATATATGATTTTCCTGCATAAAGTTGTATGAGGGAATAGATGATGCAGATGGATGGCAGTAAGGCTGACAGCTGAAATGCAGGTACTTTCTTTCCTGGGAAACTCAGGAACAGGCTGAAGAGCTCAGGGTCTTGCGTAGGTCTCCAAGAGCTCCTGAGAAATGGAGGAGCTGTTGTCACAAAAATGTTTTGTCAAACAGGAATGTCTGGAGCCTCTGTGATGCTCAGCCATCTACCTCTTCCAGGTCATCAGGTCATGTTGCTAGGCCAAGTGTCTGACTGTGCTGGTACCCAGGTCTCACTTAGGGCAACAACCAAAAGAACATCATTCAAGATCAGTAGAGCAGTCACTGAGCTGCACTGAATGAACTCTCTCATGGTGTGAACTCTGATTAAGGCACTCCTGATTGCTATTGCATGGTATTGAAGCTTGTGAAAGATTATTTCCTCAGTTGTGTTATCTAAGACCATGCAATAGGTTTGAATATTGTTTCTTACATACAAGTAGTCATGCTGGCAATTATTAAAACATTTAGAAGAAATACTTCTCTAAAGAGAACTCTGGAAGTGGCAGGGTCATAAATACACTATTTCTGGGCATATAATTTCCTTCATAGCTTTTGAGAGTCATATGGGGCTATTTAATATGTTATAGCTAATTTTTTCATGCTTCACATTATGACATGGATTTTGAAGCCACTCCATCAATAAAAGAACTGAGAAAGGCAACACAGTCTTGTCAAACCACTCTCAGTCAGGAAGGAATTGAGGAAAGCTAGAATTCAGCTCTATGCATGTAATGAGGTACTATTATTTAATCATACCATATGCCATATATTTTTACTTTCTTTGCAATAAAAAAGGGAAAGCAAAAATAATCAGTGCTCACAGGAAATGTAGATGTGATATGAAAATAGTGATTTTAAAAAAAGTTGTTCTTACATATTTAGACTCATTTCTGGCCATAATTCTGCATTTTTGTGTATCTCTTAACCTTGTTTACCTTTCTCTCTTTCTTGAAGTAAGTGGGTTTCTTTTGTTATATTTGGATTCTCTTTCTTCTTCCTTCATGGTAACCTGTACTGAAACCACGACTATTTCTTAGTATCTGCCTCTTACCACTGAAAGACCAATTCCCTCTGCCCTCTTTTATCAACAGCTTTGTGATCACCTATATAGTTTTAGGAAGCAATTAGTTTACACTGGGAGCATAAGTTCAGTCTGTTGCAGGAAGATCTAAAGAAATGCTAATATTTCCAAAGAACTAGCTGAGTAAAGATGTCCTATCCAAGGATGAGTTGATGTGATTTGATGTGGATTTGGTGGATGGATCGTTCAGTGGGTAAGGAATTGTCTGAATGGTTCAATGATGAGTGGTATAACTCAGGGGTCTGCTGGGACCAGTACTGTTTAATATCTTTAATATCCCACATAGACAGTGGGGTTGAGTGCACCCTCAGTTTGCAGATGACACCAAGTTGAATGGTATGGTTGATATGCCTGAATGATGAGATGCCATCCAGAGGTACCTGGACAAGTCCATTGGGCCCATGTGAACCTCAACAGGTTCAACAAAGCCAAGTGCAAGGTCCTGCACCCCAGGATCCCACCAGGAAACCCCTGGTATCAATGCAGAAAGGGAAATGAAGGGACTGAGAG
Organism: Heliangelus exortis; assembly: GCF_036169615.1. Taxonomy (NCBI): domain Eukaryota; kingdom Metazoa; phylum Chordata; class Aves; order Apodiformes; family Trochilidae; genus Heliangelus; species Heliangelus exortis. The sequence goes on from NC_092423.1 coordinate 124,540,709, forward strand.
CAGCATAGAGAATGACTTGGTGGTACTCGTGGATAAAAAATCTGGACATGACCCAGAAATGTGCACTTGAAGCCCAGAAGACCAAGTGTATCCTGGGCTGCATCAAAAGAAGTGTAGCCAGTCAGTCAAGGAAGGTGATTCTGCCCCTTTGCTCTTGTGAGACCTCATATGGAATTCTGTATCCAGCTTTGGAGTCCTCAGCACAGGGAAGACATGGACCCATGGAGTGGGTCCAGAGGAAGGACAAAAAATAATCAGAGGGCTGAAGCACCTCTCCTATGACTACAGGCTGAGAGAGTTGGGGTTGTTCAGCCTGGAGAAGAGAGGGGTCCTGGGAGACCTTATTGTGGCCTTCCAGTTCTTAACAGTGTTCTTATAAGAAAGATGAGGACAGAGTTTTCTGTAAGGCCTGTAGCAATATGTAATTGTTTTAACTAAAAGAAGGAGGATTCAGGTTAGATATAAGGAAGAAATTTTTCACAATGAGGGTGGCAAAACACTGGAACATATTGCCCAGAGCCCTGTTCCTAGACACATTCAAATTTTGGTTGGATGGGGTTATGAGCAACTTGATCTAGTTGAAGATGTCCCTATTCACTGCAGAGAGGTTGGACTATGTAACCTCTAAACATCCCTTTCAACTCATACCATTCTGTGATTCTGTAATTGCTAATGTGAGTTCATGTGGCACCCAGCCTGTAAACCCTGAGGGTCATCTAGCTCAGTAAACTAAAGTGTTAGATGTAGGAGTTTGAATTCACAATGTTCTTGTGCTTTAAATCTTGGTGTGGACAACCTTACTGAATATAGTATACAGTATATTGAATACAAGGAGTGCTGATGTCCTTTTCCATAAATACCAGTTCAGATTTTATCTGGAAATCTAATCGTTAGATTAGAACCATTAGCATTGTCTCAGCCTATAATTTACAGTAGTTTTAATACAGCCTTTGAACATAACAATGCAATATTACAGGGGCTTTTCTAAAAGGAAATGTTAAACTGCTTTGAATACCAAGAACTGATTCAAATCCTTTTTATCTCATGGTGGAAAATGGCTAGCAGAAGGAATTTATCAAATTAATTCCTTGATATTAAAAATGCTTCTTTCAACTTTGTTGTCTAACCAACACATTTTCCTCAATTACCAAGGTTGGTAGCTCAGACAGAAATTGTCACGATAACCCAAGTTCCTGGAACAGCTTCTTAGGATTTGGTAGTCACAGCCATAGATCATACAAAGCCAAACTAGAAATGCTAAGAGAGCACAAAGTTGCCCTTTTAAGTGCTCCACTGCAGAAACCATTTGGAGCCCAGAATTAGAGGCAGGCAAGATGAGTTTTCCTCTTCAGGCAGCCTGATAACATAAGATTATAGTCTTACCTGAGATTTATCTGTTTCACATGAAAGTTTAAGAGTTTAAAAGAGTTAAAAGATAATTCCTATTGATGCATAACAGTCCATAGAAATGCAGGAGACAAAACAAGTGTTGTATTATGATGGTGCAAGAATGGGGCCCTGAATAAACCAGAGAAGTCAAAACATTGAACAAACCTTATTGAGAAGGGGCTCAGGACAGCAGTATTTAACATTGTGTCTGGTGTGGCTGGAAACTAAAGTTATCAATGAAACTTCTGAAAAATGTGTAAACTACTTATGCTTTCCTGTGGCATGCCTCACTAATAGAAGGCAGTAGGAATCTGCAGGAATTATGCATTTATGTTAAATCTGTGGCCAAATCTCTTCATGTATGAGTCTTCATGAGAGTATGAGCAGACCCTTAATGTGAAAATATAAAGTTAGAAACTAACATTCTAAAAGCTTTTTATTTGGTTTGTGGACAGTGTAATGTCAGTTTATTCTCATGATCTTCCTTGAATTTAATTTCAGATCTAAAGTTACATTTACAGACTACAGACTATGGCAACTTCTTGGCTAATGAAACTGATCCTCTCACTATTTCCACCATCGATGATAAACTGAAAACAAAACTACTCACAGAATTTCATTACTTCAGAAACCATGCTTTTGAACCACTTGCCACTTTTCTGAATTTTATCACGTAAGTAATGTTACCACAGAAGTTACCATATTGACTGAAAGCAAAAAGTTACATGTTAAAACAGTGTAAATGCATTGTAACTGAATTTCTATTAAGTTTTTTATTAATGTCAAAATTTCTTTGCTACTGCAACATTTACATACCTAATTTGCTAGTATAAATTCTGAAAATATTAAAAAGTTGATGTCTTTGCAATTACTTATTTTAAAGAACTTGAGCAGGGGTTTTTTTCAGCATACAATGACAGGAGGAGTGGTAGAGATTGAGAAAAATGGTTATCATTTTCAAACATCATTTTTGTCAAAGAACTTGCAAAACAGGTTTGTGGTGGTGACGTATGCAAAATTAGCAATTTCATCATGCGCAGGGCATTGATTTAATTCCTACAGATGTGGCAAATCCTAGACTTTTTTAAAAGAGGGAAAGATATTTTTATATACTTTGAACCCTTAAACCAGAAAAACTTTATGTTGTGTACAATAAGATCCTTAGAATTTTAAAATAGATGCTTAGGTTTTTTCAAAAAGTGCTGTTTGGTGCCAGACAAAGAGAAAGTTCTGATCTCAATACATTTATAAACAGATAAAACTTGTCAATGAGTGGCTTAAACAGCATTAAGAACAATAATCTGCTCTATAACAGTGTAATGACATGGTTTACTGAAATGTCAGAAGGGTATTTAACCTAACTTTTTGCCCCCCTTGATCTTAGCTTTTTATTATATTATAACAAGAATACTAGAAAGCTGGAGGAGAACTTTTTACAAGGGCATGTTGTGATACGATGAGGGGAAATGTTTTTAAACTGAAAGAAGGTAGATTTAGGTTAGATACTAGGATTAAATTCTTTAGTATGAGGGTGGTGAAACAGTGGCACAGGTTGCTCAGGAAGGTTGTGGATGCCCCCTTCCTGGAAGTGTTCATGGCCAGGCTGGATGGGGCTTTAAGCAACCTGGTCTAATGGAAGGTGTCCCTTCCCATGCTGGGAGACTAGTACTAGATGATCTTTAAGGTCCCTTACAACCCAAAACATTCCTATGATTCTAACAATGCAAGCTGAAAATGGGCATCCTTGTTTTAAATAGCCCAAGGGAAGACCTTTCATGTTTCCATATCACAAAAAAAATCTTAGCCTCTCTGACAGTAAAACTAGTTAGAAGTTGATAGAAAGTGTCTACTGAAAAATTTTAGTAATAAAGAAGAAATCTGAAAATCTATTCTTAGCTTTCTCATGAGAGGATGTTTAAAGTTGAGTAAGAAGAAAGCCCTAAAGCTGGTCCACCTGCATGAACTCTGCAGCTCAGTGCAGAGGTTCCCATGCACTTCTTCTCTGTTCAGATGCTCTGTATGAAATAACAAAATCCCAAACTACAGAAGATGATACCTCAGGTGATTTACTTTTTCATACCATTCATTCTCACTTCTTACAGCAAATCTACATTTGGCACTTATTATGCTTATTATATTCATGTTTCAGTTTACCTTTCTTTAAAAGCATCTCTTTTCCTTAGCAGTCATGTGGTTTAAAACTAGCACTGTGTTATCGACTTGCTATTGAAAAACCTCTGATAGCTTTTTGTTACAGACTTGCAAGTACTTGGTTATTTATGACTTCAGTATTATTACTCATTTCCAAAAAATCTTGAGTTTGTACTGTAATTCATTGTGAAGGTAAATATCTTTACTTTTTCTTTCAAATACAGATACAGCTATATGATCGACAATGTAATTCTTTTAATAACCGGCACATTACACCAGCGGCCTCTTGCTGAACTTGTTCCCAAGTGCCATCCACTGGGATGTTTTGAGCAAATGGAAGCAGTCAGCATTGCCTCAAACCCCACTGAGCTGTTCAATGCAATTTTGGTTGACACACCATTAGGTAGGAACACTAAGTTATTTCTTATTTCTGTCCTGAAACTATTAGTCCTGTATTCTTTAGAATACCAGAGATGGAGCAATATGTTTTCCACTGTATATGCTGCATTTTGGTATCACAAAACATGAAGTGTGGATCAAGCACTTCTGAAGTAGCGTTCAGGATGCTTTCTAGTAACATTTACTAACAGTTTCTATAGCAACTTTGGGTAGCAGCACAAAGAAAATATGCTATTCAAGAAAAGTAATTGATATCTTTTATACCCAAAGTAGCCACTGATTTAATGTATCTAGAGTTTTGTTTCAACACCTGCATCTATAATTAAAAAATGTAAGATGAAATCTTGCCTACCCCTCACTAAGGATAAAGAAGCGGTCAGTTAGTAATAAATATTAAATGTTGCTTTAGAACACCCTTGGGATTTGCCCATGATTTAAACACAAAGAAAATCATTATTTTGAAGAACTAAGCCTAAAAGCAAAACAGAGCGAGGGTTGGGAATGTTGCATTCTGAAATTGAGATGAGGATCAGTTCAATGTCCTGCAGCAGCCAACAAGGTCAAAAAAATGACAAGCTGTGGGGCAGTGCTGTGAAGGCTGCTGAGAATAAGCTGGCTGGATTTGAACAGATATGAAAGCACTGTGTGCCCTCATCTTTAGTACTGTGAGTGGATTTGGTTTCTGCTTCTGAAGACAGCATGGTGGGTTGGCACGAGAAGGCAAAATTGCTCATCCCCCACCTTTCCTCTTTGCACAGGGAGGAGAAAATGGGAGATGGGGAAAGGAGATTGTAGGATGAGATCACCTACTAAGTACTATTGCAAGCAAAACAGATTCACCCTGGAGAAAATCAGCTTGATTTAGTCTTGATTAATACTAATATATTTAATTATTGATGCAGACATTAGGAAACAAACAAACTTCAAGGAACAAAGGGAACACACTCAGGGAAAGCACCTTTCCTCCCCTCCTTTGCTCCAGACTCCTCTCCTTTGCCCCCGTGATCATGGCAGGTTATATGCAGTCACTTTGGAGGCACCATGAGCGGCACAAGGAACAGGCAGAGTTTACAGGCAGTACATGGTGGTTTCTCTCTGCTCCTCTTTCCCCCTCACACTTATCCTCTGCTCCAGTGTGAGCTCTCCATGGGCAGCAGTCACTCGCCTCAGAAGCACCTGCCCCAGCACTGGTACCTCCATGGGCAGCAGGCAGTACCTGCTCCAGAGCCATGGAGTGGCTTCTCCTGCTTATCTGAACTTGGTGTTCCCTCTGATGTTTCTCAGTTTATGCCCCTCTTCCTCCCTACATCCCACATTTTTTGCCCTTAAAAATATATTTTCCCAGAGGTGCCACTGATGAGGCAGAAGGGCTCAGCCATGCCATGCAGGGAGGGTTGGATGGAACCATCTGGAAGTGTCCAGCATGGGGCAGCCTCAGCCTCTCCTCATAGAGCCCATTCTGCAGCCCCCGCTGCCAATGCTGGGGCACTGACACCCGTACAGTGAAACCAGAGAAGGTACAGAGCAGGGCAGCTAAAATGAACATGGGGAGAGCCCTGTGGTGTGTGGACAAACTAAAGAGGATTGACACCACTTTGGAGAGGACAGGGCCAGAAGGCAGTGGTTTGTCCAAAGTAGGTGGTGAACTGTTGCTTACTGTTGATGTTTGCTTTGGTTACCAAACCAAATCCCATCAGAAAAATAGTTTTAAAACAGGTAAAACAAAACAGCTTGTAATAAATTCATGGAATTTTTTTCTTTGTTAAAAAAGTTTGTAAAAGCAGGGAGTAGTTTCAGATCTTTAAATGGATCTACAAAGACATCCTAAAAGGGACTATTAGGACTATGTGCTCTACTCTTCTTCATTCAAAATCTGGATGCTGAAGAGAAGGAAGGGAGAAGCTCACAAAACAGGGCCAGGCTCACTTGTTTTGTCTGAATACCATCTTTCACTGCCAGTGTTCCAGACAACACTCATGAAGCACAGGTCTGCCCCACTGGCTAAGCTGAGGAACAGTGAGGGATGGGCATACTTTTGTTGGTTATGAATACAGCGTTTTTAAGTGGCCCAGCTGTATGAATGAAATTCATCCTCTGCCTCCCTGTTCAAAAGTTTGCTCTTTAGCCTCTTCAGCAGAGAACCTGGAACTGCAGATGGCCCAGCTCAAAGCTTGTGCCCCTTACGAGTTGCAACCTGTTGCCTTTCCCCGACTACAGACATGCTCAAAGAGGAAGAGGGAAAATAGGAAAGAAGATTCTTAGAAATGTAGAATATCTGCATGATTTAAGAGCAAAATTATCTTTTGTGTTCCTCACTAGAAAATCTCCCTAATGCCCAAACCATATACTTCTGAGAAGATTAGGGCTTTCACTAGCATTTCCCATCTGATTCTCCTGGAGATGTGGACTTTGGCTGCAGCACTGATTGATTCCCTTCACAGCAGATTCTCATTAAAAAGCAGAGAGTAGGAGGATAAGGAGAAAATCAAGAGGATTTCTCTTCCTCTCTGTCAGTCTTTCTTGTACAACAGAAACCTCAGGTTCTTGCTTGCACACTGGTGAAAGGCAATAGACAAGGGATGCATATTATCATCAAGTAGATTTATACTGCAAAATAATAAACTCTGTTTTCAGCTGCTTTCTTTCAAGACTGCTTGTCTGAAAATGACCTGGATGAAATGAACATTGAAATAATGCGCAACAAACTGTACAAGGCAAGTTCTTGCAATGTAAAGATAATCTTGTTTTGTTTTTTTTGTTTTTTTTTTTGAAGTGTCTCAGAAAAGTTCAGTATCTTAACCCTGCTTTGTGGATGGGGAAACAGAAGCATGGTGAGATAAAGCAAGCTAAGTTGACCTGGTTGATGACAAGTCCAGGAATCAAATCCAGTTCCTTTCATTTTTACTCCACTGTTTGGGGATGTTTTTCATTTTTAGGTCTGCATCTAAACTGTAACATCTCATTAATGAAAACACTTTAGATGTCAGGCTAATATCCAGATCCATTTGTTTATGAATAACCCAGTTATCCACCAAATGTCATGGAATGGTTAGCTCCTAAATGAGCCTAGACAGGTTTTGGCTAGCATTTATTTTTATTTATAAGAGGGAGTTATGATTTGAAAAGATGTAACTGCTTTGAATCTAGGTAACACTTTTTTACTGAAAGGTTTTGTTTAATTTTCATTCCTTTAAAAATTATCTTAAGCATTGCTACAGCACACTACTGTAAGGACTGGCATCTAACATGTGCCTTGCATTTTCAAAGTATTTTACAAATATTAGCACATAGGTCAAGACTCTTAGGATGGTCTCTTTAAAGGCTGTACATATTTCATTCTATTAATGGTTCTGCCTGGAACATTCTCTCCAAATTCTTTGTTACTTTTCTTTCACAGTGAATTCCCCCAACTTATAGTGATCTGATTGCATTAGATGGGTAGCAAAAAAATACTTCTATTTGTCTTACAAATTATAATTATAAATCTCCAAGCCAATATTTGATTCTTAAATATTCTACAATTTCCTGTCATTTAAAACCATCAGTTATACCCAAGTATTTTAATTCTTTCACAGTATTAATAAGCTAGACTCTAGGCTCTCTTCTTCCATTTGATAACATACATATTTGATTCTTATATCCTGTGTGCATAACCATACATTTACGCTTATTAATTCTAAATTTTTTCTTCTCACTCTTTTAAGTCTCAGGGGGGTCATTCTGCAAAAGCTTCTGAATTATTAATATATCCTCTCTCCTTTGCTTCAGCTGTCAATGTGACCAATTATGTTTCAGCTTTACTATCAGATAGCGCTGTACAGAACCTAATGCAGAATCCATGCAGCAGATCCTCCTTGAAATCTCAACTTAAAATTCACTTTACTTGCTTAGCTAGTGACAGTTTATTTTAACAGGATTGTGTAAAGTTGCACCAAATGCACTCTGATAACATGAATGTTCCATGGAGAAGAAGGGTGAACAGCATCTTCGAGATATTCAGGGTCCTTCCTGCACAAGGCCAGAATTCTTAATAAACCAGAGAGCTCTGCAGACCAGTATTACAGAAGCTTTGTCTGCTGTTCTGCCCTAATCCAGGGTTTAGGGTATAGCAGTAGGGATTACTTTGCATATCCTCATAGTGCTGGTCCAACAGCTGTGGCATATTCCCAAATCCCCTCCTCCACTTATAAATGCAGAGCTTCCTTCAGCCATCTGCTTATTATGCAGTGGAAACTCAATGGAGCTCAAGGAATTCCTTCTTCAGAAATCAAATGTTGTATTTGTCCTATAAAATTTTTTTTAAACATTTGAACCCATATCACAGTAACAAGGCATTTGCATATTGATATTTCATCTTTCAGTCCAGCAAAGTAATTAAGAACATACTTGAATTAAAATTCATAGGTAGAATTATCATAGTTGATGGAAGTATTTTAAAATTAAGTTCATGACTATGTGCTTTGCTGGTTCAGGTCTAAGGAGCATTTATAATATTTCTCTTCTTTCATGTAGTCTTATCTTGAGGCATTTTATAAGTTTTGTGAAAAACAAGGTGGTACTACAGCAGAAATAATGAGACCGATTCTTGAGGTAAGAAAAATTCAGTCTTTATAAATGAAAATCCTCCACGATGTTTTGTAATTATGTTACTTTGGGTTTTTTCCAACTCTTTCTCTCTCCATTTGCAAAGTTATCTACCAAATGTTTGTTTCTCTTCTGAATAATAACTGTTTTTTTTAAAATGTAATGAAGACTTTATTCTAGGATGACTTTTACCTCCTGACTGGAGAAGCAGCTAGTTCATTGCCAGAGAAGAGTTAGCATCAGTTATTATTTTTCTGTAACAGAGAGCAGAACAGAATAAATAGTTCACTAATCTCAAACTTATGCTCCTTAACATTTTTCTGTATTATGTAGAAAAAAATAAAAAAGCAGGTTGTTCTTACACCTCCTACCTCAAAACTGAATTTGGGATAGCTAACATCAGCCATAACTGCATATTTACTAATCAATAATCTTTCAGCTTCATGGAATTATTATGTTCATTTTCTCTCCTATTAAAATTAACGGTTGAAGTTTGAGTTGAGTGATATTTGGAACTAGTGTCATGTGTCCAACTTCTTATGTTTTACTTTTATCCCAAGACAGAAAAGTTTAGTATTTATTTTTTCAATGATGTACAAAATTCCAGACATCCTCCTCCTCAACGCATCCCTGCAGCAGGTAGTGAATGGTATTTTTGCATCAGTTATTGTAATAAAAGAGGCAGAAATTTCTAAAATTGAGTTCTCAGCATTCTGCTCTATTTTTTTTAAAATGGTTTATCACAATTCTTTGCAGAGTTTGAGAGCCAGATCACTCATTTGCTTCCAGAAGTCTTTTTTTCTGGATAAGCAAAACACACACCCTGGAAACTGAATAAAATTCACTGAGCTCTGGTGACATCAGGCTCACAGTTTGCTTTATAGGTACGAGATAATAACCCTGGGAGCTCACCCCTGAATAAAGAAGGAGTCTAGATTACATCTTACAAAAAAAAGTGTCCTGAAAGGGAATGCAATTTCATATCAACTGGGTCATAATATTTTGTTTTATGTTCTAAAGAAAATTGAAATCGACCAGAAATAAAGTATTTCAACTCTTCATTTCTGAAAAATAAAAATGAAGAGATTGGCTGGCAAAGGTAAAGACATTTCAGACTTGAATCAGATTTTTCAGAAAGTTCATTTTTAGCTAGAAATTCATGCTGAGAGCAGATTACTTGTAACATTAGTTTAAGTATGTTTTAAAATTCTCCTTATAGTGGTTGCAACAGTTTGGTCTATGATAAGCTGCTTTAAAATCCCTATCTAATTTTAATCATGTGGGAGGATAAATTTTCCTGTAGAAGATTTCTATAACAGTTTAATAATCTGAAGAAATGCACAGAACAGATTGCTGATGGCTGAATTCACAAAGGGCCAAAGTTTAATACTTCAAATGAATACTTGCTATTTATTCTGTAATCTTACATATAATACTACCAAGTTGACCCTATCAGCATGAGGCTGACAGATTTGAAGTCCCCACCTCCTTGATTGCCAGTCAGGGTGCCAACATTTCACATTACAAGTACTGACAATCTCCCTTCTACCACGGACAACAAACGTTGCATGTTTAACCCTGAAGCTGACAAGAAACTGCAGTTTCTTGATGCTGCTGGTGCTGTATCTGTGATTAGAACCCCATTCTAATTCTCAGGTAGCAGTTCACCAAAAGCACTTAAGAAATGCTCATCCAGTGATTCCACCTCAAACTGCAGCAATCAGATGGCCCAAGTTCCCCAAATAAATGCTCCATGGCCTTTCTCACTGTGTAGAACCTCATACGCCAATAACAGATGCACTGAGAGGTCAGTGTGGATGGGACTGATCCCACAGATTTTCTCAAACTGGAAGCTACCAGAAGTAGGTTCCAAACCTGCTAGCATTAGTTGCATTTCTGTCTGAGCATGATTTTTCCACAAAAAAACCAACAAATCTGACAGCTAGATTCTAAATGGCTTTAACAAGTTAAAAAACCAAAGCATTTGTCCTTCCAAAAGAGTTCCACTAGGGCTGATAGGCCTATTTATTAGTAAGGCAAGTGAAATTTGTCCCTGTTATTCATTAGCTAGAAATCTTTTAAAGCACACTTATTTTCTTCTCATTATTTCTCTGTTGTTTATTCATTTTCCTTGCTCTGAAGTCAGTGCCAGAGGGCAGCTGGGTCCCTGTGTTGCAGTGTGTTCCAGCACACAGGAGTAGGATCTATGAAAATGTGCTTAATTGCTAAAGTTATAGAACTATGTTGCAATTGCAGCCTTATTATTAAACTGAAAAGAGTACCTTCCTCTTAAATATAGTTCATATATTCAAAGCATAAGAAATTCTGCAAGCTTCCTAAAATGCAGGTGTTCCTAAAATTTGGAAGATTTTCCTGTATAATCCCTGTAATTAGCAAGGGCTCTGCTGTTCTTACATGAAATTCAGTAATAAAGAAAACCATAGTCAATTTAGATCTCAAGACAGAAGAATATATGTAAATCAGACAGAATTCAGTAAGATCATTTTCATTTGCTGTTACCTTTTAAATTCATACTGTAAGAATGGCAAGTGAAAATTTGTCTTCTTTGATCACAAGCTGTGATCTAGACATTACAATGACTTTCAGTCTACTGCTGCAGGGAAAATACAGGCACTATGGGCATCTAAACCTGGCAGAAGAAATATAGCCCTTGACTTTATGTGTTAAAAATTCACATTTTTTTAAACACTTGAAAAATATAACTTTGCAAGTAAATATCACCCCCCCCCGCCTTATTAAATTAGTGTTTTAAATACTTTTGTTCCAGAACTACTTTTTCTCCCCAAGATTTTCACTCAATCTTTACTCTTAACAGCACTCTGAGTTACTCCAGGAAGTGCTATTGATTCTTGGCCCTTTCCTGTATTATTATTATTTATAGGAGAGTTATTTCATAACTCCAGAAGGGTGTGTGAGAAGATTATGGGGTTTTTTTGCCAGCATCTGAATAACTAAATAGAAAAATAAGGAAGTAGCAGAGATAATATTTTAGGTATAAAAATCACAGAATAAAAGCCCTCCTTGCAAAACATTGATTTTCTAGTTAAAATTTAACAAGCATTTGCAAATAATGATTTACAATTTTTAAAATAAGGTATGCTTCTAATGCTTTGAAGTCCACTTTTTAATTTTTTTTATTTTTCATACTTTATGTTACTGAAAAAAAAATATAACCCTACCTTAGTTCAGGATGAGATAACACCTCTTTATTCTTTGTTTTGCATTTGAGTTTGAGGCTGACAGACGTGCCTTTATCATCACCATTAATTCATTTGGCACTGAGCTGAGTAAAGATGACCGAGAGAAGCTGTATCCAACCTGTGGAAAACTGTATCCAGAAGGCTTACACCTCTTGGCTAATGCAGATGACTATGAGCAAGTGAAGAGTGTTGCAGACTACTATGCAGTATGTAATCTAATTTCCTAAAAAAAAAAAAAAAAAAAACCAAACCAAAAAACAGAAGAAAAATATTTAACATCTTTAAATGTCAGCAGACTTTTAGAATATTTGCATAAGTTAGAAGCATTTTTGAGAGAGGCTTTTCTATCAGCAACGGTAGAAAAGTTTCCATTTGTATGTGGAATCAAAGGCCTTTGGTGTAAATATTACCACCTTAGTGCAATACAAAGTGCTTCCTACAGTCATGTTTCAGTAAGACCAAATCACATCCTAGTAAACACAACTTTTCCTACTTCATTAATCCTACCCAAATTGAGTTTCATTTCACAACTGCTGTCTGCAAGATTTGAGAGCAAAGTCATAAGTAATTTTAAAATGAGTTGACTAAACAGTTCATGTCACAGATGAACCCAAACCTGACTTATTACTGGTGTACTGTAAAAATGCCCTTCTGAAAAGTTTCCTCTAAGTGACTGATGGAATTAAAGAAGTAGATTAAGTTGTTCATACTGATGTGACTATTGAAGATCAACCAGTATACAATACTTGCTCTATGAATTAACTGTGGTACTCTGATCACGTATAATGTTTGAGCTACTTCCAAGTAAGCACTCAAAACAAAATTATGTCTGTTCTACTGCTTTTTCCACTGAAGAAACAAAGCTGCAAATGCACATCAGTTCCTGTGCATAAGCAGAATGTCAGAAGCAAGTGTCACCATGTCAGTGTGGCATAGACAAGTCTATTCATGTGATGATGGGATATTTAGATAAATTTGGGAACTGTTTTACTACATCTACACTGCACTGCTACAGTGTACCAGTGCACAGAGAAGCAAATTACACAGAAATGTAACATGTAAGAAAGTAAGTCAAATACACCTGCACAGAATATTCCAGGATAACATGTAAGACTAATGGATTTAGATACAATATTAACATTAACACAGGTAAAGTAAACCCAGCTGACTACTGGAAATAAAATAAGCAGCCATGTGAGGATCAGAGTTCAGAGTTTTGGCTCTGTTCACAGCTCTGGCTCTGATGGATACTATTTGTACAAGAAGTTCAGTGCTCTCTGTCCAAAGGAGCAAAAGGTCATGTGTCATTCTACAATAAGTCTCTTTTAGTGCCTTCAGTAAATTACTTTAAATTACTCTAAGTTGTAGGGATTGACAGTGAGAAATACAAGAACAAACATGACCTTTCTTTTGCTGACTACATGCTTTTAACTTTTGATTTATGTAGAACTGTAATTGCTGTATGAGTTCTTCTATAGAGAAAGATTACTTAATGTAGATTAATTAATTATGTAAGGTATCTGTGCTGCACTGAATGCAAAAATACCTTATTTCCATTGGTTGGGTGTCTATGCTTTTAGGAATACAAGGCTGTGTTTGGAGGTGTAGGGAGTGGCACTGGAGAAAAGACACTGGAGGATGCATTTTTTGAACATGAGGTAAGCACTTCTAACCTTAAAATATCAAAATGAAAGTTACCCACCTGGAGTAACATTTAAAACAAGAATGAGGTACTACACTTTTGATTCTACTGTACTGCATCAGTCAGTCCTTGCATTCAAGAACACTATTTTTATGGCTCTAAACATTTGGCTGCATTAAAATAAATTGATTTACCTTTTTAAATAAAATAAACCCATTCTTTTGAAGACTAGTTACAGAACTGTCAGCTCTGTCAGCCTGTCCAAAAACCATCTTGTATAACCTGCTGAGTGAAATATCTTTGAATAGTCTACTGAAGGTGTTTCACCACTTCCTTTACTCAATACAGCTGTGGTCTATTACTAAAATTAATCCAGATATGACATTTCATTTACAGCTATACTTAAGACTCCTCAATATAGTCATGGTTCCAAAGTTACAGAAAAATATTGATCATAAATGCTATATAAAAATCACATTTGCCTTCTTTACTGTTCTATTTTAACATTTGATTTATCTTTTCCACAGGTAAAGCTGAATGTACTTGCATTCAACAACCAGTTTCATTATGGTATATTTTATGCCTATGTAAAGCTAAAGGAACAAGAATGCAGGAATATTGTATGGATTGCTGAATGCATTTCTCAGAGACACAGAACCAAAATTAACAACTACATTCCGATTTTCTAAATCTGAAAATTTATAATCCTTTAATGCCTGAAAAGATACATTATTTCAGAGAGAAGAAAAAAAAAATCCCTCTTATTTCAAAAATTAACTCTTACCAAGTGTTTAAAATTATATTAATGATCTTGCTTATATAAAGCAGTGTAAGAGAAAGTAGTAAAATTAGAGATATGAATACTTTCTAAGGAAATATAAATGAGTTCATTTATAGATTTTGTTTGTAGATTTGCTCCCCACTGTGCCCATTTTAATTTAACTGATCAATAAAAACTTCATGCAAGACCTTACATCCATATTCTTTCTCTTTTTTTTTCTTTTTGAAGTAACCTATCAATGACATTTGAAAAGCTCTTTAACGGCTTAATTTTGAATTAAAAGTTTTCTCAAAGGGCCAACTAAACCACTACTTCAGTCTTAAATTTATGGTCGTCTTCATGGCATACAAAAGTGTTTGAAGGACTTAACACACAAATAAGAGGGAATTTTTAGGGTTACTCTGAGATTCCCCTTAAGGAATAGCAAGAAAGAGCTTCCTGAACCTTTTTACAGGGAAACCTCTCTGCAGCTAAATTCAAATGAGTAGTTTCATGTCCATGAAAATGTTTTCACTTAGGCCTTTATGGTCATGTGAGGAGAACAATGGGTCTCTGACCTACTCCACAGCAAGACAAATATCTCTTCCCAGCACACAAAAGACACTCTCTTCATGTATGCACTAGGGAAGATTATGAAACATGAATGAAAATACCAGCCAAGTCTGTATCAGTTTTACATCAGACACAAACAACACCAGCTCTGAGCTATTTGAGGACCTGGCTAAGACCAGTAACTAAAAATAGAGCAAACTGTTGAAGTCAGATTCTAGCAGGACAAGATTAATTCTGCTGAAGGAAAAGGAAGGATTTTGAAGGCCTTATCAACATTCTGCCTTCCTATTCCATTTAATACATTTTCCTTCTTATCTCTGAAACAGGACATACTTTGACTTTTTGCACGACTTTAATTTTAGGCTGCACAACAGCAAATCTCAGTCTTCAGCTGACTGTGCCTCCAGTAATAGGATACAGAAATAAAATCCATATCCTGCTGAATAGACAGAAAAATAAAATCTGACGTCATCACTTCAGAGTTATGGAAAATATTCAGGAATCATGGTTTTAAAAACTGAGACGTAAGATAGCTCTCTAATATATACAAATGCATACGCTATGTACATAAATCATAGAAAATATTGCAATTTTTTATAGCTAAAACCACAGTTCCTAAATTGTAAATGTAACCAAAGAGTTACATCCCCAAGCAATCTTATACTGATTTAATAGAGAATTGAGAAAAATTTGAATATTTTTCTTTATTGTGAATCACAGGGAACCTTACATTATTACTTTTAGAATACTTTCAGCAAGTCTCATTTTAAAATAATTCAGTAGGAATTTGGAAAAATTGACTAAAATTAAATTAATGTACAAGAAAATAATACAAATTTTATCTTTCTACGGAGGCTTCTTTTTTAGTGTATCTAGTGATTCAGAAGACAAATAAAAAAAAAAAAAAAGAAAAGAGACTGAACTGTAAGATTTGTGGATTTCAATTTCTCTGTGGCTTTCCTGTTTGCTTCTTTGCACTGCTTTTACTACCTAGCATTTCTCAATTTTTGTTTCCCAGTCTAATACATGACCAACACTTTCCAGTTCACTCCTGTTTCACAAATTGTATCACAAACTGCAATGAAGAAAGGAATAGAGCTACACTCTATCAAATTTTCATTTTTCTATATTTAGAAATTTTTTTTGCATTAAAAAAATTTATTGTGAGGAGGTGAGGAACAAAGTCAACTTGTCTGGGACACAGAAACTGAATTAATACAATTCAGCACACTGCATGAATACTTTCTGTACTGATAAATCAAACCTCCCTACTTGAACAAAACATATCAGCTGGCTTTCTGCCAAGAATTTTCTGAAGTGATGTGAAGGGGAAAGAATCTGTTCTCCACCCTAAATCATTCTGTGCCAGGGAAGATATGCAGCTGCTATTGCTACAGTCTGTGGATACTGTTGGCACAGAAAGAACAGAACAGGAATTGCAGCTTACATGGTTGTGTTGTCAGCAGAACTGGTCTTTAGGCTATGGAAAGGAGAGCACCAGTGTTGACTGATGTTTTTTTCAAAATAACTTTCTAGATATTTTTGAAGGACAGGACGTACTAGGCATTGATTTTATTCAATCTAAGAATAAGCAGAGAAACAATGGACTAAAAAAGAAACTAGGGCTTCAAAGTTCTAAGTTCTCAAACACCTCTTTTTTTCTTTAAATAATGTAATTTACAACACTCTCTTGTTAGCAAATCAGTCTTCATGTATAGACAAGTATATAAAAAAAGATATGATCTTCTATCATCTCGACCAAAATCATAAAGCAGCAGCCCAGATCACAGAATCACTCCTATGGCATTGTTAAGTTCTTAGTGATAATACCAGTTTGTAGGACAGGGGAACATGAGGCAATGAGCTACTTCTCTTCTTCCTTATACCTCTCAAACAACAGGAACTTGTGCTCACACTCATATGGCTCAGACTATTCAGACACATTTGTTCAATGTGGTTATACTGCCTGTGGCTCCTCTGCCTGTGTCTTCATTGGGAAATGAAGAGCAGGGTCAGGAACGAGCTCCTGGTGAGCTTTGAGAGCTGTAAATCTTTGTTTCCCATCACTTGCTTGGGCTTGAAGTGCTTGTCATCTGCTCACAGAGAGGGGAGCAGCATTGAACTATGGATGGACAGGACTGCAACTGCAGTGTTTGAAGCCCTTCCAATGCCCAGACCTTCCTTTCTCCACAAATGATGATTGGCACCCGTTTTAGGAACTGAAATATTATAGGGCTGACTCACATCAGAGTGTGGTTCTAAGGTCAAGCTCTGGACTCACAATCAGTTAACAATAGCAGACTCTTATTCTGGTCCTGTCAATTCCAGCATGACTTTCAGGTGACAAAAAAACCCAATCCACTACTATATTTTACTTATTCTGCAAATTTATATATATTAAAGCTATTATTATGTAAATGTCTTTCATACATAGTAATACGATGCTTTCTGGTTTTACTAAGCATGCTTTTCATAAATATATATAAATATACAGAGTTTATTTAGTACTTCAACAACTCTACTTAAGACCAAAACAGCAGATCCAAAGTATGTGAATGGAGTGATAGCTGGGCATAATCTGGATTTGCAACAGAAATATAAAGCTGATGCATGTAGATGAATGTGATAGTTTAAAAAAGAGATAAGACAAAGTCTAATGACTGGACAACTGGATTGCTTTACCAAACAGTGTGGAGAAATTATGTAATCTAAATCACAGGTGAAAAGAAAAAAAAAAAAAAAAAAAAAAAAAGGTGACAAATGTCAATATCTATAAGGTAGTTGAAGCAGTTTACATGACAGAAAAACTCATCTCAAACACACAGAAAATAATTCAATTTCTCCCAACTGAAAAGAGAAAATAAAATGTGGGATTCTAGCAAGACAAACCTCTCAAAGAACCCAGGTGAAAGTTCTCATATTGATGACTCATAGTGAGAAACATTTGACTATTTTAAATCCATATTTATTGGGACTTTCAATATAAAAAAATACATAAATTCCTGCTCACACACATAACTCAACTGGCAGTGTTATTGCAAATATTGCGGATGTGGAACACAGTCACTGATAAACCCATCTTAGTGTGCAAGCCAGAAAAATTTAGTTTGGAGCATCTCCAAGAGTAAAAAGAAAAACAAATTGCTCTGAAATATGGGATACAAGGAACTTGACGATTCTTTTAAGCATTACTTAACAAAAATATAAAAGCTCATTATGTGTTCTAACTTGCTGCTTATGACATGTAACAGCAACTCAGACGGGGTTTGAAAGGAGCAGGTAGAAGCTGCAAAGTCCTTGATAAGATAATGACCATATTTTCTTGTTTTCCAGTCTAGAAACACTAAGTGCTCTTACCTCATGAAAAGGTGTACACTGTTTCTGGTGTGGTATTGTTCTTTTAAACTTCTGTTTTATTATATACACAACTCACATACACGCACACACATGCATCTGCTAAAAAAATTTCTGAGTCAGACAACAGCTTGAAATTAAGAGAACCAAGACTGGGTAAATCAAACTAGAACAAATTAATAAAAGTTGCTTCACTTGCAAGCTTTTTTTTTTTTTTTCCTGTGAAAATATAAAGAACAAGTAAAACATTTGTGACAAAATCCATCAAAGTCAAAGAAGGCAAAGGAAACTTTGCATTTTCAACTAAAATGATCTGGATCATTTTCTTCATATATAACAGCGCAAGAGGCAAATGAATCATAGAATCACAGATAGTTAGGGGTTGAAAGAGACCTCAAAAGATCATTGAGGGGCAGGGTCACTTACAGTAGATCCTGTAGGAACACATCCAGGTGGGTTTTGAATGTATCCAGAGAAGAAGACTCCACAAGATCCCTGAGCAGCCTGTTCGAGTGCTCTGCCACTCTCACAGTAAAAAAATTTCTCCTCGTGTTTATATGGAACCTCCTGAGCTCAAGCTTACATCTGTTGCCTCTTGTCCTATCATTGGGAATAACTGAGAAGAGCCTGGCACCATCCTCCTGACTCTCTCCCTTTATGTATTTATAAACATTGGTGAGGTTGCCCCTCATTCTCCTCCAAGCTGAAGAGCCCCAGCTCCTTCAGCCTTTCCTCCTAAGGGAGATGTTCCACTCCTTTAATCACCTTTGTAGCTCTGCGCTAGACTCTTTCAAACAGTTCCTGGTCCTTCTTGAACTAAGGCACCCACAACTGGACACAATATTCCAGATGTGGCCTCACCAGGGCACAGCAGAGGAGGAGAATGCTTTACCAAACAACTCTCTCGACCCACTAACCACTTCCCTTCTAATGTACCCCAAGATGCCATTGGCCTTCTTGGCCTCAAGGGCACATTGGTGGCTCATGGTCATCCTTCCATCCTCCAGAACCCCCAGGTCCCTTTCCTTTTCACTACTCTCCAACAGCTCAGTCCTCAGCCTGTACTCGTACTTGGGGTTGCTCCTACCCAGATGCAGGACTCTACATTTGCCCTTGTTGTGATTCATTAATTTTTTCCCTGGACAACTCTCCAGCCTGCCTAGGTCCCTCTGAATGGCAGCACAGCCACATATTTTATGCCCTTAGTAAAATTTAAAGAAAAACCCCAAAAGCTGAAATCCTTTTAAACATTCTTCTTTTCAAAATTATCATCCTTCAACCAGAGCTTTGACAGAAATGTCTTAATGAAAAAAAAATATACATTTTAGCAAAAGATAGGACTGAATCATTATAATTGCTACAAAACTGAAGTAGTTCATCTATCATCTGTCACATGAAGAGGGAGTACTAACACTTTTACAAATGTGCAGAAGCAAAAGGAGCCAAAATAAACCAGATCGAGTATACTAATAGCAAATATTATGACTTTCATAGAGGTATGAAAAGCCCAAACAAAATACTCTAAACGGTATGTTATAAAATTGTTTTATGGCACTAAAAATTAATAACAAATGATTTAACAAAAGCATATAAATATACATTCAATAAAAGCTACTCTAGGTAAGAGTCCACTAAAATGCTCTCACGGAAAAAAATTACAATGCTTCAACACTCCTGCTGCATTCAGGGGGAGCCCAGTTAAAACCTCTGGGGTGAGGAAGTTGCTGTGTTCGTGTGAGCTGTATACACAAGGTTTAGGAGAAAAACCTGAACCTGTAGACCTGCCCAGCTTAGTAGACTGTTGCACAGTGTCTCACAGCAGCTGGGACATTGAGAAGAACCATTGTGGTAGGTAGTTAACCAGCATGGTCACTGTGCCCAGCACAGGTCATGAAGCACTGGGCAGCTGACTGAAAAAGGTAAGATTTTCTTAGAACCCTTAGGTTCATTAGTTTTGATGACTGATGCTATCAATTGCTTTGAGCACATGTGTCTACCACTCCTCATTAGCAGGACACAATAACTGAGTTTGCCAACACTGTTATCAGTATTTTCCTCTCTGGTCTTCATGATCTAAAACTGCAGCACTTCTGAGTAGGTGTGTTTCAGTCTGGGTTCAGAGGTGTGACCATCTCACAAATCAAACACAACTACTCACTTGAATATATTGGTACCTACCTGCATGAACCCTCCCAAGTTTTCTCAACAGAAGCAGAAAGCAAACAGTGAAAGCTATTGAAACTGTGAAAGCCACTTCTAATAAAGCATGTTAATAAAAGTGACTGCATAAAACCTTGTCAAGACTTCCATATCAAACCCTTATTTCAATAACTCTAATGCAAGGAGCGTCATTAAAAAGGTGTGAGCGTTAATGTTTTTCTCTCAAAAATAGCAGTAACAGTTTACAATCTCCACCATGAAACAAAGTTTATCAGTCTAAATGTAGTGGTATCAATGTAGCTTTTATCTCCTAGGGCTTTTAGATCAGTCCTTGCTATTGAATCCTGCCAAAGAAGTAATTTGGTAGTTTATCTTAATCTCTCAGGCCTTTATCCTTACCAAAGGACAAGCCAAGTTTTGCATTAAAACAAACCCTTGCCAAAAGTATTAACTCACTGACCAAAATGCCAGCCTTTTCAACCATACTTGTTCTAATCCCTAAGTGTTCTTTTATCTAAGTGTCTCTCAACAAATCAAATGTTTCATTGCACAAGGCTTTAAGAGGTGTGGGCCGGACCTTGAACAAACATTCTATCTAGCTGTGCAGTCTTGTCCTTGAAGTGGGCAGCATTTCTTGAAACTAACTAAATTAAAAAAAAAAAAAAAAAAAAAAAAAAATTACTAAACCAGATTGCAACCATTCATTCAAGAACTCAGAGTACTGTGAACTCTGCAGCCCTGAAGTGGATTTGAGACCTAGCAGGAAAACAGGATAGCGAATAGGAATTCAAGAAACTGGGAACCTCTTTTTTATAAGTACTACTTAGGATGTAAACTGCTGTGTTTCATATCTACTGGAACAACTTTATGGACAGTATATGCATTTTTAGGAGTTGTATATTTAAACTCTAGGGTCATAAAACCAGTGCAAATACTAGAATCAAACACAAAGCCAGCTGAAGGTAGGAAGAGTAGCTTATTAATGGGCATTATTGACAAGAATTACACTAACAAGTCCATCTAATGCTCTAGTGATATAAAAAATAATTTAAAAAGTCTGCTATCATAGAATCATTGTGGTTGGAAAGGACCTTCAAGATCACTGAGTCCAACTGTCAATTCTACAGCACCTTAACCACTAAATCACCTCCCAGAGTGCCGCTTTTTTAATACCTCTAGGGATGGCAACTCCACCTCCTCCTTGGGCAACCTGTTCCAATTCTTCACCATTCTTTCAGTGATCACCTCCCTGATCCTGCTAGTCACACTGTTCCTGATGTAGGCCAGGATGCTGTTCGCCTTCCTGGCAACCTGGGCACACTGTTGGCTCTTGTTCAGCTGGTTGGCAATCTTCAGGAAATGCATATAGGATTAATTTTACAAGCCTATCTATTGACAGCCAGGACTGTAAACTTCAGAAGAAAATAACTGCTATGGGAAGATACATAGTGTTCTTAAATATCACCCAAAGAATGGTATCAGACATAATTTGTCCCTACAGTAGAACTCAGCAGTACAGATAATTAGGAAAACTACATTTCTATGGTTCTTCAGAAGCAGGACTGGCAATGAATTGTCATTTTCTGTAAAATAATGGACAACTAAATTTTTGTAAATTGCTCAGAACAATACAGACACCCTATTTTTGTGTGTGTGTGAAATGCACAGATATGGTTTAGTAACCTCAGAGTGTTTGTAAACAAAACCTCTAATGCTGAAGAGTTTACTGCAGTTAGTCATAACTATGGCTTGCACTGGGAAGGGTGGGAAGAGGAGTTTAAAGAAATCCAAGGAGTTAAAGGATACACACATGTACAGCCATAACCAGCATTACCATAATCATGGTTAGAATCAACTTTAGTCAGCTGCTCCTTATATTTAAATGTTGAGATTGATTATGTGTACGCTCTAAGGAGGACAGAGGACAAAGTTGATCCATCTCTCTGCCTTCTAAACAGTTTTAAACTACTGCAACATTTTTCTTCTACTTAGCCTTTGTGTTCTTAGGGAATAAAAATGGTAACAGAGTTCCATCTGAGTAATGAGCTTCTGAAATGCTGCAGACAAAACGTATTTACCAAACTATACTCAGTTGTATTCTAATGAAGTGATAGCAATTAAAATGTAGAAGCTTTCAAATATGTTCTACTCTTTGATTTTACTTACAAAATAGGTGAGGTAGGTAGGTATGTAGCTATGGGCCTTAATCAAGATCAAGGAGTCCCTTAACCCATTGTCATTGTATACAATCTAAGAGAAATACTGAAAGACTGCCAGGTACATGGCCACTTCACAGAGTGCTCTAACATTACCATGGACTGTCTGGACAGCAAAATGTATCCT
Source organism: Heliangelus exortis (assembly GCF_036169615.1). Lineage (NCBI taxonomy): Eukaryota > Metazoa > Chordata > Aves > Apodiformes > Trochilidae > Heliangelus > Heliangelus exortis. The sequence goes on from NC_092423.1 coordinate 124,563,285, forward strand.
GTACACTGAGCAAAATGACGGAAATTGCTGATCAACAGCAAATTCTAAATGCAGAGCACAGGTAGCTATACTTCTCAGGAATGTAAGTGGCTACCCAGTGTTGGGACAGGAGGTTGCTCCTGGATGTAGATGCCAACAACTACATTAAATTATCAATTAAATCCCTCAGCAGGGAGATCTTGGGGTTGGTCTCCGCTGCCAGAACCAATTCTTTATCTGTAGTCAACAGTGAAACAGCTGAAATAGTTTGGGCTGCCTGCTGAACAACTTAGGCTCAATGAAATGTCCTAACCAGCATAATTTTAAGGCATGAACTTGCATCGCTGAGACACTGGAAACAAAAGGAAAGTAGGCCTGAAACCAATGGATTTTAGGTCTCCAGTCTTATTGCAGGTATACAGAGTGACTCTGCATAACAGGAAATAGCTTGGAGTTGCACCAGTTCCTGCTCTTAAGTGAGTTTAAGCAATATTTAGTTCACTAACTTGTTCAGATGGAAACAGTTCTGATCAAGAGAGAGGCAGAAATCCAGCAAGCCAACTGGAAAATTTTGAAACTAAATGACAGGTGAATTTAGACATTTTGAAGAATCAGAGGATGAACAAGGTTTGCTTGGAGCAATTTTAGAATCAAAAACTCCAAGCATGCCAGAGTTCTGTTTTCAGTGCCAAAGTCCTAATTGATTTAAGCCCTATAAACAACTCAGAGTGGAAAAATATTAACACGTTATTGCTGGTGGATCAAAGAACAGAGTGACTTCCCAAGGCCACTTTGGCATCAGAGACAAGAACTAAGCACATATTTATCAAGTCCTGGCCCAGCATTTCCATCAGAAGATTGTTTTTGAGATTTATTCCCTAACTAATCTTACCAATAATGCATATTTCACCCCCTAAGAGTAGGTCAAATTATCATCAAAGGATAACTACCCTAAAAAGATACTCTGTTTTCTCTTTCATTGTGCTTAACAATCTAAACAAACTGTTTAAATTCCTTGTAGATCCCATTTTCTAGATAAAATCTGATAAAATCTGTTGATTTGGTCTGGACTCTTTCCAAGGAGTATACATCTTCTGAAGTGCATCAATTAAGATTAGTTTTGGACTCACCACCAGGCACATTAATGAGAATGATGTTTATTAAAAATTCTCTCAAAACATATCAGTTTGTGCACTTAAGTACACAATATAGACAGAAAGAAAAAAAAAAAGACTTTTGGAAACTTAAACCTCTCAAAAGAGTTCTATCTCTTACTGAAGGCTGCTAATAAAGTCCAATTATTATTCAGATAGTGTCTGAAGTCACAGAAAGAGCAAATAACTGACATATTCTGGCAAAGTCACATCCAGAATGGGGACAGTGATCTAATTCTACTGAAAGGAAACAATTAGACAGTCTATGAGATGAGAAATTCAGAAATATATAGACCCAAAACCTCTCATAAAACTGAAAAAGTAAAATAACATAATCTAATGCTAGTTTGGTATCAATTCTGAACTGTCCAACTTTATAAAAATTTTGCTTGCTAGCTGCAAGAGCATGGTTTTTATAGGATAAAAAGAAGTGCAGACCAAGTCATATTTTCTCCAAATGTGTTTGTATGTAGTTTCTCCTTGGCTGAGAATACATGTCCTCACCCAGCTCAATGGCTTCTCTACCTGCAACACATGAAATTGTGAATCCTCATATAACTAATATAAATATACAGTTCCTTGTTACAAGTAACTTAACAGGAATTTTTGCATTTTGAAATGGTCACATATATGTGTATATATTCATGGTGCATGATATAGCTGCACTCCTACCTTCCATAGACAGGCACAGTTTTGTCTTCTCAATATAATGACTTGTTCTGTGGCAAGAAAACTTTCACCAAGATGAAAATGAAGTTGTGAAGAAAAAATGACAACACTTCTTTTGTCTTCTTAAAACAATAGCAAAAACTTTTTGCCTCCTCCCTGCCATAAATATTCTGGTATTTATGGCTGCCTATAAGAAGATGGGTGTTACTGTTATCAATAATAACAAATGCAACTGGGGCTGCTTTTTGCCACATGAATACAATATCTTGTTCCCACTTTCTTCTTGGCTGCAAGCCAGATGAAATTAATTAATAACCTGCTTCCAAGCTGTAAGTGTCTTACTCCCATCCAAAAGCAATGACAAATTAAATTTATCTTATTTCATACCCTCACTCTCTCAAAGAGCACTAGGTAGAAGTGAACTGAGAAATGTATATACAACAATGAAGGTACAGTATTGATTAATTTAAACTAAACTAAAATCTCTGGCTTTTGAAATCTAGAGGCTTAGGAATTATACAACCTTGTCAGACCAAACTACATTACTTAGAAAATGAGTCCTCTGCAAAAATACAGAAGGAAAAAAAAATAAATCAGCATAAACTACTTTTGTATTTAAAGCAGAATTAAAAAAAACCAAATTAAAACCAAACCAACACACTACTGCTGCACATCTTGATAACTCCTTATAGAAATCTTCATAAAACTCTCTATATTTCATGCCACTGAGCAGATTACATACATTGATATTAATATTGATATTACAATCAGTCAATCTACTGGCCAGTTCTAAATCAGTTATTTTCTCCAGTCTATGAATGACTGAGCTCAATAGAAAAACTCCCCTTAGAGTGACTTTCCCCAGTTCACTTTCCACTTGCTTTACAACCTCCCCAAAGTGACTTTTCCAGTTTTTCAATTATAAGAGACAAAGAACAACTATTTGTTAATTTTAGATAGAATATTTTGCATTAAGCCACGCAGAAAAAAACATGAATTAAACTTACACAGACTTTCCAGGCTACCAGTGAAAAAAAGAGCCCTTTCATAACTGAAATACTGACAATGCTAAAGACCAGAAGAGATTTTAATAACTGACCATCATGGGACAAAGAGTCAAACCTAACTAATGATTACACAATGAAACTCTTTCACAAAGATCATTTGACTTGAGTCTTCTGATTCAAGCCTATCCAACTTTGTCAGGTATATTGGTCAGAATGAAAAAAAATATTGCTTTAGGCTCAGTCTTGTTTTCAATTATTTGTTTGCAGTTATTTCAGTATGTTAAAAATTACAGTGAAACTTCAGTACTTTTCATTATTAAAAAAAAAAAAAAAAGTAATTCTTACACTAAACCTGTACATTCAAGCTTTGGTTTTTAAAAGAAAATACCTTCTCATCTCTCTTACAATGTAATCCAGATTGACTGAAAATGCAATTACAACATTTTAGCTCTTGGCCAAGTCTTGTGTTTTCTGTTTGGTCACTGGGAGTACAGCAGACACAGCTGCTGAAAAAACAAAATAGCTTGAAAACAGCAAAACCTATGTATGTGAATCACTCTTATGTGTAACATTTTGGGAATGAAATCTGATTCAATTACTACCAAGTGGCTAAAGTAATTGAACAAGAACAGATTGCTATAGCTTTGCAGAAAGCCAACTATTGCTATGAGCAAACTACTTCAGAACAGCTCTGGATTAGCTATGCCCTAGAAAGGATATTACTTTAAACATTAGAATGTTTTAGCATTTTCAAATAAATTTTTATTTTACTGTAAGTAAGTATCAAGAAATATCACCAGATATTGCTAGAAATAATTTTTAAACATTAAACACAGTGATCAACTGTCTGAAAAAGAGTTACATCACTTTATATACCTTGTTTCCTAGCACTTTTTTTTTTTTTTTTTTTTGGAAAAAGCTTGAAAGTGAGTCATGGTTACAATATTATAATATTTGTAGGTAACACTGTTGTTAAATTTAACAAATTCCATGTAAATAGTACTCCCTGTAGCTTGTCATTCCTTCATGAATCTATTTTTCTTTTAATTGTAGAGAATAAAAATGATGTACCTTAAAAAGAACTATGCTGGTGCATTTTTCATTGTGATATGCTGTATTCTCTCTTAGGAACAGTTAGAATTGCTAGCAGAAATAACAGCAATAGCAATAGCAACACTTCTAATACTGATTAATGCAGACATTAATCTTGCTGATTTCTGCTGTTCCAAACAATCCATCTCCCATCACTTTTCTCCTTTCAACAGTGCTTTCATGTTTCTCCTACCTACCACCCAGTGAATGCAAGAAAGCTGATGGGTGCTCTGTTTTCTGAAAATAGGAACCATCCCTGAGGCCATATTCTTAAAGCAGACTTTTTGTGCACACTATCTCACAGCAGCTTTGTAATTCCCTCAGTGCTTGGCAGGGAGCCAAAGGAGATGCCTCTGGTTTACAGAGAGATGTGCAAGATAGGACTCACCCTTTAAAAACACAACAAAACCAAACCTATCTGAGCTTATCTCCCACATATCTTCCACATACCATCGGGTATAGAAATCTCTGCACTTGAACATTCTGAACTAAGCCTCTTCTTCAATGTCTCACATCAGACAGAGAAAGAGCTATAGAAAATACTGTATTTTCTGAACTAAAACATAGGCTTTCACTCAGAGCAGATCACTTCCCTAAACTACACTGCAAACAGCTGAAAGTACAGCAGCAAATACTCACTTTTCTTCATTGAATGACTTGTGACATTGCCAGTATTTCAGTGGCCATGTCACAAACTGGCCCATCGAAGCAATGGATGCCATCCAGGTGAATGCTGAAAATAAAGGAGACAGTAAGAGCAGTTCTGTTTCAAACATGTCTTCTTTCATTCCACCAGGTTTGTGCTAAAATTTTTACATGTTGAATTGAATGTGAAGAATATATAAGAAAAACTGCCATGTGTTTTTACATGCCTTTAAAGAAAACAGTACACTGGTTTCTACAGTGAACATGCAAGTGTTGTTCCATATTAATATTTAATTGTTTAAAACATTCCTGTACAGGTCATAAGAAAAAAGAAGTTTTAAAAATAACAGTTAAAAACTGTTTATGCCTAAATAATTTTAAAATTAAGTATATGTAAGTATAAGTTTTATATCTAATATTAAAATATACAACATATAAAAATTGCTAGTGAAATTTGAGTAACAATCTGGGGACAATGTCCTGTAGCTGCATTAAAACAGAGAGAATAATAAGAAAGTCCAAAGTGGCAAAGTTAAACATTCTCTAGTATTAACAGCTTAACCAGACATGGAAGGAACCATTCACCAAAATTACTATGTTCTACCAAGGATATGTATTATCTTAAAATGGAAATGCATTTAACTTACATTAAACATTGGAATTATACATAAAGAAAAAAAACAGCACTATAAGTGACAAAAAACAAAACAAAACAAAAAAAGCTTTGACAAGGTATTAAAAAACATACATGTATTTGTAAGTCCAATTTATTTACTCATATACATACAGTACCATGGCCTATTTCTTATCTCCAATTAAGGAAAAAAAAGGGAGGATTTTCAGAGACAGGGGAAGTACTAGGGCTTGAGAAAAAACATTTGCAGGTAAGAATCCAAGAAAGGCCAGAAAGGCAGGTCAGGAAAAGCTGAGGTTTGTTTTTTCTTTGAATAAAAGAAATTCATGGCATGAGTTCTGCACAAAAATGCAATATGCACATATTATATATTAAAGGAAGCTCCCAGCTTTTAAATAACAATGAATGTTCTAACAGCCACTGTAAGAGGAAAAACAGATTGGTAAGTCTTAGAAAATTCAAAACTGAAGACTCAGATTTCTTCATTTTTCTGACTAATGCTCAGAGAAGGATCAAGAGAAGATGAGAGGAACTAGAAGTTTAAACTGATGGCTGAGTCTGGTTCACCCAGTCCATGCTCTTACAAAGGATGGACACAAACTACATTCACTTGAGCATCTTCAGTTACACTACATAAATAGGGCAATAAAGGGAAGAGGACATACAGCCTCTTACAACAGTCAGATCCCTCATTCACCAGTTCTGCCCCTTGATCTCCAGATTTCAGAACATTTTTAATTGAAGGAGCACTTACATCTGGAAGAAAAAACAAATGCAGAGACTATCTTGTGTTTACTGTGCCAAAGTAGTCACAATGGCCTTGTTTTAGAAACAAAACTAAGGGTTAAAAATCTATCCTAATTTTTATCCTTCTCTTCCATTTTGCTTGTATGTATGTGAGAATATGGCTGTGCAGGAATTTCTGGGTTTGACCTGCTTTTTGAGCTCCTTTTTGATATTTTATTGACCATCAATTATCCACAAGACTCTGGGCTGCATAGCATTGCTCCAGGTGGTGCTGCAATTAAATCCCATCACTCTGTATTGGAAAAAATGAAGCTTGGTTTCTTAAGGATTCGGTTTTTATGGTTGATTGACTTTGGAGCCTAAAATAAAAACTCCAACTGAAGCCTTCTCTTATGGCAGGCATTTCTAAGGGCTGGGTAGCTTATTGTTTACTCTTTCTTTCCCTACTCCCTATTCTCCAGTGTTTAATAGTGTGCAGTTCAATGATGCAGCTTTTTCTTTGTTTGCAGACCTTCAAGGGGAGATTTACAGAAACTTTCTGCTATACTCCACCATCTATGTCAACAAAGCTAGTAGGAATTTATCAGTCTCTGTAACTGAAGTTGGCCACTGAATTAAAAAAAGCTGGTATGGAGATGTAGGGGTAATTAGTCACCAGACAAACATTCCATAAACATGTATCTTGCTTCCACGGGCAGTGAGGCTAGAATAATTTTTGGAACTGATATTCCAAAGAAAAGGGTCCATTTATTGGGGAGGAAACACACAAAATCTTGCTACCAAAATATGAACAGAACAAACCAAAGCATTTCCCTCCCCTTATTTAAATGTCCTCCCCATGCCTTCTGCCTTCTAGCCAATCCTGGTCTCTTCCAGCTTCCTCCAGCTCCAAACTGAGCTGCTATGCTCCCACTCCCTTCTGTTGCCCACTGGTTACTTTCATATGCCCAGACCTGAGGCCTCACTCTCCATTACCTGTCTCTATCTCCTCAGACACTTCAGCCACACCAAACCTACCTACCAGCTGCTCCCAGCCTCACCCTGTCTCAGCCCCACTTCCAGGCCAGAAGTGCAGACATGCTTCAAAACAGGAACCCTGTATGAAGCAAGAGACTTCAAAGAGTGGCTCAACTTTTGTCTGGTACAATTTCAAGAGAAAAGAGGTTCTACATGAACACATTTCACCTTGTTATCGGTGTGAAAGCAGTACTTGATAAAAAGATAACTGTATGCTTTCTCTGCCTTTCAAATACATTCCAGTATCTTCACATTAAATCTCAGTTTTCTGACTTCAGAGAAGACTTCCCAGTACCAGATCTAAAGCACATTATTGTGTTCATTACAAAAGAAGATGAGGCATACTGGCCTGTAAATTTTATTTATTTTTTTATTTTTCGCAAACCAAGTCCTACCTCCAGTGCTGCTAAGGGATAGCCCACCAGAAACACCACCACGTTGACAGTTGTTTTAAAAGATTTTTAGGTTTTGGCACACAAACCTCTTGGCTTACAAGAAAAACTAATAAATTAATTGATGAATCACCAGTGCCTCCATGATGAATAACATCTGAAAAGACAACATCAAGGTACTGAAACAATTGCATTCTCAAAACACAGAGCCATTGCAGACAATTGCTTTTACCACTCTCACTCATTCTTTTGGTCTAGGAAAAAAGATTTTCCTTGTTAATTCCAGATATATAGATAAAGAAACTATTATCTAAAATCAGAGGCAAACAATTTTACAGATTTCTACTAACTGAATGCAAGCCTTTGCAATTTGTAATTTTTTTAATTTCTCCACAATGCTGCTTAAAAATCCTTAATCATTTTAATGCAATCAGACAATAAATTCTTGCTAGGCATCAAGTTAAATTAAGTGTGCCCAAGGTGATTACCGTTATGCATTATTTATGCAGCTACATATGAAAACCTCTTTGTATTACAGACTAGAACCTTATTGTGCCAAATATTGCATACATAATAGTAAAATCTATAACTAATCCCTGAAATATGAAGCAACATATGCATACCTCAGAAAGATGAGAGAAAATATAAGGCAACAAATAATTTGAAAATGCAGTACCTGGGTTTCTTAACCATTGTAAAAGAAGAGACTTTAAACTATATGCACTAAAAATATGAGCAAACTAGGATTCTATTTTAAGTATAACTTATACCATCATAAGGACAAACCCTTGCCCCTTATTTACCATTTTAAAAAGATATTTTGTTATGATGATATATACTTAGCATATAGTTTTACAGACACAAACAAACATATGTATATAAATAAAACACATACTCTGCTTTCAGAACATAATAATCATGGAATCAGAGAGAGAAATATGAGGAGACTGACCGAATGCCAACAGTGCAGACATTCAGTTGTTATAGGGAGAGTTTATTGTCCTCGAACTGGAGCCAATATTGTGCATTGAAAAGCCATTGGTTAAAATGTCTGAACACTGTTGGGAAGAAGGAGCGGAAACTAAAACCTCCCAGCTGTTCCAGCCATGTTCCCTCATTGCTGAGATGTCCAGCAACTGTCTGTCACACGACTTCAGTGTGTCTCTGTGGAGCTGCTCAGAGCTGGCACAGGAGGGGTAATCCTGATCCCAAATCAGACACCACTCACTGGTTATAGTCTGCCTTGAGAGGAGACACTGAGTTCAGAAGGGCACAGAACACAGTATTTTTAGGTCCCAAGTTGTGTTATCATTACATTACTGTAGGCCTGGTGATCCTTGCTTGCTACCTTGCTTGCCTCTGCTTCTGTCCTTACTGTAACTTCTGTCCTTCGTGTTGATTTCAAATCTTTTGTGTACTGGCCATACCCTTAAACATGCCTCTCTGATCCACCCCTCTGGGGATTTCAGATTATATATCACCCACTGTCTGGACCCCAAACAGAAGAGGCATAAGTCAAGCAGTAGTTCCTTTGCTGCAATGAAGACATAGGGTGCCCACTGAGCACACATCTGGACACTGAGTGAATCCATTGGCAGATTTGGGTGACTACATCTACAGGGTTTTGTGGCTTGTGCTCTCAAAGGTTGAATTTAAGTTCTCTCTAAACTACATCTCAGGTGCTTAACTGCTTCTTTTTTAATATGGCCCAAAGAAACTTATTCAAAGGTTGTTTTTTTTTTTCTCTGTGAGTTTTGTAATAGTGATTCTCCATGTAAAAAATAACAATTACCAGAGAAACATTCCCTCTGCTTTCATTAGGTAGTGCTTTTTAGATTTTTCACAGCTAGAAGATTAGGGCTCACCAGAAAAGTCCTCATTTCAAAAACCAGAAACCTCACATATATACAGACTAGTTCTGCATGGGTTTGCTCAGGTGAAATCAGCTTGTATTTGAGTCTTACTGAAGGCAGAAAGAGTCGGTTTCAGTCTCACCTTTTACAACTGCATTATTGCTAAGGAATTTGAATTATTACACTTCCTTTTTCTACTTCATTTTTTTAACTATTCAGCAGTATGAGAGAATTATAGTTTTACAGGGATTTTTTAAGATGTAAGAAATTTAAGAAGGGCATAAATGCAAATAGATGGTATGGTATAGTAGCTTCATGTGCTAGTAGAGAAATTAATTTACAGTTTTGCGGGCTTTATTTCCTATTAAGTTGTAGAAGAGTTCTCTGGAAACATAGTTTGAGCAAAACTAATGCCACTCACCTAGATTTTCCAATTTAAGATTAGCAGTGCTCACCAAAACCCTCTGCAAGCAGTAACAGGAAAAGCATTCACTGAAAAGACCCAACTCCAGCCAGTGCACACAATTTAGTCTTCTATAACCTAGATTTTACAAAAACCCATTGTAAACTTCATGCTCATCAAATGAATATTGTTCAACTATGCCAGAAAAGATCTATTTTATGTACCAATAAACCCAGTGTATTCTGCAGTCTATTCTAGAGGTATCTATTCTAAACCTAAATTCTCCAAAACTCTCCTTACTTTGCAAGGAAAAAAAAAAAAAAACTAAAAAAAAAAGTCAGAAATACACCCAGGAAGACATAATGAAAAACTCTGGCTAGGCTCATAAATTCATAAATTACTATCTTAGGAATACAGTGTAGCAGCTACATCTGTATTTATTTAAAATAAGTCTTTATGCAGACTTTTTTTCAAAGTTTCAGTTTTGGTTTGGTAAGGTTAGTGGCTTATGAGACAATACCTGAAATTAACAGTCTATTTCAACCCTTTGAATAGCAAGGCTCTGAAGCAATGAGACAATCAAATCTGCATGAATTTCTCCAAACCTTCAGCACTGTATGACAGAATCTGTAATTGCCATACAATGGTAGAAAAAATAAAAGTGGTTCTTTGCAAAATAAAGAAAACCATGTTTGAACTGTTTCAGGGTATTTAATAAATATAACCCTTAATTATAACTTCCATGTTTTCAGCAAGTTTTCAATGTATGGCTTCTGACTGCTATAAATATACCTACTACCCTACAAGTAGTTGGAAAAATGCAAGAATCTTGAGGTTTTATAAGACATTTAAAACCCAACTCGTGACATTAACAAAGTCGTGACATTTTGCATTCATGAGTGTATCAGATGTCTTTTAAGATGGAATAATACTTGGAATGTCAATGTTCCTCGGCGTGGGACAAATGTATGACAAAGCTTGTTTGGATACAGGGAGGAAGCAATCCAGAGAAGGCCATAACTTGTGTATGAAGTATTGTTTTAAGTCACTACACACACTTCATAAGACAAGAAAGAAGCAATTTTATTCATAACATCTATTAAGAAGAAATAATCCTCAGACATTTAATTAAGTATCTGATTACTGATGTTAGTAACAAGCAAAGCCTAGGAGTAATTAATACCTTATGCAAAAAGCAGAGGTAGAAATATAGCCATCTACACCTTCACTTGCCTTTTGGTGTTAGGAATATAATGTTGCATCCAGTGGAAAGTTGTGAAATACATTTTTTTCCCATTAAAAAATATTCCTACAAAAAGTAGGAACAAAAAAGTAGGTCTTACCTCAGGTATTTGTTTCTCCAGACTTAATTTTGATTGCTTTACATCAGAAAAACAAAACAAACAAACAAACCAAGCAAAAAAACTCAAAACAAACAAACAAAAAGCAGGCAAGAAAGATGGAGCTTACTTGCAGTCTTTGGGAGTGCTCCCAAAGGATTGTAAAGGTAGTCTCTTATAGAAAGTACCAAATTTTACACAATTTCAAAACAAAAGCAGGACTCTAGCTTTAAATGTAAACTTTAGATGATTTACAGAAAACAGTATTTCTTCACTTCTGAAAATCAGATGGGTTAATTAGGTTGCTAACTGCAGACAGCTAATCTAGTGCCTAGAATGGATTTTGTGAGTGTGTAGTTCACTTTTGTGTAACTGGTGCACACAAATACCCAAGACACCAGTTTTCATGCACTTGTACTAGTATTACCAGTTCAGAGAAGACCTAGTATTGTTTTCTTTTAGTGCAGTCTACTTTAAGATACTTTTTGAAGTTGCACTCCACGTGTAGTTTCTTTTCCAAAGTTTGTGGCTTTCCTATAGGTTTCCTATGACAAATGAATAGGTTGGAAAGCAGTACTTCTAAGAGCTTCCCTTTTGTTTCCTGAAGGAATTTACATGGCCAAATCAGACCGCTGGCCCTCGTGTTCTCTTTTGAAAACCAAAATACCAGACTTCACTGGAAGTTGCTTCAGGGTCTCACAGTGTAAGCTTTTGTTCCTTTCAATTAGCAGTGGCACTGGACTCCGAGACAACCGAAGGCCTTGGTTTGTGCACAGCGCTACCGCTGCCTCCGTACGCTGCATTCATCTTCCACACACGACACAACTTAGGCCTCGCGTGTTTGTACAGTACGGGTACTTTTAGGCTTGTAGAAACGTGGAGAGTGCCCGTGTCCTTTTTTAAGGGTACATAAGGAGACCAAGCCCCTTGCACGTGCCGAGGACTCCGTTTCAGGTGTTGCTGGGCCCGCAGATAACCAGGGCTGCACCCAGGGCCGGGCTGCCCCGCCGGCTCCGGGCGCCCCAGACACCAGCACCTCCTCCGCCTCCACCAGCCCTCCTGAGCAGGGGAAATAGAAGCTGTTTAGAGAGGGAGGCGAGGTCGGAGGGCAAAAGGGGACCATGCCGGCCGATCTCACTGGTTCCGGAACGGGGCGACTGTCACGGCTGCAGCGCAGCCTCCCGGCAAGGCGCAAGAGCCCTCCCTGCCTGCGTAGCCCTGGAGAGGGTGGGTGGAGAAGAGGCCCCCCCGTCTTTATCACTTGCACAGCAGCGGGGTGTGCTGGCTCTCGGCGTCTCCGCCGCAGAGGCACTTTCTCGGGTGGGCAGTGCCTCACAAAAGCCTCCCTTATCCTGCCCAAGCACGCTGTTCCCCGCCGCCACCGCCCCGGCTCTGGTGCCTGTCCGCTCCTCCCCCGCCTTCGGAGAGGTTGATTCCGCCCGCTCGGCGCTTCTCCCCGCCGCAGCGCACAACTTGGTTCAGCCCGGGGCAGGCGCTAGGGATAAGCCCTGTCCCCTTTGAAGAGCCTCGGTTCGGGCTCTCCTCTTCCCTCCCACCGCCACTGCGCACTGCTCGGTTCCAACTGGGCCCTCCCGCCCGGGCGGCGGCGGCGGCATCAGCGGCTCCACGAGTTCCTGCTCTCCGTGCCTGAGGCTGGCTCGGAGCGCGGCGGCAGGAGCAGCAGCAGGAGCAGGAGCGGCGGCGGCGGGAGGGGGTTGCTGTGCTGGAGCCGCCGATGCCGCTGTGAGATGGCATCATTCTGCGCGGCGGCGGCGGCGGCGGAGCGTGGCGCGGAGGGGTGAGGAGCCGCCGCGGCGGCGAGGAGGAGAAAAAGAAGAAGAAGAAGAAGAAGAAAAAGGTGGGAGGAAGGAGAAGGAGGCGGCAGCAGCTGTGAGGCTGCGAGCCACGGTAAGGAAACAAAACAAACTGTGCCGCAGCCGTTTCGCTTTGCTGCCTGGCCCGGCAGAGTCCGACCGGCCTGAGGAGGAAAAGGGCTCTCGTTTTCCTCGCTCTCCTTCGCCGCCGTTCGGCCGTGGGGAAGCGGGGGTAGGGGGGTGGGCTCTGGACAGCAGCGAGCTGCCCCTGTCATTGAGGGGTGGGGAGGAGGGGTTTGGGCGTGGGGGCTAAAATGGCGAAGGGAGCTGTAGCGAGGTCTCGGTCTCTCCTTCCCGGCACTTCAACTCGTCGCACCCCTCGGCCCCTACTGGAGGGGGGAGAGGCGGCTGTTGCTTCTCCCCTTTCGATGTCCTCGTTTGGTAGCTGGAGAACTGCTCCGTTTCCCTTCAGTCTCCCACCCTGAATCGTGTCTGGACAGGGCTGAGAGGCCCACACCTGGCAAGGGAAGGGAGGGTCGGTACTTTGGTGAGGCGGCGGGAAGGAGGGGGGGAATGTCGCCGGTGTCCGGTGTCAGGGGAATAACCTTGTTTATTCCCGTCTACGGCCTTTCGAGTGAGGGTGGCTGAGAGCTGAGTCCTGACCCTTGTCAACGCTGAGTGGATTGCGAGAGGCTTTAGAGACTGCGAGTCAGGGAGGCAGTTCCCCGACCGGCCCTTGCTTGGTTATCTCTACGGGATGAAAACGGAGGAGAAGGATAAAGATCTTGTTACGTTCACCTTCCTTGAATGAAACTGGGGAGGCAAGAGGTGCAGAGCCGTTTCCACTCTTCACGGAGCTGCTCTCACCCCTGGCAGAATGTGCAGCATGCACCCCTCAGGAGGAGGGGGCACAGCAGGGCAGGCAGTCGCTGCGGTCACTGCTTAGGTTGTACCTCCCTGTCTCCCAGTCTCTCTGCGTCCTCCTCGTTTAAGTTTTGCTGAGCAGACTGCATGAATTCAAGAGCTCCAAAGACCTGTTTATTTCATTATTTTTTTGTTTATGTTGTGGCAAAACGTTGCAACTCGGGGGAAGCGTTTATTTACTTTTTTTTTTTTTTTTTTTTTTTAAAGATGTTTTATTTTTGGAACAATCCCAATTCTCATCTCATTTTAACTAGGATGATCTAGCTCTGCTTCTAGACCTATAAATGTTTAAACTGTACATCAAAGGGATAAAAAAACTCAGCACTATCTAATAATTTTAATGGCAGCTCTTTGATGTTTGGGTGAAACTGTAAAAAGAGCCTTTAATATTTTAGTCGTATTTTCACATGGCACCTGTGTCATGTAGAAAATCATCAGGATATTTTACATTAAAGGAAACCCTAGATTATGCAATTTTAATAACAGTGGCTTACCAGGTGATGCTGTCTCTCACTGCAGGTGGCTGGGTTATATATGGTAATTCACATGAAAGGCAATATGGCCTTCATAATAGTAAGAGTCTTCCCTTAAAATTCATATCCTGATTTAATCCTTTGTGATATGGGAACAAACATCATTGTTGGGTTGTGATAATGGGCTATTTGCGTGTTTTTTAAATTTTTTCTAGTTAGCTTTATATGCTGTTTTTATCCAAGTCTGTGTTGGTCGAGGTATAAACCAAGTTAATACTTCTCAATGTTTTTAATACTAACAAGATTAAAGAAATTTTGCACAGAAAAAATCTAAAAGATTTTTCATCCTTTTGAGGAAAAATTTAGAGTTGTTAAAAGCACAGATTTTCTGGTCTCTTCACAAAGATGTTTTCAAGTGAGGTAACTAGAAATAATTTTAACTAATGTTGCTTGTGGAACTGTGGGTTTAGAATCCTTTTGTCACTTGTTTGGTGAAGTATATTTTTTATATTTCAAAGTATATTTTAAAGATCAGAACCTATAAATGCTTCTAGCTTGAGTTACTTACTACTGTCAGTTGTCTCTTTTCAGCTATACTCTAGAATAATTCCCTTGAATACATAATTATACTTGAAAACTTTAAAGCAGTTTTGCATACCCAGAACTAATTTAATCTCTCAGCATGGGGCACCTTGTTACCAAAAGGATATGGATTATTTTTGTTGGAAAAATAATTTACATTTGTTTTTAAAACATTTTTGAACAAAACATTGTAAGTCAACCTGTGTGTTTTTGTTAAAGGGTTGGCAATAAAGTTTAAATAATTTCTTGTCTATGAGTACTTCTTAAATCATAGGAATACTGACAGATTTCAGAGGCCAACCCCTTTTCCTGAGTATGTGGAACCCTTGGAAGAAGGAAGGAATTTCTGTTAGTTCTGTGGCTTTTCATTTTCCTTCTTATATTCCCACATGAAGCTGGAAATTCTGATAAGTTGGAATTTCTGCCCTCTTTCCTGTTTTTTCTTTTAAAAGAATGTGTGTGGGTAAAGAGATTTCTCCTGGTCTTAAGATACAAAGAGTTGGGGGTAAGGATCTATGAGAGGAAGTTGGCATTGTGTTTAGTTTCTTCATGCTTCAGTATTTCCATGCCATTAAACACTGGATTTGAAAATGAAGATATCATTATTAAAAAGTCATGACCCAAGCTGTATTTATTGTTTGGAAATGGCTACTGTTTATGCACTTGGAGTATTCATTGTTAGCTTAAAAAAACCTCACAACCCAAATCCCCCCCAAAAGCTCAAGCTCTCATCCTAGAATTTAGTTGAGTAAAATGCCAGTAACAAAGTAAGAATGCTTGGAGAGGGAATGGATGAAGTGATAGACAAAACAACAAAAAAGTGCTTCCTGCAAATGATGCTTACATGGTTCTTGGAAGTTTTACCTTGCTTAAGACAACTCTCTTTTTTGTAATGACTGAAGAGAAAGGATCAGTAGCTTCAGTTTATCTTTCAAGATAGGTTATTGCTGGTCTTGCCTTCTTCTGCACAGCTTAGCACTTATGGCAATTTAAAAAAATAAAAGGCTTTCTAGCTCTGCATCAATTGTGTACAGCTCAAAGTCAGTAGAAAAGCTGCTGTAGCATGTATTCCTGTATGGAAGTGTGTGAATTGGGACAGGGTTTCCCAGTGTCAATGGTAGTGTCAGGTTAAAAATCTTGTCATTTTTGCTTGTCCTTAGGAAACTTGTAAGCCAGAACTGTTGACCTCTTTGGATTCTGAGTTAATCAATGCCTGGTAACAGTTTTCTGTATTGCTTTGGTGTATATATACAAATGCAGACAGCAGGAGTTGGTTACATCCAAGACGTGCTTTAGAAGTTTATTTTCATTGCATTTGTTTTCATTACACCACTTTTTCTTTTTCTGTAGGTGTTAGGTCAGAATTAGCATCAGCTGCTGATGTTCTCCTGCAGTGACATAAAATAGTCAGAGGTGGGACCATCAGAAGTATCATGAGATCTTTCCTCTGTTTTATTGAGAGAAGTGATATCTGGAGAGAGAAATCTTTGTCTTTATCATCTGGAGCTGGACTGTCCAGAAGAAGCATTTCAAAAGCAGGTAGAAACTAGAAGATCTTAGGAGTGGTCTGCTTTTTGGGCTAGGTTTTTGCTGTGTTTGAGGACCTGGAAGTTTAACCAGAAGTATACTAAAGTTCAACTCTGTTTCACAGATATGGTGTTGCTTTCCAGAGGAACACTGGAGACTCCAGGGAAGCTATCATCAGCTGCTGGAGTTACAGTGTGTCAGAATTATTTACCTCCCAGAAAGCTATGCATTGATTTTATTTTTTTTTTAGTTTCTTAGCATGTCAGGGAAATCTTTATCCTTGGGTTACATGTATGTCTTAGTACCTACTACACGTGTAGTATGTAGTATGAAGCAATTAACCATTGCAGGTTTGCGTGAGTATATGATGCTGTGGTTCTGTGGCTGCAGATGCATGGCAGTTTTTTTAAATTTTTTTTTTTTTTATTCCCTCTCCTCTTAGTGTTGAGGATTATGTAAGTTTTTAATGTAATATACAGCCTGATAATTCAGTATAGTGAAAAAAGCACTTCCAAAATCCTGTTTAAAGAGAACATAGATTTGGGTTCAACTTAAAATTCTACTGACTTCAAAGAATAAAATGAAAGTTACTTAGCCAGGTGTTTTACTTTATAATGGCTTTTGGCAAAAATAAATTCTTTAACAATTGGAGCGAAGCATGTGAAGCATGTGTTTAACAAACCAGATTACATTATTGGGCTTTTGAAACTTTTTTAAAATAATAGCAATTTTTCTTATTGCCTGAATATATTCGAGATGCTTACAATATGCTTTAAGAAGCTAGGGTCTCAGCATACTTAAGCATCACCAGTTCAAAATCTGAAGACTTCTTAACATCCTCTCTGTTGGGGATGTTATATTAGAGTGATGTAACACTAGTATGAGCAGTTAGCATGGCTTTACTAAGGGGAGATTGTGTCTGACCAACATGATGGCCTCTGTGAGGATGTAACCAGGTGGATGGATGATGGCAGAGCAGGATATGTAGTTTATTTTGGTAAGGCATTTGACACTGATTCCCACAATATCCTTGGAGCTAAACTAAGGAAGTGTCATCTGGATGATTGAGTAATGAGGTGGATTGGAAGCTGGTTGAAGGATAGAAGCCAGAGAGTTGTAGACAATGGGATGGAGTATACTTGGAAGTCTGCTTCTAGTGGAGTCCCTCAAGGGTCAGTACTGGGATCAGTACTATTCAATATATTTTTTGGTGACCTGGATGAGGGAATAAAGTGTATTATCAGCAAGTTTGCTGCTGACCTGAAGCTGGGAGCAGAGGCTGACACCCCTGAAGGCTGTGCTGCCATTCAGAGGGACTTAGGCAGGCTGGAGAGTTGGCCAGGGAAAAAATTAATGAATCACAACAAGGGCAAATGTAGAGTCTTGCATCTGGGTAGGAGCAACCCCAAGTACCAGTACAGACTGGGGACTGAGCTGTTGGAGAGTAGTGAAAAGGAAAGGGACCTGGGGGTGCTGGAGGATGGAAGGATGACCATGAGCCACCAATGTGCCCTTGAGGCCAAGAAGGCCAATGGCATCCTGGGGTGCATTAGAAGGGGGTGGTTAGTAGGTTGAGAGAGGTTCTTCTCCTCCTCTGCTGTGCCCTGGTGAGGCCACATCTGGAATATTGTGTCCATTTGTGGGTGCCTGAGTTCAAGAAGGACCAGGAACTGTTTGAAAGAGTCTAACGTAGAGCTACAAAGGTGATTAAAGGAGTGGAACATCTCCCTTAGGAGGAAAGGCTGAAGGAGCTGGGGCTCTTCAGCTTGGAGGAGAATGAGGGGCAACCTCAATAATGTTTATAAATATGTAAAGGGAGAGAGTCAGGAGGACAGAGTCAAGCTTTTCTCAGGGCTGACTAACAATAGGACAAGGGGCAATGGTTATAAACTGGAGCATAGGCAGTTTCATATAGATATAAGGAAAAAAATTTTTCACTGTGAGGGTGACAGAGCACTGGAAAAGGCTGCCCAGGGAGGTTGTGGAGTCTTCTCTGGAGACACTCAAAGCCCACCTGGGTGCATTCCTGTGTGACCTTCTGTAGGTGACCCTGCTCTGGCAGGGGTGATCTTTTGAGGTCCCTTCAAATCCCTAACTTTCTATGATTCTATGACCTAGTCCGTAGTAGTGAAATTCAGTCTCTGACATCTAATGCAAGGAATCTTTCATTGACTCAAATAATTTGAGGATAATTCTTTCAAATGTAAATATTGTACGTAAATCACAGTAGGATGTTACCTTGATTTGTCTTTTGTGTAAATGGCACTGGGAACACAAATACGTATTTGTAACAGACCTTCTGAAGTAGTTCTTACAGCACAGGATTACTCCATCTACTTTTCCTATTAGAATTTCAGAGTTACCTTGCAGAAAATCATTGTGGTGATAGAAGAAAACAATTTTTTAAAAATGACAAGGGGAGGATGTATCTTGTTAAAAATACTGTGTTTCACGCCTTGAAGCCTGAAGTGGGCAGAAGAGGGCTCTTGTCTTTGAGTAGAAAAAAGTATAAAAAGTATATATTCTGCACATTTCTAGTTACTGGGGTTTCTAACTAATAATTTTTTTTTTATTATAAGCATTTAGATGAAGCAGATTAGCATAAGTTTTTTTCAAAAAGAAGCAAATATTCCCTGTCTAGGTGGGTGAAAAATATGAGAACATTTTGGATTGTATGTGCATTTCAGGGTCGTCAGTGATTTCTCAGTATAAATCAAATCAAAAGAGTTGCAGCTGTAGAACAGGGCAAAGTAAACAGTAAAGATCAAGTTTGTAATCATAATCAAAATTGCATAATATACTTGGGCATCAGAGCTGCAAAAGGAACACATCCAGTTTTGAAACACTACTCTGCTAGGTCTTGAGTTCTTTTTTGATTGTAAGCATGAACTAAAACTTCTGTACAGATCAAAATGCATTAGTCCCAGAATCTTACCTTGTTTTTACTAATTGATATGTTTGAATTAGCTCCTTGCATTCTCTAGATACTTTAATGTCACTGTGTATCTCTGTGTAAACTAAACAGTCAAAAAGCAAAATAAAATGTTAAGAGGAAAGCTAAACAGATGAAGAGCAACAGAACTGGCAAACTTCTCTTTGTTCTTCCCCTCACGTTGGAAGTGTGGAAGCTGTTTTTTCTTAAATTTCAGTTCCCTTTATTGTTTCATTCTTGGCACTTTTTATTTTCCACTTCCAGCTATGTTCTTACACTGTTATCTTTTTGAAAAAATATCACCTTCTAACTGTAGTAGCTGGAAAGATTATGGGTTTAAAAAAAAAAAGAAAAGTTTATTTTGGCATCTGGGTACAAGAACAGAAAAAAATTCAATAAATATTGAAAAATTTGATGAAAGACTGATATTTGTGCATCATTTCAAAAACAAGTCTGAATGTTTTGTAAAAGATTGCTGACAAAGCTGTGTTGTTATGGGGATGGTGAGTAAAACTGCATTGTTAAGGGAATAGCTGTGGGGAAGGAAACTCGTAGGACTTGTAGTTCATAACATGTCAAAAAGACTGCTACTAATGAACTGGCAAATTCTGTTGATGGTGAAATTATTTACTGAATAATGGAAGAGGAAACTTCAGAGGTACATAAAAGGGGCTGATTAATATTTGGTGATAGGTACTTTTTTGTGATAACATAGGACCTGATGTAAATGGGAAGAAGTACCTAGAGTTATTCATCAAAACGTAGTGTAAATTAAGTGTTTGGTAATAAGACCCTGACTTAATTATGTATTGTTTTATGAAAACGACCACTTGGGAATGGAATAAAAAGTAAATGTTGGAATATCTTAAGTACATAACATACTAGCTTGCATACAGTTTTTATGTACATAGGTGGTTTGAAAACTGCTAAATGTTAGTATTGTGTTTCTTTGTTGTTTGCATTCCAAACTTGGATCCAGAAAAAAGAACTGATTCAGGGGAAAGCTCTTACAGGAGTACTGTTTCTGTAAAAAAAAAAAAAAAAAAAAAATTGAAATTGTTCATTTTTTACCATAAGAATGGAGAGGAGACCTCCAGCATAGGCTAACAGAACCTTGAATAGAATATGGGTAAAATTCAGCCTGTGCTTTTAACCCTCTGTCATACAACTAAACAATGAGTAGTTAGTGCACACTAAGAGAGGTTGAGTAGTGTAGTCTTTCAAGAAATAATACTTTCAAGTTTCAGTTGGGTTTGGCTAATGTTTGATTCAAAATAAGGAATAGATTGTTACACAGATAAGGAGAAAATCTGTTGCTAAATAATAGGGTTTTAATACAAAAGATTATACAGGTTGTACTTACACTTACAGTGGGTAAACTAACTGTGTTTGTAAATACTTATTCAATGTACAACCTTTCTTGGATATTTTGTTTTTTGGTTAAACTACCGGGGACAGCTTTGTTTCAGAGTGGGTTGATGTTCTTTTCTATTTTCAGTAAATCTGTTATGCTGGTTGCTTCAGTTTCAAAGCCTGAAAGGCCATGAGAAATTAAAATGAGTTTAAGTAAATCTGTATTAGCCTAGACATATGCTTCGTGCATTTTTTAATCTTTTCACTTTCCACCCTTTCTCAAAATGTATGTAGTAGAATTGCAGAAGGTACAAAAAAGGAGAGCAAGGATGACTGATACATATGGAAGAAAACTGGGAGAATGACTTAAGGATTATACTCCTCAGGCTTGAGGACCTGTTGACCATGTCATGCAAGTGGAGGTGGGTAAAGAATGCTGGAGGTGCTTTACCCTTTCTTGTCATTCTTCTATTTCTACAATCTGCCTTCAAAAGTTCCTAAAAAATCAACATAAAAAGGGAATAATTTTGAAAGTTGACTGCTTTCAGTGGGAGTTGAATGACCTTTCCTGTGCAGTTTTAGTAGTCACTTGGTTTCAAGGCAGTGTTGTTCTCAAGAAATAGCTGCTTATGATTTTAGATTATATAAATTACTCTGTAGCTTTTCACCAGAAATTATACTGACCCTCATGAAAGTATTTGCATTTCTCAAAAATACCATCTGTTCACCTAAAATGAAAATAACGTCAAACATTGTTTTGCTACAAAATGTAAGAAGTTTTCTTGTAGGCCCCTTCTCCCCCGCTTTGGACTCTGCTGGTGAGACTTATGTGTTATTAATTTTCATGTTCTCAACTTGTCATTTTTTGCGTAGTTAAATTCTGGTATCAGAGTAACTCAGAATTGTATTGGAAAATAATTAGTAGAAGAAGGCAACCTTTTGTTTTAAGAAGTGAGTGTTATTTATCAATCTGGGAGCCTTCCTAAGGATCAAGTTGAATTCCATAGCACTGTAGAGATTAAAGAGCTTTTTTTTAAAAAAGAAATCACAAGGCTTTGAATGCTCTCAGGTAGTAACAGGTAAGATTAGTGCAGTCTATGATTTGAGCTAGGCAGAGGTTTTAGTATTTTAACACTGCTCAGATGGGCAGCTGGAAAATAGCTTGCATAGCATATTTTAAAAAGTAAATATTCAGAGAAAAGAGAAAGAGAACATGCAGTGAATTCTACTTAAACCTCTGTGAGCTATTTTTGAAATAGTTACTGAGGAGAGGTGGATCTACATCAAAATTCTTCCTGCCAGAAAGTATGCTAAGATGCTTTCTCCCATTTCAGACTGCAACACTGAGTAACTTCCTCTTACTCTTTGAATTGTTCTCTTCTACCGACCTAACAGAATAATGAAGATACTGGGAGACAACTTTGTATTGCAGTATTAATGTATTTCCCATTATTAGTATTACTTAATCATGTTTTTGTGGGCATGCAAAGAAACCAAAGGGAAAGATACAAGAGAAGCAGCATCAGTCTGGGTTAACATCTTTAATGTTTTATGTTCCATTTGAATTTGTTGGTTTATTAATCTTGCTGTGACTGCAGTAGAGATGTGCTTACAGTAGTCATGGCTGTCGTGACTAATAAGGTTGTGGGGACTGATACTAGTTCCTGTGAGTGGATTTTAAAAGCTGTTTGGGCACTCTTGGTATGTGTTCAGGCTGCCTGCCTGTTCTGAAGCCCTTACCCTTCCATTTTCCATATTCTTAACATGGAAATCATATTTAATATGGAAGTGCCTACATGTAACTGTCATTAGACTTTATTTTGTTAGCAGTGTAAGTATACTAAAATGCCCATATTTTTAATGAGGTATATTAATGTACTACTTTACATTCCTCTTGATGCAAGTCTGATAATATATTCTACCAATCATTAGGATTATCCATAGCAGTAGGCAACCCAGAGCAGCTGAAGACTAGTGTCTAGCTAGCATAGTATGTATTCTGGCAGATATGAAGGCTATTCAAGTAATATTAAAATGAGGGAGAAAATACTCTTCCCTTATTTCTTGGCATGTGTTTTAGTGTCAGCTTTTAAATACTGTTGATCTGTTCAAGCAGCCTGGGAGTAATGGGTTTCGTTTGTATTACTGTGCGTGTGGTCCTATCTGTAATATACAGAGGAGGCATTGTGACATTTTTCATTATTTGATATTGTGGCAGGACCTAGATCACAAGCTGACTGAGATTCACAAGCAAAGTGAACCCTAAGTAGTTCACTGATAAGTTGCTGTGTGAGCAGTGAACCTAAGCTCCATAAAAAATTTTCTTAAATCATCATAATTCTCTTCTCCCTCTACTGTTCCAGACCTTCCCTGTAATATAAAAGGCACTGTGCACAGCTCTAGCTCAGATCAATTTAGAGCTGGAGCTCTAAATCCTGTGGTGATTCCACAGCCTTTGGGCCAGGCAGAATGGGGATCTTGAGTTCATGCTGCAGCCCTTCAAGCAGCAAGTGCAGGAAATTGTGTCTGCCTAGCTCTTGGCTTTCATGAAGCTTCTGGGAACTTAGTGTATCAGAGGAGATTACTTCTCAGTTTATTTTAACAGTCTGGTGGTGAACAGATTCATTTAGAGGGATGGAGATGAAAGGAAGAGTGGGAAGAGGCAGGTGGACAGAATGAATCATACATGTGAAGTTTGCTTGGGAAACCAGGCTAAAAAAGGTCTTTGCTTGTCTAAGTATAAGGCAAAGTGGAACAGGCAGACATGAGCAGTGAAATCATAATCTGTCGTTTGTTTGGACTTCCTGCAATAACACTGAAAAACTTTTTTTAAAACCTTTGTAATTGTACTGTATTTTTTTCTTAGACCCTAATATGAGGCTGGCAGTATGCCACAATACAGCAATATTCAACTGTGGATTATCTGAAGCAATGGTCAGTAACTGTGCTTGAAAATACACAGAAAATTAAATATTTTTGTGTGTAGCTTGCTCTCTTTACCAATATGAATGGACAAAGATTTGTTTTCTGGACTGAGAACTGCATATGGGTTGGCTTAAGAAAGGTAAATATAAAAAATGTCTATCAGACCTGTTGTGTGAAGAACATTAGAATGTGTCCAAAGGAAGGCAACCAAGATAGTTTGACTTAGAGGGCATAACTTAAGGAGGAGCAGCTGAGGGTATTTGCAGGAGAGCAAGGAGTGACCTCATTGCTATCTGTAATGCCCTCATGAAGGTGAGTGGAGAAAGAGATGCTGATCTTCTGTTGTCCAATGATAGGATGTGAGGGAATGACTAAGAATTTAATCAGGAGAAGTCCAGATTGGATATTAGGAAAAAGTTCTTCATTGAAAGGGTGGTCAAGCACTGGAACAAGCTCCCCAGGGAAGTGTTTATTGCTTCAAGCCTCTCCTTGTGCAAGAATAAAATAGAATAGACTACTTCAGTTGGTAGAGACTTACAGGGGTCATGTAGTCCAACCACCTAACCACTTCAGGGCTGAAAAATAGTTAAAGCATGTTAGTAAGGGTATTGTCCAAAGCCTCAAATACTGACAGGCTTGGGGCATTGACCACTTCTCTAGGAAGCCCATTTCAGTGTTTAATCACACTTTTGGTAAAGAATACTTCCTAATGTCAAATCTGAACCTTTTCTGATGCAGCTTTCAGCCATTCCCTCACTGTCCTGTCACTTGATGCCAGTCAGAGGAGATCAGCAGCTCCCTTTCAACTTCTCAGGAAACTGGAGAGCAATGATGTTGCCTGTCTCCTTTTCTTTGAACTGCACAAGCCTGAAGTCCTTAGCTCCTGCTCATAAGACATTCCTTCCAGCCCTTTCATCAGCTCTGTTGCTCTCTAGATGCATTCAAGGACCTTCACCTCCTTAAACTGTGAGGCCCAGAACAGCACACAGTGCTCAAGGTGAAGCCACACCAACACTGAATACAGCAGGGATAATCACCTCTTTTGGCTGTCTGGTTATGCTGTGTTTGATGCCCTTAGGCTGCTGTTTGCATTCATGGCTGCTGGGGCACACTGCTGACTCACATTGAGCCTTCTGTCACCCATCTCCCCCAGATCCCTTTCTGCAGGGCTGTTCTTCAGCCACTTCTCTCACAATTTATACTTATGCCTGGGGTTAGTCCATCCCTGGTACAGATTCTGGTGCTTGAACGTGTTAAACTTCGTGCCATTGATGGTTGCCCAATGCTGTAATCTATTTATATCCCTCTGCAAGGCCTCTTGTCACTCAGGAGAGATAACAAGAACTCCCAGTTTGGTATCCTCAGCAAACTTGCTAATGGTGCATTCAACTGCAGCATCCAGATAATGGAAAGATACAAAGGACAGAACTAGCCCTAGGACTGTGCCCTGCAGAGCACTGCTGGGGACTGGTTTGCAGTTGTAGCCTATTCACTACAGCCCTGTGAGATCTACCCTGCAGCCAGTTCTTCACCCAGTGTACTGTGAACCTGCTCATCCCACAGCTGGACAATTTAGCCATAAGGATACTGTGAGGGACAGTATTAAAAGCCTTACTAAAATGCAGAAAACCTATATTCACTGCCCACCTTTTATCCATGAGGTGTGTAATCTTATCATGGATATCAAATCAGTTAAACAGGACTTTGCCTTTGTGAACTTATGTTGACTGTGTGATGATTGCATTGTTCTTTAAATGCATTTCAGTAGGATGCACTATAGTGTTCTCCACAGGTTTTTCCAGGTACCTTCCCTCATGCCCTTCTTGCCAACTGGAATGGCTTTGTCTAGCTTCTAGACAGCATGGACCTCCCCTTGACTCCCAGTACCTTTAGTAGATGATTGAGAGAGGTTATTCTGTATTATCTGCTACCTCCTTCAGTGCTTTGCAATGAATCCTATCAGATTCCATGGACTTGTGACCATTCAGCTGACAATTTCAATGTAAAAGTTCCTGTTCCCAAACTTGTAGTTTTCTGACTCGGTTCAGGTCAGCTCAGGGGCTGTTAGTAGTATTAAAGACTGAGGCTAAAAAGCATTGAATTCTCCTGCTTTTTCTTCATCCCTATTAGTCAGATCAGGAAGTATTGGTCCAATGTTTTCTTTAGATCTCTTCTTGCTATTAAAATACTTAAAAAGCCTTTCTTATTAGCTGATACTATACTGACAAGTTTCAATGCTAGCGGAGCTTTGTCCTTCTGTGTCTTCTCCCTTCATGGCTCTTTAATCTTATTATGAAGCCTGACTTTGCTTCCAGAGATCATACAATTTCTTTTTCCTCTTGAGCTCCATGAGGAATTCCCTGTTCAGCCAAACTGGTCTTCTGCTCCACTTCCTCCACTTACCATACAGTGGAATTGTCTGTTCCTGTGCTTTTAAAAGGTGATCAGCACTCATGGACTTCTAGGCCCCCAAAAGCAGATTCCCAGGATACTCTGCTAAATGGCTTCCTGCACAGCTTAAAGTTTGCTCTTCTGAAGTCCAGAAATTTGGCTGTCTTTTTTTTCTCATGACAGTGAGATTTTTAACTCAGCCATTCCATCATCGCTATGGCCAAGATAGCCACCTACCCTTGAATCTCCCATGAGTCCTCTATTAACAGACAACAAGTCTGGGAGCATCTTTTTTTGAGTTGGCTTACTGAGTACCTCTGACAAGTTAGTTTCCACAAACTTCAGAAATTTTCCAGATGCCCTTGTCACAGCAGTATGGTGTTGAAATCCTCTGTAAGGACAAGAGCCACCAATCCAAGGTTTTCTTCTAGTCTTATTTAGAGTAGTTCATCACTACTAACATCTTTTCTGGGTGACTGGTTGACACCTACTACATCTCCTTTGTTTTCTCTTCCCCTAATCTTTAGCCAGAAGCTCGAAACCACACATTGTGTGGAGGCATTGCAAATTAAATTAGGCTGGTGATAAACTAAAAATTAAACTTCATTTAAACCAAACTTGTTTAGCAGAAAATTAACTAAAGATGAGGCTTATCAAAAATTTTTAACACTCCCAAAACATAAATCACATGTTCAGGATGATGTGTGAGGGTTAATTACTCCACAACTGACTTAACATTTCTTAAGGTTTATGGCAGATGACCTAAAAAGTACAATCATTAGCCTAATAAAGGGAGGACTCTTGACCTACAGGAGTTATCTTGGGTGGTGTCCTGACCCAAGGGGAGAGTCACTGACTGCAGGTATGTTTTTCCAAGGAGAACTACTTAAAATGGCTCTCCTCTGGGTGTCTTTTTTATACTTCTTTATAGTGAAAATTTTATAGTGAAATCTAAGCTGTGGTCAGATATTCATGTACCTTCCCCCCCACCACACCTCATGGACAAGAGCTGTGGCAGGAAGTTTTTTCAGGCTTTTTTCAGTTTGTTGTTAGGTCTTCTGGGTGCAACTGCCACACCATTTTATCACTAATTGTAAGGGCTGTACAGTCAAACCCTTTGCTTACATACAGTGCAACTTCTTCACCTCACCTGCCCTGCCTATTCCTGGCCTGTAGCCCTTTATCCCAGCATTCCAACTGTGGGACTCATGCCACCAAGTATCACTAATACCAGTGATAACATGGTTCTGGGAACTGATTTAATGCTTCCAGTTCAAGAGGTGTTCAGGCAGTGCTCTTAGTTACATAGTTGAACTTTTAG
The DNA here is from genome assembly GCF_036169615.1 of Heliangelus exortis. Lineage (NCBI taxonomy): Eukaryota > Metazoa > Chordata > Aves > Apodiformes > Trochilidae > Heliangelus > Heliangelus exortis. Next base: position 124,590,459 of record NC_092423.1, read on the forward strand.
GTTGCCTGTTGCAGAGTCAGGAGTTGGACTCAGTGATCCTTTTGGGTTTCTTCCATATCAAGATATTCTATGATTTAAGAAGAATGGCAGTTTGCTTTCCTGTTCAGATCTGTGTAGGTCTGCTGTTGGGTTGGCAACTTGGAACTTGGTAACAAAATATTTGCAGTATATCATGGATATTGAGGTATTTTAGAAGAAGCTCTTGGTTGTCAGAGCAAATGCCTTGCCTTGCTGAGAAGGCCTTATGGACTCTGAGGAGGACAGGTCCTAAGGAAACCACTGGTATTATCTATATGTGTCAGTATGTGCTGTGGGCTTGGTGAAAACATGAGAAATTAAATACTTCTTTGTCTCACTGTTTTGTCTGGTCTGCAGATTTACTCCAAAAAGTGTGTTGATAACAAAGTATGAGGACTTTCTCATATCTTTGTTCTTCTTTGTTTTGTCCAAGTTGGATTAATTACTTAACATTTTTGGGTCCTTTCTCAGTCCTCTCAGCCTCAAGTAATTCCTTTTTTTGAGAATGCTTGTAAGCTACCTCTAGATGATGGAGTGAGGGATACTGTCAGGTTTTGGGTGGTTTTGATAGTACTTTTGAGTCGTAGAAGGAAGAAGCAAGAAATTTTGCTGGCAGAAAAGGCCCTGGGAGTCCTGGTAGACACAAGGTTAAACATGAGCCAGCAGTGTGCATGTGGGGCAAAAACATCCTGGACTGCAAAGAATTCCCAGCAGAGTGAGGGAGGTGACCCTTCCCCTTTTTTCAGCCACTGATGGGGCCAAACCTGAAGTCCTGTGTCCAGTGCTGCGCTCCTCTGTATAGGATAGACAAGGACATAATGGAGAGAGCTCAGTGAAAGGCAATGAAGGTGATTTTGGTGCTGCAGCACCTCTGAGCTGGGGCTTTTCAGCTTGTAGAAGACTTGAAGGGGGCCTTATCAATGTATATAAATACTTGAAGGGCGAGTGCAGCAAAGGAATGGAGCCAGGCACTTTACAGTGGTGCCCAGGGGCAAGACCAGAGGCAGGTCTTGGGCACAAAGTGAAACACAGAAGGTTTTCTCTGAACATCAAGAAACAAACACTTTTTTGCTGAGAGGGTGACTGAGCATTGGCACAGGCTGCCCAGAGAGGTTGTGGAGTTGCCATCCTTAGAGATAATCAAAAACCATCTGGATATTGTCCTGGGCAGCTGGCTCTACGTGTCCTTGATCAGGGGGCTGGACCAGATGATCTTCAGAGGCCCCTACCAACCTCAATCATTCTGTGATTTTGGGATTATATGGAGTGAATGTCTGGTTTATTGGATGAATGTTTGGTGCTAAGAGCACTCTTGTCCGACCACTGACTTCAGAGAAGTTTTCAGTGTTCACTGTTAGCATAGGGTATGCCCTACAGTTACAAATGGTTTGAATAGCACTTACTATTGTTTTTTCAAGTCTTCCAGTTCTGTTTAGGTAATATCTTTGTCTTGCAGAATACAGCTACATGAAGTTTATTTCTTTAGTCGTAAAGGCTTTTGGTGTTCTTATACAAGTAGCAGGTAGCTGAGTATTCTGTTAAAGTTGCTAGTTTTTCATTTTAATAAATAATAGCCTAGATTTTTTTTTTAAGATAGATATTGGCGTCAATATTTGTTTCACTGAAGTTTCAAACCAGCAGTAGGTGAAACACAACATAATCTGTTGCTTAACAAATAATGGTCTTACTACAACTCTGTTCTACAAATAGTGTCCTGGTATGTTTTTGTCATGAGAAGTAAAATCAGTGGTCTTAGCAGTATTACTTTAAATGGTCAGTGAGAAGCTGATTCCTGTTTCTAATATTTTCTAAGTGATTAAACAAAGACTGAAGCTACTCATTATAATACTTTTACAAATGATATTTCATAGATTAGGACACCATTCAGTACTACTTACTTCATCTTGCAAATTTACAATTTTAATAATTAAAGTTTTCATAATTTATGGTTTTGAATATGTCATGTACCATCTTTTGCCTTCAGTTTGAGCATTAGCCTGTGGCCTAAATTGTTTTCATAGAGTTTCTTAAAAATAATGGCTTTTTATTTTTTGACTATGCTGTCACAGAAGTTGCAAGTTTTTTCATCTCTACAATGAATAATCAGAAAAACTGATGGAGAACATGCATGTTGCATGGTTCCAATCTTAAATATTTTTTATTTTGTAACCCATGGCTTTCATGGGTATTTCTGTGGCAGATAATAAAAAATAGTTCCCAGAAAATGTCTGAATTATTAAGTTGTGAAACTCGAAACCAAAAAAATAGAGGATTTAATGTTAAAACTAGTAAAGTTGAAAACAACAAAAAATAAGGGATTTAAGAAATGGATAGGGCTTTGAGCAGTCTGGTGTAGTTGGAGGTGTCCCAGACCATGAAGAGTGGTTGGAATTAATTGATCTTTAAAGGTCCTTTTCCACCACAACCATTATGTGATAAAACAATATTTTCATTTTCTTGAAGTTAGTACTTGTGTTCAAAGAATGAAGGAAATATTCTACATTTTGTTTGTTTGTCTGTTTGTTTTTGGTTTTTTTTTTTTAGTGTCAGAGTACCGTTTTGCCACCCTTGAATTTAATTAGTTATACTTAAAAAGGAGGATTGTAAAACACTGAGTATTTTAAATTCCGGCATCCTACTGAAAGGAATCAAACCAGCAACTATTTTGATTGAGTATATGTTTACGAATACATCTTTTTGCTGAAAGCTTCTGTTCACATGAGAAGGGTGTTTTTTCACCTCATATGCACAAAAAAATTAGAAGTTAATAAAAACTAATACCTCGACCTACACAGTGTTGCATGTCTGTATTCCTAGACCATCACACTTAAAATGAAAAACCTACTGGGCTGTGCACTGTATTACTGGCTACCATGTATTTGGTCTGAAATGAGAATGGAGCTGCTGATATTTGGGATGATCTTGTAATGGTGGATCTGAAAAAGGAAGAGGCTATCAGAAATGGAAGAGGGCAAATGAAATGAGTTGCTCAGAGATGTGCTGGCTCCACTGCGGCACATTTGAAGTCTTAGGGAGATGAGCCAGGGGCTCCTGAGGTAATAGGAGCCAAGAGGGAAGCACGGGAGAAATACCTCAAAGGAATTCCAGCCACTCCAGAGTAATTCCCCTTCACTGGGGGCCCAACTTAAATGCCTCTGTGCCAAGCATGAAGCTTGGGGAGTAAACAAGAGGAGTTGGAAGCGTGTGTGTGCCAGCAGAGCTATGAACTGGCTGGCACCGTGGGGACATGGCAGGAGGATTTCTATGCCTGGAGTGATGGACTGGCAGCAGAGCTGAGGAGGGGTTGTTGCCCTTTGTGTTAGTGACCAGGTGGATACATGGAGCTCTGCCTGGGGAGGGATGAGGAACTGGGTCAGGGTCAAAGGGAGGATAGGGACAGGGGACATTATAGTGGGGTTCTACTACAGGCCACCTGACAGGAGGAGTGGTTGAATGAGGCCCTTTAGAGACAGGTAGGACAATCCCTAGTTCTCATGAGGGACTTCAGTCATCCCAGTATCTGCTGGAAGGACAACACAGCAAGACATAAGCCATCCAAGAGGTTCATGGAATGTGCAGATAACTTTCTCCTCCAAGTGATGGGAGGAGCCAACAAGGAGTCAAATGTTGAAGGCCAGGCAGGCTGGGGCTTGGAGCAACCTGGTCTAAATGGAGGTATCCCTGCCTATGGCAGGGGGATTTGAACTGGGTGAAGGTCTCTTCCAACCCAAACATTTTTTATAGTTCTATGATAAAAATGTTGATCTTGTCTGTGAGCATCTATAAACTGTCCACTTAATTAAAGTAACAAACACCTTTCTGGTTTTTGTGCTTGTGCTGTGTAACAGGGAGAAGTTACTCATGTCACTATTGTTATTTACCCAAGACTCTCCAAAGAAGTATTTATTATGCTAAATAGCTGTAGATTTTTAGAGTTTGAGCTCACTTTTTTGTTCCACACCATTTCCTTCTTCCTTCAGCCTTCTCTGCCTTTTTAGCTTGGAGGAAGGTGGAAAAAATCTTGAATAGATGAGCTTCCTTGTTTGAAAAAAAAAATCTACTGAGAAAAGATACCCCTGCATTTCCATTCTTGTTTGGAAGATACACTATGATATAGTAAATAGAATATTTGTGGCATTATGATGATTTTTTCTAGTCAACTCAGTTCTTACATTCACAGTAAATGGAATTGAAGATTTCACTGGGTAAGTTAGTAATATTTTGTCATTTTTGTAATCTGGTTTCTTTGTCCTTGCTAAGGGCATTTATACAACTAAATCTCAAGTTTTTGTATTGGGGTTTTGGGCATTCAGGAAGACTTGTTTCTACAGTGCTCATTCACAGTGTAATCTTTGTGTTTATTTTTTCTCTTCCCTTATCCAACATGTTCTATATTATTTCTGGAACAGGAGCATCAGATTAGCAAGAGAATAAATCAATGGTTATTCAGGCACCATCAGGAAATGCAAATACATTGATTGAATATAACTCATTTAAAATTACAATTATATTTATTTTCTCTCCTGTCTTCTATCAGATGAAACTCCACGCAGTTTCAGGCAAGGGACACAGTGGCTTATGAAAATCTTTACCACAGCTTTATGGATAGTTTCTGAGTTCCTGGCTATGTCATTCTGTTTGGCTAGGGTTTTTTGTTTGTTTGCTTGCTTGATTGTGTTTTTAAGTTTTGTTTTTTAGTTTTATTGGATTGACCTTTTGAGGGAGGGACTGTGCTTCTTGAATAAATATTAGCTTGCTACTTCCCTGATTTGCAGATCTTCTGATAAAGTTAAATTAGAAAGCTGTGCTGTGTAACTTCTTGTTACACAGATTATCAGATTTGTCATTCTTCCTATATTTTAAATGTTCTGTGCAATAGGATTTTCCATCCGTTGTGAAACAATGTTACTGGTAATTAGACCTTACTGTCTTAAACTTGGTACAATTTGTAAATATGTTGATTGAGTGATACCTCTTAGCTTTCAACTTCAACAAGATTTACAGTAAGTCTCAACCAGGTGCAGATATCACCAAATGGGTAATGTAATTTAAATTGTATCTGTTTCAATTCCATGAATAAGTAAAGCATCAACTAAAGACTGAAATATAAATTAATGAAATACCCACTAGAGTGGCTGTCTTCTATTTCTGATGGTTTAATAGCATCTTGAGATTTAGAGAAATCTTCCCAGAAGTAGAGTTTTTAATGATGTTATTGTTAACCAGACTCTGTTCCATGAAACTTTTGATTTGCATTAATTAGGAAGTGGTCCTCTAATTTTTTAATGGCTACTATGGTAGCCAGTCTGTAGTTTTGCTAGAGTCTTAGACTACCCTGGTTGATCTGTAGTTACTCAAAACAATTTATGCAACTAAAGGTGTATAACTGAAGTAATATTAATTTTTAATGTATCTGTTATAGGAGTCTTCCAGTTGATGTAACAGTTATGTACGATGAGGATGGTTTAGACAGAAGCTTAATTGTTTTTAATGTCCTGGAATTTTGAGTGCAGAGAGTTGTATGAGTCAGTGAAGCAGTTCTCAAACTGAAAATAAAGCTTCATGCCCTTTAGACCACTGAAATTTAACCTAGAACTTGAATAAAGAGGTATAGCAAGTTCATATTCAGGAATATGTGGTGACTGTTGCCCTGTTAGAATTAATCCCCTGATTTTCAGGAAGATTGTAACTACCAGGATGGTGACTTTTACATTGCTGTATGTAATCCTCTTTAAGATTATGTAGAGATAACCTCAAAGGTTTTAACCCTTAATCAGCATGTCCAGTAGTCAAATGGGACTTTTATTTTGAGTAACAAGGTTTGGATTTGGGGGAAAAAAATAAAATTGTGTGTGATGCAAGAAAGCAGTAAATAGTGCTCATAGGACGTTGTGTTCCCTTGTTTGATTAAGGGTTGCATTATTTGAAAAAAAAACAAACTTAAACAAATTGTTTATTCCCCCCCCACCTCCCATCTTTCAGTGCTTCTTCATGTCAAATTTTTCTTTCTTATGTAGCCTTTATTGAAAATTAGATCATGAAGGAAATGGTATTGCTTTTGACCTTGTCCCAGTCCTCCAGATGAATATCATCACTTCACTTCATGTAATTGCCATCCCATTGCATCCTCACCAAGATAAGACAACTCATTTGATGGAAGTTTTGGTTATTTTTGGCCATGCACTCATAGTTTCTTCTGGCTCATGAAGGCAGGAGGCTGCGAGCCCCTGAAACTTCCTGTTTTTCAGCATTTCAAGAATTTCTGGTTGTAGAAATCTTTCTCAGTTTATAAAAAGTTTTACTGCTAATGAGACAACAGAGTAATGGAGTAATCCCATCCTGGTGCAAGTCTGTCAGTTCCTCTGCTTTGTGTCTTCACTGTCCCTACTTAGTTTCATACCATACATGCTTGCTTTCTCTCTCTGCAACAACTTATCCCCTCTAAAACATGGGATTTTGGGAACATTTATGACATTGCTATTCTGTTAATTCAAGAGCCCTTTTTGTTTTGTTTTGTTTTTTTAAAATTTTCTCTACATGTTCCTGATACAGATAATGTGCAGATTTACTTCCAGTCTTTACTGGTTTTAGACTGCTCTTTATTATCCTGAATAGTGCTACTCATGTCCTGTCCTTTTCTGGAATATGGCAGCCAGTGCTAGTACCTTACACAGAGTCTAATACTGTTTTTATCATGACTGCAAACATTTCATGTGATAAATAGGGTTGCTGTCCTGTGTCCTGTCCCACATCTCCCCCCATGGCTGCCTTGTGGTAGTAATTTTCCTGTCAAAGGCTGAGGGGCCAAGTTTTGGATTATTCTTCTCTTTTTAAGTTGTGCAGCAGCATCATTTATCATATATTCAGACCAGCCTTCAGGGATTAATAGGTGTCCATAGCTCTAGGTAAGGTCCTTCATCTTTCTCAGTGTATCTTGGCCAACTTCTTGAAGATTTTTTTTACCTAGGAGAAAGGTGTGTTCTGCTGAATGTGAGTGTGACCCAGTGTGCATCAGGCAGTGAAGACTTTTGTTTGTTTTTTTCAGTAATATCATACTTTTTAGTAGGTTTTTGGATCTTGAATGAAAATAACAAACATCATGATGGGAGCAGACTCTTCTCCCAGGGGAACCAACCTGCTTCAAGGCTAATCAGACAGTAACTTGTTAGCTTCATTTACAGATGTCAGTAGCTGAGTTGATATAATTACTGAGGGAAATAACTGATGACTGAAGCCTTGAATAAATTTTTGATGTATTCCAGGAAAATAAGTTACTAGGAAAAAAACAGTTGATGAGTTTTCTTTTTTTGACTCAGAGAAAATTTAATATTTCCTTCCCTCTTCATTCCTATTCCTAATGAGTTAAACAAGGGTGGGGGAGACAGCAGCTCTGGAACATTTGGGGCATGATGAGACCAGGTTCAGTCAGTTCACCTAACTTGCTCTTTTCTATAAAGACCTTCTGAAATCAAAATGTGACATAATACTTTTTGCAGGTACTGTTTATAAAAAGTTACGTTTAGTTAAAAAACTTTAAATGCATTTTTTCCAATTCCATATATTTGGTTTATTTTTCTAAAAAGTATTTGACATACCTGGTAATACACTGTTTTGTTTACAACATACTGAAAATTTGGAACTGTAATCATTGCTGTGTAAATGTGCCTAGGTGTACTATACTGGCAAGAATGTTCATCCTTCTGTTACAGAAGAATGTTGGCTTCACAGGGACAGAAACAGAACATCTGGGTACTGTTGATGTGGACTGCAGTCATGTTGTTCTTGCAGAAACATGCAGCCCCTCAGCCAAGCACAAGCCTAACTTTGTTTCATCTCCATCCTCTGTTGGGATCTCCCTGGCACTGTCGTAATTTTTCCTAGCCATGATGGTCATCTTTCAAGGTGAAAGATGGAAAGCTGAGTGTAATGAATTCTGACTTCTGTCTTAGCAGGAGGTTGGCAAATGTGTGTTTGCCAAATGCAGTGAGCAGCTTAGAAGCCAGCAGAGCCAGAAACTCAGGTTAGGGCAGGTAGTACACCTTGCAGATAAATCAACACCTGAAACCTGAAGTCTGACTAGATTAGGCAATGAACTATCTACCTGAGGACTTCGACTCAGTTTATTTCTTTATTTTACTTTGTGCGTGGTAGGATTAGAGGTAAAAAAACCTCACAAAGCCCAACCAGTGGACCAAATAAAACAACAAATAACTCCAGTCCTAGCATTTTAGATCTAATGCAGGTTGAACAGCAGGAGGAAGAAAACCCAGTGAAAATAATTTGTCTGTTGCAAAAGTATGGCTAACCTAATTTTTTGAATGTATGGTTAGAACTGGATTGCAGATCTTGGTTTCTTGTGAAGAATTTTGAGTGTACTTGGCCCAGAATTAATTGCATATGTTGCTTCTTTGATGTCTTCCATATCAGTGGCTTCCAATGTTGGGTATGCAAGATCATCCAGTGGGGTGCAGAAAGAAAATACGAGGACTTGTATTTTAATCTGAAAAATATGAAAGAAACTAAACTCTATATAATTTACGTATTGACACAGCATCCTCACTTGTTCCATATGTCAGATGGTTTGTGTTACTTAGAATTTGTGAGGTATCATAGAATCATAGGATATGCCAATGATCAAGTCCATCCCCTGTCCCTGTGTAGGGCACCCCCAGGATCACACCATGTGCCTCAGAGTGTCATCCAAAAGCTTCTTGAACTCAGGCAGGCTTGGTGCTGTGACTACTTCCCTGGGGAACCTGTTCCACTGCTCAGCTGCCCTCTGGGTGTAAAACCTTTTCCTGATATCTAACCTAAACCTCCCCTGATTCAGGGAGTGCCCCAGCTAGGATCAGTGTCACACAGTTTTAGACACCAAAAGGTAAGGTGGAATGGTCTTTGTAAAGTGCTTACTGTCTCAATAAATGAGGGAAGTGATTTGTGGGTGGATAACAATGGTATAGAAAGCTGGTTGCAAATCTAGGGATAGAATTCAAATGTTCTTTGTCTGAATCACTTGTGTTACTGCTCAAGTCTCATTCTGGGTACATGATTTTCAAGCATGTAAACATTTCAGTTGTTTTGTTCATTTGAAGTTGCTGGACAAATTTCCAAAGCAATTTTTATTTTTAGCTGGTGTTACAGAGTAATGTGTTCTTCTATATTTATGTAATATTTGGTAACTTGCTGACTAGTTGAGCATTTTATTTATTAGTTGTGACTAACATGTAACTAACTTTTAAGAAGCTGTGTGCTATTTTTTTTTTTTTTTTTTAGGCTAAAACCTAAACCTCTGACATGGCCACAGCCTCACCAAGATCTGATACAAGTAACAACCATAATGGAAGATTACAGATGCAAGTAACAGGCAAGTAGTGACTTATAGCATGGTGATTTTTACATACTTATACTAAAAAAGCAATCTTTGAAATGAGTGTAAAAAATGGATCAGTGTAATTAATAATTTGAATGTTACAGTTAAGAGGATGAGTATATTTGGAGATGAAGTGAGGGAGAAAATATACAGTGAGTTGGATGAAAGGGTTTAATGATATCTTCAAACTAGGAAAAAAGAGATTCAGTACAGCAGTAGGGATAAATGGTAGGAATTTTGCTTGGGAACAAATAATTAATGGCACAAATTCTGTATAAGAAACAGATATTACGGAAATTCTACAACAGAGATGGGTGGCTGTAGTGACCCCTAGCCTGAAAAGCAAAGTGTGCAGTGTTACAGTGAAGACTGGGATGAATGGGAGATCACAAAATCTTCTGGCAGATTGAAAATATTAGTCTTTGATTACATATCACTTAAAAATCTTTTGCAAATAATGTAGGTATTGTGTTATCCTCAGGGAAGCAGGTTGGATTACACAGCCATATGGAATAATTCAGGTTGGAAGGGTCCTTTGGAGACATAGTCTATTCTTCTGTTGAAGGCAGGGCTACCTTTGAAGCTGGATCAGGTTTCTCAGAGTATTGTCCAGTTGAATTTTCAGTATCTCAAAGGCTGTAGGTTGGACAACTTTACATATGGGCAAGCTATCCTGGTGATTAACCACATCACTGCTTTTCCTTTTATCCAGTGGGAATGTACTGTGTTCCATATTGTTACTTGTTTACCTTTGTCCTTTTGCTGTTCTGGTTCTCATAGTTCAGGTCATCCCAGTGTCTGCTGGAAGGGAAGCAGAGTAGGCTACAAGCAGTTCTGGAAATTTCTGATTGTGTTTGGGGCATTTTTATCAATAGGTGTTGAACAGGCCGATTAGGTTACGCATTTTGCTACGTATTTATAAGAACTTGTCAGGGATGTGACATTCAGTGTCTGTCTTAGCCACTCCTTTTGTGGGATAGCAGAGCAGAACAAAGGCTTATTGTGGTCCAAAGATAAGCAAAATACATCTAGGCAAATAAGCTTGATAGCTGGTTATGACAGTGTTACAGTAGTCAAAAGTGAAAATGTTACCAGCAAGTAGTTGGATATTGTGCTTAAATAAATATACACAGAATCATAGAATCCTAGGGGTTGGAAGGGACCTCGAAAGATCATCTAGTCCAACCCCCCCTGCCAGAGCAGGGCCCCCTAGAGTACATCGCATAGGAACATGTCCAGGCGGGTTTTGAATGTCTCCAGTGAAGGAGACTCCACAACCCCCCTGGGCAGCCTGTTCCAGGGCTCCGTCACCCTTACAGTAAAAAAATTTTTTCTGATATTCAACTTGAACCTCCTATGCTCCAATTTACACCCATTACCCCTTGTCCTATCACTGGTCACCACTGAGAAAAGCCTAACTCCATCTCCCTGACACTCACCCCTTACATATTTGAAAACATTGATGGGGTCACCTCTCAGTCTCCTTTTCTCCAAACTAAAGAGACCCAGCTCCCTCAGCCTTTCCTCATAAGGGAGATGTTCCACTCCCTTAATCATCTTAGTAGCTCTGCGCTGGACTCTTTCAAGCACTTCCCTGTCCTTCTTGAACTGAGGGGCCCAGAACTGGACACAATACTCCAGGTACGGCCTCACCAATGCAGAATAGAGGGGGAGGAGAACCTCTCTTGACCTACTAACCACACCCTTTCTAATGCACCCCAGGATGCCATTGGCCTTCTTGGCCACAAGGGCACATTGCTGGCTCATGGTCATCTTCTTGTCTACCAGGACCCCCAGGTCTCTTTCACCTACACTGCTCTCCAGCAGGTCAGCCCCCAACCTATACTGGGACATCGTGTTGTTCTTCCCCAAATGCAAAACTCTACACTTCCCCTTGTTGAATTTCATCATGTTTCTCCCTGCCCAACTCTCCAGCCTGTCTAAGTCTCTCTGAATGGCAGCACAGCCTTCTGGTGTGTCAGCCACTCCTCCCAGCTTAGTGTCATCAGCAAACTTGCTGAGGGTACATTCTATACCCTCATCCAAGTCGTTGATGAATATATTGAACAACACCGGTCCCAGTACTGACCCCTGAGGGACTCCACTAGTCACACACCTCCAATCAGATTCTGCCCCATTGACTATAACTCTCTGACTCCTTCCTTTCAACCAGTTCCTGATCCACCATGTATGTATGTATTTTACCACTGATAAATAACTTGAACTTTCCAGGGATCCTGAGGAATGTGGAAATCCTGAAATAAGAATGAATGTATAACCAGGAATATCTTAAAGCTTTTTTTGAACAAAATTTGGAAAAAAACCCCAACATGATTAAGATACTATGTCTTAAAAAAAGCCGCATCTCAAGAAAAATGCTGGGTGCTCCCAAGGTGGCCAGGTTATCTGAGAAAAATACATTGCTGTAGAGTCCCCAAAATGGATATTTTATCAAGTTAGATAAGAGAGTAACCTTAAAGTGATTAACCTTGTGTGAAGATAACTTGATAACATGATGAATCACCCAAGCTGGCAGTAACTAATAGCATAGATGGAGCCAACTGTGGATTCAATATATATACAGCTGTAGCAGACTGAGTTATACAAATTACCTGTAACTTCAGATCTGAGTATGCAGAAATGATTGCTTTGATATCCTGTACTGTACTGCTCCATATGTAACTAGTCTTATATTTTCCTGTCACTGGAGCTTCTCTTGATTTAAGAGAACTGGTTCAAGGATCAAAATGGGACGAAATCTCTATGGTATTTAGCATTAGATTACTGAAGGTTCATCTCTCTACCCAGACTTTATTGCAAGATTAGAGGAACACCAGTGGCAATACAAGAAGTGGGAGATGGAGCAGTGGGAATCTGTAGTATTGCTGACTTATGGTGGTTGTTAGATTAGCTTATGCTGCTGTAGAGTTGAGAATATATATTATATTTCAAGAATTATACTTACTAAGCACTTATATAAAGGCAGCAAGTAGAATATACTGATTGTGTAGACAAAGGATATTCATATGGAGTGGTGGCTTGTATGAGTTTGGACAAATACAGCATGTTACGAGTTTTGCCATCAGTATTTTTTCAAATGTACTTGGTGAGGTATCTCATCTTGTTATTGACACTAAATTAAAGTTAGGCTTCTGTTGGTTTTTATAGTGTCTTGTCTTCTCATTGAAATCTTGTTAGTATTTGTTACGTACTCCTAATTTTTTTTAAAGAACTCTAACCAAAAAATGGTAATAGTTTTCTTTTCATGTTTGGGGACTGAAAACTTAACTGAAAAAATAATGTAAAACCTAACCAGATGAAAGGAGAGGAAACTCAAAGGAAGCTTGAATACTATGACTAAATACCACATTTTAAGAAATACATCAGTTGCTTTTAGAAAACAAAATATGAAGGAAAAAGTGTGCAAGAAATAGTGGTTGTCAAAGCTTAAAAATACATGATTTCAGATGAGAACATATGACCTAATTATGTTTTTAGTCTTCTACATTGAATCTTCCATCATTACCAAGGCTGCAGTTCCCTTTTATGTTATGTGATGCATGACTTAGGGTGAAATTTTCATATTTGAAGCAGCTAAGTGTGCACTTTTTAGTTGAAATTAAGTAGAAATCTGTGGCAAATTCCTGTAGAATCTTGGATGGTTGCATCCCAGTAGCTTTTAAGTAACATACGTCTAAGAATACTGCAATCCAGAAACACGGGACAGGTATTTCTGTTGTGGCTTTTTTGTCTTCCTTTCAGACAGTTTTGTTATTTTTGAACTAGCAAGGGAAGTATTATCTCCTAATGGCTGAAAATGCTCAGCTTTGCTTTAGTTTGGAAGTGAATGAAAAGAGGATCACACTTAAATATGAGAAGAAAAAGAGCGAAGTCATAGCCAATAGGTAGGTACAGCTGTGAGTCCATCACTGTGGTCTTCTGAAGGCAACATCTGCCTGAAGTAGAATTCACAGTAAGGCTGCTGTTGGTTTTTATAGTGTTTTTCTCAGCTGGGAGAGCAGATCTATGTTTAGGGCACTGAGGACCTCACCAGTAGTTCAGAGGTAAAAATGGCTTCTTGGTCATTTATTGTTTCTTAGTTTTTGAATATTTAGCTGCAACTTTTAAGTTCATTTGGAAACCCGTTTAAGTAGGGGAAATTTGAGAGTTGATTTCTTACTTTTAATGAACTGGTAAACCACAGGTTAACCACACAGATAATACAGACAAGGAAAAGAAACTGTATATTGGCTTTGCTATACAGGGACATTTTGAAATAGGCTTGAATTTCATATACTTCCATAACTATGTATAATTAAGAAAAAACAAAAAAAAACAAAAAAAAAAACAAAACAAAAAAAAAAGAAATAATCTGCCTGATAATTACTCGTTCTGTATCAGATATTTTTCAATTAAGGGAAGGGTAGGAGGAAGAGTGAGAAAATAAACAAAAGAACTCATGTGATTGATTGCTCATGTTCATCCCTAAAATAATTGTGCTGTCTCTCCAACCATTTTGCCAGTACATGGTGAAGAGAATATGTTACGCTTGGTTTCAACTATCTGACAAAGTAGCTTTTGAAAAGAAAAGCTACCATTTTAGCATTGACCTCTTTATGGGGTAGAAAAGGGGTAGGGGTAGAAAAGGTGAGAAGTAACATGGCCATGCTGTTTTTCATAAATTATGTGGGCAGTATATTTTCTGTTTTTCAGCAAAGCATGCTGTTATAGATAAAGTAATGTATTTTATTAGTTTCTAGTGCCAAACTGAAGCGGAAAAAGAATTGGTTTGGAACAACTTTCTACACAGAATTAACTGCAGATGGAGAAATTAAGAAAACAGCAAAATCAAGTAGTTCTTCAAATCCAAAATGGGATGAACAGCTGACAGTGTAAGTAGATTTTTTTTGTTGTTGTTTAATACTATTTAATAGGCAGACATTGAAGGCAAATATTTACTAAGCTTGGCTTCCTTAATATAGTTTTCTCTGGCTGTCAGTGACTAAATGCAGACATAAGATGACAGTTATCTCAAATTAAATTTTTTCCTAATTCTTCAAATGTTTTGAGAATATTTTTTTACAGTGTTGCTTGCATACAGTTGCACTTCAAGTTTAAGATTCTGGAAGGTGCTACTAATTGTAACCATGTCATTCTCAACCTTAAAAGAGAAGAAATCTCAGCTGGATAAGTAGCAGTTGTGAGAAGGGTTGCTTTTCCCTTTATATTTCCTGATGAAGGTATTCATAAACAAAACCTTTTTACTGCAAAGTGACCTTCCTGCTTATCCTCATATTTGACCACTTTAATCTCCTTGTGATTTAATTTGGTTTAACTGTGCTACAGATGTAGGTATACCTGGACAGGACTCTTTGAAGAACTGGCAATGTTGCACTCTGCAATTAGCTAGAAGGTATTATTATACAAGCAAGATTATACTGTTTTGGATTTGGGTCTGGAAACAGGCATAGCTACTATCAGGTGGCTTTGGGCATGGGCCAGTACATTTTACAACATCTGACCTCTGTTTTTGCCATAGCCAGCTTTGTTAGTAGTAGGAACCACGCCAGGTTCCTTAACTGCAGTGCTGGAGAGTAAGGAGTGGTATGAGATAACTATCTTTAGGGAATTGTTTTCTTGGGAACCAGAGCTGAAGCAAGTAGGGTATTCCTGTGCCCCATTTTTCACTGTTTCAGATTTAGTAGATTTTATTAGCCCTTTGCAGTGCTGCAAAAGTGAACAATACAGTCTTGGACCTGACAGTGTTTTCCAGGAGTTAGAACTAGCACAAGTACAGGGCTATCAGTATGTTCACAGAGACCATAGGTTCTGTTGAGGAGGCAAGTTTGATTTGGCAGGATTTGGTGAGCTGGTAGAAATGAGGTAATTTGGCATGCATAGTGCAGCCAAACAGACTCATTATATCATCAGAATTACTTAGGATCTTAACCCTTATTATATATAATATATGTTATACTGCCCAATTCCCCCCCCCCCCCTCTCCTATTGGAATGGTATAATTGTTTCAGTTGTCCAGACTATCAGATTATTTGGGGATAAGTGAACTCTTTAATTTGCTGAATTCCCCTCACCTCTATGGGATCTGCATGAGCACCACCAATATATTCTCTATGTTTAGGTGTTTAATTTCTTTTTCCCTTTTCTTTGTTCAGCTAACCTTTTAGTAAGACTTCATTAGAAGGCAATCTATTCAAAATGAAAACATCCATTTTGCTCATGGGTTTCAGGAAGAATGATCCACAGTGTCCAGCATATTCGAGGAACTACAAAGCTAGCTTCTTGAGGAGGGCAAAGATTTCAAGTATTATTTTCATTACTGCTGCTTTCTGTATCCAGCACTGATAGATACGTGGCCTTTGACTTTTTGCAGTGTAGTGATTCTACTCCACTTTTCACAGCCAGGAGCTGTTGGCATACTAGACCCTGTATTACAGAACTTACTCTCCAGAACATAGTGTAGCTTCTCATTTTCCATCTTGAGTAGGGGAGAGATCACTGCCAAAGGTTATCACAGTATTACTGTAATTGGGTCCTTTATCTTTCTGCTTTCCTCCAGTTTTTACTGTAGCTTCATCATTTGATTTTTTTTCCCCTCTGATTTCTGTGAGTATGTGTTATGGTTTTCTATAAATATTTGTAACTTCACAAATAATGTTTTCTCAACACTTTCATGGAAAGGTGACATCATTAAATGGATTCTTCCCGCTTGCAAGTAGATTATTCGTTGCTTTTTCCTTTTTAAAAATTGTTTAGTTTTTTTTTTTTTAATAGTGACAAACATGCTTACCACCTTTTTCTTCACATTTAGAAGTCTGAGCTGTTAGTTGAGAATTATGGAATAGTGAGGAATAAGGAAAATCCATCTTTCATTAATAAAGATATTTTCTGTAACTGAGACTTGAGCTTAGTGGAGGTTATTGTGATACTCTTCAAATTCCTTATGCTATTATAGTAATGCACTTTTAAGTTTGATCTTAAGTACAAATACCATGTTTGCAGTTCCTAGTTAAAAGTATCCCCTTGCAGAAAAAAACTTATTTCAGTTACTTAGTGTCGAGAAATACATTAAATGTGAGATAGTGAATTACATTCAAATACTCCTAATAACAAGAACAACTACTTTAAAATCTGTATATATATTTTTAAAAAAATGTATTTTATATGCAGGAATGTGACTCCACAGACTACGCTGGAATTTAGAGTGTGGAGCCATCACACTTTAAAAGCAGATGCTTTATTAGGAAGAGCCACTGTAGACTTGAGACAAGCTTTGGAAATACACAATAGAAAATGTAAGTTATCATGAAGGATATTTTGAGTGAAGTAGAATTATTATTACTAATCTATATATCAACCAGCCAACCAGACTACTAACTATACATGTAATTGCAACTGTCTTTCAGTTGGTGTCTTTACTTGTCTCTTCTAGAGATGTCTGTGCTATCAAGAGCAATTTAAATGTAACAATGGGATATAATAATTTTGAAATAAACGTTAGAGTATGAGTTACTATAGATTAAGTAAAACCAGAAGTGATTAAGTACAATGTTTTATGGCAGAATAATAACTAATTTGCTAGAAGATCTGTTTTAGACTTCATTAAAAAAAATGAGTCTAAACTTTCAGAAAAGCCATCTGTTTAATTCTTTCATGTTTTCCTTCTCTGGAATCACTAATAGGCTAAATTTTCCCCTCATAGTTTAGCTGCACAGAGAGCAGTAGGAACCACTGATAAATGAATCAGTTGAGAACTTCCTTCAGTACATTAGAGATTGTAGTGTTCTATGTAACTTCTAATTTTAATTGTCTTTATTAGAAATAAAATAGGTCTTTTTGATCTAATTTGCTTTGAAATTTTTTTTCATTAGTACACGAAGATGGTGAATCCACACTTTAAATTCCACCCCAGAGTGGCAGTAGAATTCCAGCTAAACCTGTCTCACAAGCTAGATATACAAACCTGAGACCTTTGTTTAGGGAGGTGTGGGGAAAGGAGAACTGAAAACAAGCCTCATTTTTCTGATTCTTACAAAAAAATGAAACAGAATCCAAAGTCAAGATTCCATAGTTAAGCATAAAAAATGCTGCTTTTTTATCAGAACTGGTTGTAATAATGATGGCAAGAATAGTTAATATTTTAACTATTTCTAATAAGATGGATTATAATTTTATTACTGTAGATGTAGAGGATGCAGGTTTCTAATGAACTTTTAGGCAAGTTCATTGAGGGCGTGGTTGACTGGAACATGTGTACATTGCAGAAGTAATTTCTGTGCAGTGTTTCTGATTTGGGCAACTCAGCAGTTTGACACAAACTGGATTATCCAATAATTTGGTGGTAGAGTAGTTGATTGGTACCCTCCAGTTGTTTGCTTATTTGTAGCTAATCTAAAACAGAGCACCTGAAACACTCTTTCCTGAAGAAGATGTGAAGGGGAAGTTCTCTAAATGCAGGAATTTTAGAATTGGTGCTGTTACTTTCTCTTGCTGAACACCACCAGTGTTGAATTGCTGCCCACACCCCTCACAGCTTTCTTGCCATCTCAGTTGGACGACAGCCAACTGTTGATCTGATTTGGGGGAGATGATCTATTAAAATAACAAAAGCTAAACCAGTCGCCCTTTGCAGAAATGAGGATTTATAAATATGTTAACCTAACAAGGCAGTCATAGGCTAGTTTCTTTTTTCATTTCAAGTAGTACTATTTTCCAAAATGCAGACTGCTATATCATTAATTCTGTAGATTTGGGAGCTTTGTGCTTGCTCCAGCAATTTAAAGTACTTTGAAATCCATTGTAATATAGCAGTGGATGTCTGTTAGTAACAGCTACAGTGCTGAACCTGCTCTTTAAAGGCACAGCTTGGGGGGATCTGGTGATAGTTTATGGTAGCCCTCCATCTTCACATGCTTACTGCTCATATGTGTTACGTGTTGAGAATGAAAAAAAAATAAGGAAATGTCAGCTTAATTCACAGAACTACACAGTGGGCTTTAACTTTAGCTTGGAATGCTATCATATGGAGGGAAATATATATTGGAAAATGAATATTTTATTCTGAGACTGCTAATACCAAAAGGCCTTAACCATTTTAACCTTATTAACGTGAATCCTATCTGACTGTGTTTAGATTTATGACATATAGCTATAACAGCTGTACTAGTAATAATTGTTTTAGAGAGAATGATGCAGCATACCCAGCATGTTTTACCTCTGGATTATGTATGCCTATGTAACACACATACAAATATGTGTGTTGCTTATCAGTCATGTTAAATTATTTTCCCACACCACGTACACATTTTTTTGTATATCTCAATTATCTCAAAATTTATATTGGTGAAACTAGTTAATTGAGGCATCCTGTCTGTTACTGTTTAATCCTTGGGAGTTTGTATCTATGAAAAGGCTTTTAAGAATTTACTAAAAATAATTTTAAATGAGGGAGGACTCTATGCAGTGTTTGCATTTACTCTTTCCTCAAAGTGATGTTTCCAGTGGTCTCTTAAAATTTAGTTTTGGAAGGTGATACAAGAAATGAACATGGTTCCCAGTCACTGGCAACACTTGGATGTGTAGGTCAGAAGTTGCTTGACCTTAAGGCTTTTCATATTATATAAGTAGTGCATAATTTCAAAAGGTCTTAGTGGAAACAGCAAACCTGGGAAATCATTAACAACAAAGAACTGAAACCACATGGATCCTATAGCATGCCTATAAAATATGCTATGTAAACAGCCAGTTTGTTTTTACAATAAACTGTGCTGCTGCCCACCTCCTTAGTAATAGCTATGTTGGTTTGAATTGTCTGAATAGCTTTCATGTTCAGTTTTTCTACAATTAAATACATTTGTGCTGGTTTTATGTAGAAATTTTCTTCTAAGGTTGTTTAGAATTTAATCTCTGCTTTATACCTTCTCTCCTTCTCTTCCTCTATCCACCCCAACTCCATTTTTAGTGGAGAAGGTGAAAGAACAGTTGAAACTCTCTTTGGAAAACAAGAGTGGCATGGTGCAAACAGGTGAACTGACAGTTGTGCTAGATGGTTTGGTAGTTGAACAAGAATCTCTTACAAATCTCAGTTCATCAGCAAACAGTAAGTTAAAATAATTAAATAAAATTGTAACATTTTCATTAAAATTCCAAATAGATAATAATAGACTATTTCTGTTGGGTTTGTTTTTTACTGTTCAGTAGAAGTTCAGCAGAATGGTGAGGCTGTGCATGAAAGCAGAGACGCTTCGGCAAGAAGTACATCCAGGTTGGAAATAATTTTTGTGTTTTATATTAGATGAGGTATACTGGCAAATTTATCAGTTGAAATGTTTGGGTCATTTGAATTTGTTTTCTTTCTTAATTATTTTGAAGGGAATGGATTTTAACTGCCAGGCCCTTAATTATATTACCATAGATTTTAGAAACATTGCTTGTATGATAATTACATAATTTAGCTTGAGAAGAATTAAATTTACAATTCTGTAATTTCTCTGCTGGTAGAGTCTGCTCTCCACTACTTCATAGTTGCTTCTTGGGTGTGTAGCTCTCTGAGCATAAAAATTCAACTGACCGGAAGTCTCCTAAATGCAGCAGCAGAGGCTGGGAGAGCAGTGGTTTCATGGACTTTTTTGAACTTATTTTGCTCAGGTTCTTCTGTTAGAGAACTATTTCTATTCACGTCCACCACCTTGTTACAACATACCAAGGAAGGAAGAAGAAAAAAAAGAATAAATTACTTCCCCCTTACCCAGTTCCTTTTTAAGTTTGTAATCAGGAAGTTGTTTAAGAGATTTGTACTGAGTTCAGGAAGCAGTATTCAGCATGCTAAGGCAAAGGGGTTGCTTGCTTCAAACTGAAGTGGCAGGAGAAGGGCTTTGGGATCGATTTAGCACTTTTTTTTTTTTGGATTCTCAATCTTTATACCAGCACAAGGAGAGCCTAGAGAGAAGTAGGAGTAGATCCTTTGTCCCTGACCACTAGTGAGTCACATAGGTCAACATCATAAAAATTATATGTTACTGGCCTGCTTGGTTACCTTGCAGTGAACCCCGTTCAGTTTCAAGTTTTTGACACTCAAAGGAGTGAAAAAAGCATAGGGTTGCTATGCATTTGAGTGTCGGGGGAACATTTGTCCTTGCATACTTGACTTGATTCTTTTCGTGAATATGTGGAGGTTTCTCTCTGTTCCCACATCAGTGCCCAGTATGAGGGAGTGAGGATAAAAAGTTGCTTTCTCCTTATTTTTTTCAGAAAGGTTTGGGACTATTGGAAGGGATTTGAAGCACATCAGCATACCATTGGTAGTAGCAATCATTGGTTCTCATTCCAGTATTGTTGCTGGATGTGTGGCTTTTACTGTGATCCTGTTCTTGATGCTGAGATTTTGATTACAGCAGTTTTCCACACAACTAGCCAGCAATTTTGATTCACAGTTTTAAAATTAACTGATGAAGAAAAGTTTCAAGGTAGCTTCTGTGCATGCCTTTAGGAAGTGAATTGGGTTTGTAATCTAGAATTGAAAAGGGATAATACTTTAATTCTCTGTTTCTACTACTCCTTTGGAGCTGGGTAAGGTAGCATGGAAATTCTGCTTCTTCCTTTCTTAGTCTGCAAGGACGGCTTGTAACAGTTCTCACGTTTTTGGTCATCTGTTTAACTCTTGAGTTTCTAGCCACTACTCCTTGAGAAGGTGGGGAGTTGGCACAATATGCTTCTCTGGTGGGTGGCTTTGAACATTTTGGGAGAGATTTAAATAAAAACAGTGATTGAACAAGACTTTCCATTCATAAGACCTTACACTACGTTTATTTCCATGTGGCCTTATAAACACAAAATTGCCTGTATATATCAGTCCTCACAGTGACACATCCTGCATATGCATAAAGAAGCTCATCTTGTTTTCCTCTTACTGAAGGAGAGTTTTGTTGCTTTCTTATATTGTGACTAGAATAATTTTTGGATATATGACAAACAAAACCAATTGTTCCCCTTGCTTAATGAGAGAAAAAGTTTTCCTGCTTGTAGTTGCACTTTGGAATGGTTCCCAGGGCAGTTTGCGAAGATGTGACAGGTGCATCAGTCTGCTCCACTCAATTCTAAAATGTCATTACAACTGAAATATGAAGTGGATAAGGAAAATTTTACCAGTTTCAAGTATAAAATAATAAAAAATTGCCTTTTGTTCCTTAATCGTTTTGGTCTTGTACTTGACTGTTAAGTAGGCTGTAAATGCTGTTATAAAGTGTTGTGAATTTACTTTGTCTTTGTAGTAACCTAAAACAATCTTTTATTTTTACCAAGATCTGCTTGTGACATTTCTAATGGGATAGACAATCAAGTACCTTCCAACTCTGTAGTGCAGAATACATTCTGTATAGAAGCTGTTAATGGAGACAGCACATCATCTCCTTCTCACGTTGCAGACAGACCCAAAAATTCACCAGTACCAAATCCACTTGCACCTCAGCCTGTCAACAGCACTGGTAAGAATGGGAGATTTATGAGAACATGTTCAACAAAGGGTTTTTTATCTGATTGAAATGTAACTAAAGGTGAACCACTTTTTCTCTACATTTTTTTGGTTAAATTTGAAAAATACTGAAAGGATGTTTCTAGGCTTCAGTTTATAATCTTGCCTGTCCACATTTTCAAGTTTTTCTGTAGTAGATCCATTCTCAAATGTACTGACTTTCATACTTAGCCATCAGTTCTCTTTTCTGAAGAAAGATGTAAAGCATCCAGAACTTCAGTTTCTTTGTCCCATTCTACTGATTTTCTGAAGGAAGAATCAGATTTCTTTCATAATTCGAGTAACTAAAAGTTTCTTTTCCCAGATAGGTAAACCTGAGTTTTAGTGCTGTCAGGGAACTACTGTACTCTTAGTTGAGATGTGCTACAGAATCTCCTTGCCTTCCATTTTTTCAGAAGGTGTGCTGGGTCAAAATTGGTTTTGGTAAATACTACATTTCATTTTCTTCTTAAACACAAAAGCTTTGATTATGACTGCAGACAACATGCAGTACAGTGAAACAAGGGAACAGAAATCTTTTTTGTTCCCCTGGCAAAACTTTGCATCCAATAATAACTGTACTTTCAAAGCACTTTCTGTATTTCCTGAGCTGTTTGAGAGAGATTACAGTGGTAGCAGGTAAAAAAGGTAACTTTAAATAGAAATACACACACGGTTAAAACAGTAAAGCAGAGGCTGTCAAAACTTTCTATATTAAAGTGGAAAATGTGGGCATGTTGGGAAGCTAGCAGAAACACTTATGAACTTTAGAAGGTAATAATTAAATTAGACCTTCTGTGAAGCTTTTTTTTTATTTGGAGAACTTGAATTTGATTCCCCTCTCTTTCCAGTTGAAGGCCAGAAGGCATATATATTATTTAGGCATTACTCCCTTTTTCTTCAGTAGCAGAGAGATTAATTTGAAATCTGTATTAGCATAGGGTAATTGCAAAAAAAAAATTGATTTGTTCAAATAGTTATATTGATGAAATCATCACTGAGTTTCAACTGAGGGACTGATATAGGAGTTTTCAACCACTGTTCCAGTTGGTAGAGACTTTTTAAAGGCAAGGCATGAAACAGGTCTCCAGCATCTGTTGATGACAAGACTTTTTTTTTTCCTCACTTTTGGACTTAGCAGGATTGTAATTTCATGTGATGTTACCAGAATTGCTGGTTTAGATCTAATTGGTGAAGTAATTGGCTGATGTAATGTTTTATAGATCTGTTTTGAAGATCAGCTTACTAAAAGAGCTGATGAGTTGTCAGTTATTGTGCCTCTAACTTCATTATGTAATCCCATTCACTCCTCTATGTGGATGAATTCAGTGTCGTTCTTTTTTTATGGCTTTTTTTAAGTAGCATTGCTGCTAGTTAAAGCAGAAGTTTGGAGAATTCTTTTTTTTTTTACCATGTTTTTCATTTGCTTGGAGTAATACAAAGTCTTGACATGTCTTAATGGAATTATGTTTTGTGTAAGCTGGAAGTGGTGGTGTATAATAGTTGTGTTGAAAAAGTAATGCTTTTACAGGTTTTATACATCTGCTGCTGCCTGTAAAAACATGCTTATCATTATGCATATTAAGAAAATACTGAATCTAGCCTTTTTTAAAGAATGTTATTCAGGATTAAAATAAATGAACTCTTTAAAACGATGGAACACTATTTTATGGACACTAGGGTTAAATTTTGCACACCCGTATCAGTCAGGTTCTGAGTACAGAGCGGTTGTATTGGCCTCAGTTTTTAGGAACGTAAGCTGATATTATGCTGTTAGGAAAGTACTTGAAGTCTACATTGCATATTACTTCTAATCTTGTAGAATAAAGTAGTCCCAACTCTAGAAGAGGTACAAATTGAGTTTAAATAGAATTGTCACTGTCTGGAATTGATTGGTGGTATGAACAGTGAAAGCTGTAAATGGTGTTGTACTTCTTTTAATAGGGCCTTGACTTTTAATGGGGGCCCTACAGACTGTCATACCTGATTTCACTTGTCTATAGCAAGATCTTGTGCTGTGATACTGTCCTGTTAAGCTCTGCAGGTGATTAGTATTGATTTGGTTTTGGCAAAGTGGGCTTGAGAGTCATTAAGCCACCCTAGTCCCCCTTTCCTGCTAATTTAGATCTGTTGTGAGATTATGCTTGCTTGAATTGGCTGACATTTGTATTGTTCTTTAAAAGAAATATATTTACTTTAGAATCACAATGTACTTTTCTTCAGTCACTGAACTATGTAAGTTACATTAGCCAAATACTAATTTCATATTTTACTCCTTCTTTTGGAGGGGGATTTTTTTCTAAGGCCCACAGATGGTTTTTGCTCAGTTGTGGAGTTTTGTTCCCCAGCTCTGAAAAAAAAGAAAAAAAAAATCTTCTGTAAGAACTTCCTTTTAGTTTTCTTTATTTCATTGAGTTATCTTAATATTTCTCATGTCATAGGATTATTTACTGAATTTAAACATCAAATAAAGCAATACTGTTTTATGAGAAGCAGATGGGTACCTTTTGTTAATCTAAAGAGTAAGGTAGAACACTGAATTGACCAAGATATGCAGGAACTAAGAAATTACTTTAGCAGGAAAGTATAGAGAATGGTTTGCAGAATGGAAGTTTTAATTGCAATTGTACCTGAATTGCGTGTGTTGTGACTTTTTGTCATCTGGACAAAAATTCAGTTTGTGTCATATAGGTAGGTACACAGGCTACTTAAACATATTCCTTACTTACCATTTACTCCAGAGGTTGATAATTTGAAAAGTAAAACTCATCAGATTCTGACACACAAATGCTGTTATCTCCTGTTTCTCAGTTAATAGCGACTCATCCACCTCTGCACCAGAACCTGGTAATTCTTCTGCCTCTGAGGCTCCAGTAGGTTCAGCCGAAGCTCCCATGTCTTCAGATTGCAATAACACCACAGCAGAAGCCCAGTCAACAGCAGAAGCAGCTAATTGTTCTGAAAGCCACACTTCTACCTTACCTGTTGCATCTGCTGGACTGGAACCCACAGCTACGACTGACTGTGCTCAGCCTAATGCCAGAAACAGTGCAGCAGCAGACGCAGCAAAACCAAGGGAATCCTCCTCCTCCACCTCAAGTGCATCTGCAGAACCTGTAAGACAGCAGCCTGGTAATGCCAGTGCAGAACCTTTACCACCAGGGTATGTGGTTTTGATTTTAATACTATAATTAGGTTTCATCTGAACGTGCATGTAAAGAAACAGAAATTTAATTCTGTACTGGGACTGACAAATGCAGGTCAGTTGGCTGAGACAGGGATAATGGATCTAAAATGGGGTTTGTACTGCAGCTTTAACTGGCTAGTAGCTCTTGTCCCAGAAAGTAACAACTGATAACTCATTAGCTGAGATAGTATTGTGATCTAAATAGACAAACTCCAGGGCATTATGGATATGGAGACTTTTCATTTGGTATCTTCCAATTTATTTGGGTCATAATTTATTGCTACTTTCTTAAACTATGAGAATGTAGTAGGGACCAAAATAGAGAAGGGAAAGTTAATAGTCTAGCAATACTTGTAGGTGTAGTACAGTGAGAACAATAATGTTAGATAGAAATGCAGATTTGAAGTGTGTGTATGTATGTGCTCTGACTAGCTAGAAACTTTCAATTTTACTAGACTGTTAGAAACCAAATATGTAGTTCTAAACCTTAAATGCAAAATTAAATGTGTTTAGGCTTCAAATGAAAATATACTATATGCTCAAATATATTCTATATACTGATCCTAAATTTTTTTATAGGCTATCTCATGTTTGGGTGAAAAGATGTCTTCCGTAACTGACTGGAAATACTGAAATTTCCATAATATTCAAAGTATTAACTCTTTTAGCATTTTTCTGAACATAGAAGTTTTTTCTTATCCAAAGTGTATACACTTTGTGTCATTGTGGCTGATCTCTCAGAGCCTGTCCAGCGCCTGCTCCCTCTGTTCACTTGAGTTTCTGTAGTTGGATAAATATGAAAACAATTTAAAAAGGTAGAAATATTGTGTATATATGGAGGGAGAGTTGGGGAAGAGTTATAAAGTTTTCTATTTTCAGACTCCTTGAGAGTGAAAGCTCTTTATAGGTGGGAATTCCCAAGATCATGCCCCATTCACATACACTTTTAAAAAATTAGTTGCATGTTTTTCCCTTTGTGGACAGGGCAATGAGCTCCAAGCCTAGTGCACACCATGTCCAAATGTGTTTCCTTGATAGTGTTGTTTCTGTGGGCTTTTTTTTTTTTTTTTTGGATGTGCCCCCCTCCTCCAGTTTAGTTGAGTCTCTGTTTAGCTGTAGTAACTCTGTAACCTGCTGCTGCTCCTCTCGTATCTCCTCATAATCTTGGCATTCAACCTCTTGAATTGGATAAAACATTATGTAGAAGTTTTCTAGGATACTCTGTACTAGTGAGAAAATTCATGCCAAATCCTATGAGTAGCAGGCAGTTTTCTGCCTATGTTTTTAGCAGCTAATACTTGGTGCATATAAGACAAACAAACACATCTCATGCAAACAAGGGCTTAGCATGTCATTTATCCCATTTATAATACTTACATTACATTACCACAGTTCTTAGCAGCATGGAACTTCAATTTACCAGGATAAGAAATAGAAACACAGAAAAACAGTCTGATAGCACACGTTTGAGGTTCACTCTGAAAGATCCTAATTTTCTTAGATATAAGAAGCAGTGCTTCAAAATGTAAACTCTCTTTGAGAGAGAGGGGCATGTATTTGGAAATGCAAAGAATGTGTCTGAAACCATTTTTTGATTTAGGTAATTATAGCATTCAAGCCTTCAGCAGATACTTGATTGACTTTATTGTCAGATATCTTAAATAGAATTTGAAAAAGCTTGTGAGTAATGATTTGTGCTCACTTGATATACCAAGCCCCTAAAAGATGTCTTCATGGGGATACCAGTTCAACTAGAAGTAACTTATACATATTCTAGTGTGAGCTCTCTTTGGTGTTTTAGAATGAGTTTCAGATCACAGTATTTTCATTCAGGAAGCATTTTCACCTTGACTTACATTTAAGTCTTTTCCTCTTGAAGGTGGGAGCAAAGAAAGGATCCTCATGGTAGAACCTATTATGTTGATCACAATACACGAACTACAACGTGGGAAAGACCACAGCCCTTACCTCCTGGGTAATGTAGACTTTTTTGATTTAAATATGATAAAGGTACTGGTTTTGTTTGGTGCAGGAAAAAAATACCATCTTTAATAAGCAGCTCATCAAAACTGTATCATATATTATATATTAAGAAATTCTAGCTTTTAGTTAATTTAGAATTATGTTAATTACAGCTGTTGTTATAGGAATGTTGGCACTGTATATGTCACTTGTTCTGACCAGTTGTTCAAACCAGTTACTCAGTTGTCTTGTTCTTTCTTTAAAACTTAAGCATTAAATAATACATATCTGCCTACCTTTATGTAGGTGGCACGACTAGCTGTAGTGTACTGGTTCCAAACCTTTGATTTCGAGGCAAATTGTTTTCTGTGAAACCTGAAAACATTGCTTGTGGTCACAGGAATCAAAAAAGATTAAAATGAAGTGACAGAGAGCTAAGTATGCTCTTGCCTGAAGTCTGTGTTTGCTCAGTGTGGTTGCCCTTCCACTAATAAATTTGGGGTGTACTTTTTGTGTACTTCAGCAATTAAAATCATGCCTATGACTCCTGTACTTCATTTAAGTACTGTCTAGGGATTTAGCATAAAACAAAAATCAGTCATTTAATATTACTGAAAAATCTAGCTGTTACCATTTGTGTTTCTTGAAAGCTGGGAAAGAAGAGTTGATGACCGTGGGCGAGTTTACTATGTGGACCACAACACCAGGACGACAACGTGGCAGCGCCCAACAATGGAGTCAGTCAGGAACTTTGAGCAGTGGCAATCTCAGAGGAATCAACTGCAGGGAGCTATGCAACAGTTCAACCAACGATACCTCTATTCGGTAACTACTACGTAAAATTCAGAAATCAGTAGAGACACAGAGGTTTCCTTTTGTTTTGTTCTTTAACTTCTTCTAGAGTGATCTTAGAACTATTCAGTCATATTTGTAACAAGATGTTTGGCATCAGTAATTTAGATTCTGGTTCGGTTGAAAAGTGTTAACAAAAATCATCCTTCAAGACAAAAAAAGTACTCCATTCTGAGTCTGTTCCCTGTCTTGAGGCTTCTGGACTGCATGATACTTGAGACTTTTAATGACAGTATGAGGAGGTAAAACTAATTCAGTCACTTAACTGTAAGGGAACAAAGCTGAGTTAAGGGAATTTTGAACATTAAATGCCCATAAAAACTGTTTTAGTGATTAGGAATTACTCATTAGCAATTCTACTTTGAGCTCATCTGGAAGCTTATGCACCTGGTTTAGCTCCGGCATTTTCTACTTGGTTTTCCATTTGTCTCAAATAATTGCTTACTTCTGCCTGAAGAATATAATATGAATAGCTTCAAAGATATTTCTTGAGACAAGTTTTTCCATCTGTAACTAGGGAAATAGACGAGTTGCTTTTTCAGAGCTGAGAATGATGGTGCCTGCATGTCACTGGCACACTAAAGAGGCCATTGAGGTCTTGGTTTCAAACGATTAAATCCCAGAGACTTGTCATAAGCGATACATAGCAAAGCTGGAGTGTTTTAAAGAAGAAACCATTGAAGCACAAGTCTGAAATGGCTTAATTAGACTAGGGCTTATGCATCCACATACCTAATTTTGCTTTGGATTTGTTGGACTTTATTTAGGTACTTCTTAGAAGTAAATGATGCTGCAGTATTCTTACATTTAACAGTTCTCAGCCTTGCAGTTTCTAATTAGACATTATATCTCATCACTAGCTATTGCAGAAGCATGTATCACCACTACTCTTTTTAACTCCTGGAGCTGTTCTTCAAAGTCATCTTATGCAATTTGAGAAATACAGAGTGATTGATGTTGGCGGGGACCTCTGGAGATCATCTGATCCAACCCCCCTGCTCAAGCACCTAGAGCCAGTTGCTCAGGGCTGTGTCCTGACAAATTGAAAGATCTCCAAGGATGGAGACTCCACAAGCTCTCTGGGTAATCTGTCCCAGAGCTCAGCTGCCCACACAGTGAAAAAGTATTTCCTGATGTTCAGAGTGTACTTCCTGTGGTTCAGTGTGATTTGGATCTATCCTTTTTGCACCCCTCCTTCAGATATTTATACACATTGGTAATTTGAATGCAAATCCAAGAGCCACAGCTAAAATATGTCAAGCCAAGGACTGTCATTGAGCAACTTTCTGTTCTTGTGTATGACCAGTTGTTTAAACATCATTTTCCTGATCCAATGATATGTGTTGAGCTAGAATTACTCTCTTAGGGAACAATATATTTTTAAAATAGTAAATAATTTAGTAAATAATTAAAATTTTAAATTTAAATTAAAATTTTAAAATATTTAATTTAAATTTTAATAATTAAAAAATAAATTAAAATAATTTAAATAGTAAATAATGTTCCTTTCTTAATTGATAACTCTTACTGAAATGATAACTTACTGAAACCTTACATAGACTAATTTCTTAGAGTGTCTTATCTGACCTTGAAATAAGGAAATCAGAATGTGTTTGTGAAGCAAAATATACTGGAAAGAGGAAAAAAGGTAACTTGACTGTTTGCATTCCATTTGCATCTCTTTATAATTTCTTTAAATAGAGTGTCAGTTACATACCTAGAACTCACATTTTGTTGAGGAACATTGAAATTAGGTAGAAAAAATGTGAACAGTATTTTTGGTTTGGTTTTTTGTTTGTTTTTTGTTTGTTTGTTTTTCTTCTTAAGTGCTGCTCTATACTTTTCTTCTAGAACTGTTAGGGTCAAATTACTGCTATCTTTTCTTCCTCTGGTGACATATCTTTGTATCAGTTACTGGGTTTGTAATTTCTTTTTGGGGAAAAATTGAATTAATACTTTTAGTGGATAAGAGAATGTTTTTAGCTACCTTAAATGGTCAAAACTAGACTGTGTGAAGGAAGGAAAATTGATAAGCTACAGTTATTTTAATTACTTTCATTTTTACCTGGGTCAATGATATTGTACTCCTTCTAGTATTGGATCTGGCCCATCCCAGGCCACTGCTTAGTGTTTCAGTGTGTTCTGGTAAATATATGTTACTCAGCAGCCATATGCATTCCCAAGGACCCATTGAGAAGATCAGGAATCTCTGAATGGTGCCACCATCAAGCTCTTTGGCAGGCAGCATATTTTGTTGTGCACTATTATTTTTACACTCACAACAGAGAAGTCTTTGGTTACAGGATCACTGTGACTGTATAGTTTCCAAAAGCAGAAAAGCTAAATATATTTGCTGCTGAGATAATGATAATTTTCCAGTCACATCGAGTAGTTGGTGGCTGGAACAAAAGAGAGAGAGGCAGCTTGATTTTAAGTGTTAACTATTGCATTTTTTTCTGATCCTTACTATATTTCTGTTTCATAAGAAATTTTCTAGCTTTTCTTGCTTGCGTTTGATGTTTTATGCTCTTTAATGGATTTTAGATTTTAGAATTTAAAGTCCTATATGAGTATTTGTTGCAAGATAATGCTTAAGATACTCTTTGGAAAATGTAGATTAGTTCCCATGTGTCAAAATACTGTTCTTCACCAGACCCCAAAATTATTTTACTGTCCAAAAAGTGTAAGTAGGTGGATGCTTTTAGTTATACAACAGAGAATGGGTGCTGCAGCCTGAGGCATTTCTGCCTTTTACATTTTATTTTTCCCATGCTCTGTATTTTTGGGAGACACCGGGGGACTTCTGCAAGGTTACAGTATATTATGAGCTTAATATGGCTTTAGTATTAATTTAATCTTTTTATATATATATTTTCCCTCACTTTTTGGGGCTCCTTTTAACCTTACTGTGTGTTGGCATAATTTTAGCCATATGCATATGAATGCAGCTGCATTTGCAAAGAATGGTAAGGTCTGAGAATAGCCAGACATCCAGGGAAGACACCATGTACTGAGGAAGCAAAAACCCGTATGCTGGCAGTAATCACTTTGCTTGAAAATGTTTATTAGGGTGGAGCATGTTCTTAAGCAAGAACATTGTGCTTATTTGCCTCTCTGCTTCTGCAAAACTTGTGTGAACTGAGCATCTTTAAGCCCTACTGACTTTCTCAAGTTTGCTGTAAGAAAGGAAAGGGAGGATACGTTGGTTTGAAAACAGTAAAAGCAAATGTACAAATCATATGTTATTGTCATATAATCTGTGATTCTTAAAAAAAAAACAGACTAAAATAGTGGTTTTCTTGAGAAAACAGTACTAGTGCTATTTTAAAGCACATTAAGAAAAGAAAAACAAATATTTCTCCTAACTGCATTTCCTCTTCTTTTTAAATAGGCTTCAATGTTGTCAGCAGAAAACGATCCGCTGGGGCCTTTGCCACCAGGTTGGGGTAAGTTAATTAGCTGCTAATTTCAGGGAATTACAGTTAACACAATTTGGAATGAATTGGTGTATAGGTTTTTATTTTCTTTTTTCTCCCTAGAAAGGAGAGTGGATTCAAATGATAGGGTGTATTTTGTAAATCATAATACAAAGACAACACAGTGGGAAGACCCTCGAACTCAAGGGTAGGTGTGTATATTGACTGTGCTGATAAAAAGATTTTGTTTAATTCTTGTATATGTACAGGGAAAAAATATTGTCTGCATTTTCTTCTGCAGTTTACAAAATGAGGACCCTCTACCAGAGGGCTGGGAAATCAGATATACCAGGGAAGGTGTCAGATATTTTGTTGACCATAATACAAGAACCACCACCTTCAATGATCCTCGTACTGGGAAATCTTCTGTGTAAGTGAGAAATTAAATAATTTTTTTAACTTATTACAGTTGTATTTATGAAAACTTCTCATACTAGAAAACAATCTAGATTTTTAGCTGGAATTGAGCACTAAATTATGAACAAATTGCACTGTAAATTTAGTCTATTTTAAGCTATAATTGTCAGTGTATCTATGACACACTTAGACATGCTTGCTGTACTGCTCTGAAGTTGGATAGTTTTTATACACTTTTCAAATATGAAGACTAAATTTATTGGGAAGTGAGGTAGACTTGAATATTCAGCTGATGTAACAGTTAAGTTTTTAAAGAAACAGCAAATTATTGTAATGACTATTGCTTATAGTTGTACACCCTCTAGAATGTCTAAACAAAGTAGTTCTAAATAGTTCTGAAAAATTTTACATCGGAATATTTTAAAAAATAGCTTCTTCAGAAATACTGAACCAACCTATGGTGGCTGTCATAATGTTTTTTATGTAGGCTAGTGTTTACTGCTGATGCTGTGTGGGTAACTTTTCATTCAAAGAGCCTGTAGAATATTGTACTAGAAATTCTTTCATAGTTCTACAAGCAGCTGAGTTTTTGAAGCCTAATTTAGCAGTCTTTGTCAGTGAAGACATTAAATTACATGTCTCTCCCATAGCTGGCTTGTAATTTTTACAGGATTGATAGGAATTTGAAATCCTGTAGATTTCCACTTTCCTCTCTGACTTGGCAAATTGACTGGCATCCTAAACAAAAGAAAAAAAAAAAAAAAAAAAAAAAAAAAAAAAAAAAAAAAGAAAAAAGGATGGTAGTGGTAGAAAAGGAAGACTGGCTGACCAAACCATCAACTGCATTTTTTTTCTGATCTGTTACTGTAACACTTTTTGTATACTTTTGAAAACTACTTGGTGGTGTATAGCATTGAAAGTACAGCTTGATGTACTTTATTGTCTGGTTAATCTTTCTCAAATGTATTTCCTTGCAGAAATAAAGGGCCACAGATTGCTTACGAGCGTAGCTTTAGGTGGAAGCTTGCTCATTTCCGTTACTTGTGTCAGGTACTGATTAAATACTTATTTACTTTTGGAAACCATTTGAGTTTACATTTGTATATGCTGCCTTTAATATTACTGTTTTATGATTACAGTCCAATGCACTGCCAAGTCATGTGAAAATCAATGTATCCAGACAGACTTTGTTTGAGGATTCCTTCCAGCAAGTAAGCCTGCAGAGATTGTTGTGTGTGTTTATCAAGGCAAAGCATAAGAACAAAAATGACCATAGCCAGTTCATACTAATGGTCCTTCAGGCACAGCAGTCTTCCTCTGGTATTAACCAGAGTGGAATTCCTAGGGGAGACTGTAAAAACAGAAATAATGTATATAGTACTTCTACCAAATGATTCTTCAGCTCCCAGCTGTTTACAATTGAAGTGTTTCTTGAGCTTGGTGTGGTTTCTGAGTACTTAATAATCATCCAGGGATTTCCCTTCTGTGAGCTTGTCTGTGCTCTTCTTTTGGACTTTTTTGCATGCACAGCATCCTGTGGTTCCATAGCTTAACCACATTGCATACCATATTAACCACAATGGATATGCTTTTCTGGTTATTGTATGTGATTATATACATTACAAAACATTGTTTTCTTCAACTAAAACTGGTGTCCTGTTTTGTCCTTTGAACATTAGATCTTTGTAATTGAAACTTAGAGTTCCTGAGCTCTTACACTCTGCAGCCAACATGGTTCTTGCTTATTTCTCTGTAATGATGAAAATTCTTCCTGCTGTCACCACATCAAAAACTCTTGGGAGGGATTCTTTATAAGTGAAAAAATCATTCTTGATGAAAGCATATTATGCTTACTTTGGATGAGAGGAAATTACTTTTTTTAATGATTTGCTTAAAGCCAAAAATACGTAATATATCAGATAAAATGCCTTTCCACCTATTTTCCTTTCATGATAATGAATGCCTTAGGAAGAGTTTTAAGAACAGGGCAACCATACCATGATGCTTTCCAGATATCCTCTCCCACTTAGTAGCAGTCTGCTGCTGAAAGATTTCAAGTTTGAGTTGATATTTTTGTGTGCAGTTCACTGATTGCATGTTCCTTGAGATGGTCTAATCACTTGTCAAATCTCTGTAAATGTTTGACATGTATGGCATTTCTGTATCAATTACATGAACTCTGAGTAAGAA
Organism: Heliangelus exortis; assembly: GCF_036169615.1. Taxonomy (NCBI): domain Eukaryota; kingdom Metazoa; phylum Chordata; class Aves; order Apodiformes; family Trochilidae; genus Heliangelus; species Heliangelus exortis. The sequence continues at coordinate 124,624,397 of NC_092423.1, forward strand.
GTAGTGATTATATGTACAATGTATAATTTATAATATTACAATTTTTGCTTTTCTGTAGATTATGGCATTAAAACCCTATGATTTGAGGAGAAGACTGTATGTAATATTCAGAGGAGAGGAGGGATTGGATTATGGTGGCTTGGCAAGGTAAAATAAAATTTGTTTAAAATAGCTTTTATTTTTTAATAGCACTCTAACCTCGATTTCTAATATTATTCTGTTGGCAAAGAAGCTGCTTGCTTTTGCAGTCTGTCCCTGGTTACCTGTGTAGCACCCCTTAATCTGTCTCATGGAAGTGAAACTGGGAGCACTGGTTATTGTTACAGATAGGTAAAGATTGATGTTAAAGATTGGAATTTTTCATGCCGATTAATTGCTCTAGACTGAGCTATTTCAGAAAATTCTTATCAGAAAGTCTCACTTCCCTGGAAGTGGGGTCCATGGAAAAATAAAGTGTATTGCTCATTCAAAAAAAAGCAAACACCACACTGGGGCTCTTATGAAGAGAAAGAACAAACAAGAGAAGTGGAGGCATGAGGTGACAGCAGATGGACAGATTGTGTGTGCTGCACAGGAATGTGGAACAGCTAGACTGCAAGTTTTTCTAGATTCTGAAGTAGGACTTGTGGGGGGTAAGGGAAACCTAGTAACAGGCAAACCACAGAGGAGGTGTATTTCATCTGTTGACCATATAGAAGACAACCACTGGCTACTGCTGCCACTTACTTGACTCAAGTGTTACTATTCAAATGAAAATTTCAGTACTACTGCAAATCCAGGGAACTGGAAGTAGTCATAGGTGATAAAGTTTTTCTTGTTTGGTTGGGTTTTTTTCATGTAAAAGTGAAGGTTTTGTTTTGTTCTGGCTTTATGTAGCTTCATGTGTTAAAATGGTGTTTTTAAGTAAGGAAGCTTTCCTCTGAGGATTGATCTTCTTTAGATAATGTGGGTGGTTGTGCTTCTGAATTAAAATATCTGATAGGCTTTTGCTGGGTGAGTGCAGGGGAGAATCCAGTTTTTGTTTTGCATGGGTTTTGTTTGGTTGATGGCCCTAGATGCAGGATGGGAACCAGGAGAGTTGAAGTAATCTTTGTTTCAGAGAAACAAAGTATTCCAGAGTAGTGATATCAAACTAATTTAACCTAAGAGAGGTAGTCACAGAAAGAAGCAGGATAAATAAATAACTAATATATAACTAGTATAATTTCATAATCCTAGGAGTATATCTTGCCAAAGATTTTGTACATGAAAATGAGAAGCAGCAAGGATCTCATTGTAACTTGAGCTGAAAATTACTAAGTGGCAATGAGTAAATGTTCATGTACTGACTTGCTAATGTAAAACTACATTAAATAGAAATGTAAAAAGCTGATGGACCAGGTTTGTCACCTGTCTCTCAGCAGGCTAAAGTCAGTGTTCCCTTCAGATTTTTACCTTGTGTTTAGCAGAAGCAATTTGACACTATGTCCTGTGGCTAGTTCTAGCTATTGATGTGAAAAATTGATTGCTTCTGCAAATGTCTTGTTGAGGACTGATTTCTTTGATTCCTACCTTGTTATTTGGCTTTGTAATTTAAATACTTATGAAACTTGATGCTTCTATGCAGACTTAATATAATTGTCTCAGTATAAAACTTGCATAGAATGCTGTACAACATTCTCATGCTTATTAATAGTTACTAATATTAATATGCATGTTTATTAATATTAATATACAGAACCCTGTTAGGGTTCTCATATCCTAGCTGCCTTTCTCTGTTCACTCTTTCTACTTGGTCTTTGGGTTGAAAGCGTATGGTAGCAAATCCATGACCTGGGGTTTCATGGAAGTGTTAGGAGAAGCCAATAAACCTCTCATTTCTGTTCCCTGATCTCATCTAACTGTAGGGATAGAAAAGATGCCTCCCAAATGTGACACTTGAAAGGCAGTCAGGATGGAATTCAGTCCCTGCAGGGGATTATTACAGGATAGACTTTACAGAGGGTTGGTTTTGGTTTTTTTGTGTGGGGCTTTTCCCTAAGCCTGGTTGTTCTGTTCCAAGCATTTAGGGCCTGTCACAAAATCTTCTGAGTGATTCTGTGATTCTGTGAGTATTTCTGACTGCTTCTGAGGAGGTCTCTGATTATATGCAAATACTATAAAGCAGCAAATACTCTAAAAACCAGCAGATCCTAATATTCTGAAACAGCAGATCCTAATATTCTTTCAGGTCATCTGAGCTGGAAACTATGAAAGTGGTGAATAATTAGTTAAACCTGAAAAAAAAGATATATTCAGGTTGTTGTGTCCTGTGGGCTTAATTGATGCATGGTAATTTGTTAAACCACAGTAACTGAGTTTGTGTTCTGTGGTCAGATTGGGAAAGCAAATAAGGTGTGCTGTGGTTTGGTTTTTGTGTGTTTCATTTTGTTTTATCTATATTGATTATAATAAGCACTGTCCATGGAATAATCTATATTTTTTTATTCAATAAAGATCTGAGTTGTATGCAGTGAAGTAGGGTTAAGGAGGATAAATACTGTGTACTGTTGGAGGCAAGGACTTTGTAGGCAAAAATGTTACTGATGTGCAGCCGAAACCTGTGCTACGAGGGTGTGTGCAAGGTGACAGCCTTAACAATTGTTTCTAAACTTTGGAAGCCATGACTTTATAACATTATTGTTTTTAATAATGATTTTATATATATTTAAGAACTAAATAATGCCATATATTATTCTGTGATTCTAATACAACACTGTTTATCTTATTTTTCTAACGTTGCGTATACTTTGACCATTTTGCTAGTTACCTAAGGGGAATGGTGATAAACATCTGTATTTGATGGTTTTTATGTGTATACATGTTTTTTTTTCCTTAGAGAATGGTTTTTCTTGCTTTCCCATGAAGTACTGAACCCTATGTACTGCCTATTTGAATATGCTGGCAAGAGCAACTATTGCCTGCAGATAAATCCAGCATCAACAATCAATCCTGACCATCTTTCATATTTCTGTTTCATTGGGCGCTTTATTGCCATGGTAGGTTAGATTTTTAAGGTTTTATTATTTGCTGTAGCTTTACATTTATTCCTGAACAGTATTTGCTTTTACAGTTATTAAAGGTGGAAGATTAAGGTGTGTAAGGTTATTGAGCCAAAGTATTCCCTGAGACTTGAGTCTCTTAACACACTCTGGTTTCCTGGGATAGTAATGAAAGTTAATATGACATTCAATATAATATTTTATTTTTATCAATTGGATGTGTGTACTTCATGCAAGCTGCTGTTTGATTGAGTGTCTGAATACTGATGCTCTGAAAATCTGACTAGTATTTTCCAAAAAAGTCTTCTCAGTTAAGACTTGGTATACCTTACTGTATTTGAAAAGATGAGTTAGAAATGTTTTGCTTAGCTCTAATTTAAACGTATGCACTTTGGATAGGTCAGATAATGAGGAGAACAGAAACTGGCAGGGAGTTGATTCTCTCATCAAGTTTTTCTTAAACTAAAAAGTCATGAGGCATGTTGTGTCATTTCTTCTGGTATCACTGAGTCATTTTTATATAGTAAACTCCTGCTCTGTAAGGTTTCTTTCCTTCCATGTAGTGAGACAGTCATCTTTCCACGTAATCCTCATGATGTCTACAGGTAGACCTCAGCAACATCACCAAACACTGTGAATAGTAAAGCAAAAAGAGTAGATAAAAGTGCATTTTCAGATTGAAGAGACTGTCCTCTTCCTTTGTTGTTCAGGCTTTTTATATGAAGTTACAAAAGATACAAGCAAATGATAACATAAATGAAAAAATACTTTCAGACTTAAAATAAGTTAGTTTTGGGAGTTTTCTTGGTTTTGCTTATAGATGCTTCTTGAGAAACACATTTATTCGGTTTTGGTGGTAACATCTCTGATTTTGAGGATTTGATGGCCAAGTTCCCCATTTCTGTGCTGTCATGAAAATTATTCCATTGGGTTAAAACTTTCAACAGGCTTCTAACGTCTTTCTTCTAGAACTCTCAAAAATGCCATTTAGCAGGAAGAAATGAGAAAACCAATTAGGTGCTAGAGCAAAATTCTGTTTACTTTAGTTGGTGATTTTTTGGTCTTGCACATAAGATAAATCCATAACTGAAATATTAACTTTAGGAAAACTACTTTATGTGAGTACAGATCATAGAAAACAACTTATTCCAAGTATTTAATGATATTAGGACAAACCTTTCTTTCCAGAAGTATTTTATATTTTTATTTTAAATTCCCTAAGGGAAGGAAAGAGAGAGACCTGTGTAATGGTGCCTAATGTGGTCATTTGCAAGGTTTCAGTATATTCATGGCTTAAAATGGGTGTCATTTCCTGAAGTACTTTCTGAGATAACCCTCTAGTGGCTTAAAATAGTTGAGGTAATAATATAAGTGGGAATACAGGGACACACACTTCCTAGCAGGGCCTGATAGTGATAAGACAAGGGGTGTAGTGGTTTTATACTGAAAGAGCAATAGATTTAGACTAAATATTAGGAAGAAACTTTTTGCAATGAGGAGGATGGTGAAACACTGGAATAGGTTGCACAGGGGGTTGGTAAAGTCCTATCCCTATAAACATTTAAGGTGAGGTCGGATGGGGCTCTGAGCAACGTGGTCTACTGGAAAGTTTTTCTTCCCATGCAGGTGGTTTGGAGTACATAACCTTCAAGGCCCCTTCCAACCCAAACTGTTCTGAATTTGATTCTGTGATACTGTGAATCATTTTGAGGAGTCTAGGTAGGCTTTTTAAGCGCAGATGTAGCTTCTGCCTGTGTCACAGTTCTAAAATAGTTCTGATTTTCAGACCATGAAGAATTCTTTTTAAGTACTGAAATAACCACAGAAACAGGGTTAAACATAAAGAATGCACCTCTTACTCTGTAACAAAAAGCTGTTAAATGAGGTTGGCTCAGGCATCTTCTGTATTTTGCTGTAAGATTATCTTAGACATTGAATGAGATGATACAAGAGCTTTTTCAAAAAGAGGGAAATTATACAGCTGGATGCTGCACTTGACATTTAATTCTTCTGTATCTATCTGCTTGCTCCCCCATTAGAAATATAGACTGGTTTAAAAATAACTACACAAATAAGTAAATAAAAGTCTGAGAGAACCTTTCTATGCTCTCCTAAAGCAGAAGATACATGCTAGAGTATACCTTGGGGGGAAAATCAGAAGGTTAAGAAAAAAGATTAAGCCTTTCCTTTTTCTGGTGTAAACAGACTGTTACATTTGCTCTTCTGGTCGTAGAATTTTAGCTGTAAGGAAATACAAGCATTGAATGCCATATCTGACCTTCAAGTTTAGGCTGACTTTTAAAGAGGCATTTTAGTGAAGGAAGTGTACTTGATGAGTTAAAAAATGTCTTCATAGTTAGAGCTGTGCTCTTAGCTCTCAGACACACCGAGTCAGGCTGGAGGTTAACAACTGTGTCTGTCTGCAACGCTGTGCTGCAGTACTAGAAATCAGCTCACACCCTTCGTGCATGTGTGGTGGGAGACACCTGTGACTGTGTTATGATTTTGTTTCAGTTCCATTTTTGCAGTAGAAAGGAGAGTCTCATTTCTCAGTTCTGCTACTCACCTATATAAAAATGGGATTTCCCAAATTCTTTCTCAAGCAGTCTTGATTACATTCTAAAACTGTTGTTTACAAGCTGCAGAAGCATTGTGTAAAGGATGTTTTTGTAGGATGTATGGATGTAGTAAAAAATGGCAGTAGTATTTAAGTAAGTTCAAATATTATGATCCAGTAGGATCGATCAAGTAACACTTGGCATATATACCTATCCACATAATAGAGAGGAACTCTTCTCATAGACTTCATCCTTTCTGAGAAGTAATTTTTTAATTAAAAAATTTCTAAATTGCGATGGTAACATCTGCTTGTAAAAATCTTAATTTTTTTTTCTTCCCATTTAATATAATGTTTTATTCTCTTTAAATACCAAGCTGCTACTGCTGTTTGGTGTTTTTTGTTATTTGGAGGAGAAAGAAAAAGAAAATAACTCAAATCCAGAAATACTTCAGTAATTCAGTAGTTCAAGAAAAGCTAAACTGATTTTTTTCTGTTCAACAGGCATTGTTTCATGGGAAATTTATTGACACTGGGTTCTCTCTGCCTTTCTACAAACGAATGCTGAGCAAGAAACTTACTATTAAGGACCTAGAATCTATTGATACTGAATTTTACAACTCCCTAATTTGGATAAGGTTTGTAGTTTATTTATTTTTGTGTGTGATGTGTTTTTTGGATTTTGTTTATATAGAATTCAATGTGCTTTTTTTTTTTCTTTTCAGGGATAATAACATTGAAGAGTGTAACTTGGAAATGTACTTTTGTGTGGATATGGAGCTCTTAGGAAAAGTAACTTCGCATGAGCTGAAATCAGGAGGTTCAAATATCTTGGTAACTGAGGAGAACAAAGAAGAATATATTGGGTAGGAAGTTAAAAAAAATGTAGATGTTAAAAAAAAAAGTGTTCCATATGTCTTCTGTTGCTTTAGTCTTTTTTGATGCAGTATATGTTTTCATTTTGTTTTGGAGGTGTTTTTTTTTTCTTTCTTTCTTCCCTATCACTGTGTAATTCTTGGGATTATTTTTTAAATGGTATCTTGGTAAACTAGATCACTTGGTACTTTTCCATTCCCCTCTTCCCTTTCCCTCAACCACCAACCCAGAAAAAAAACAACAAAAAAAGAGCTGATAGAAGGAAAGTGACCTGTCTTGTTATTACATGTACACTGAGAGAGCACATGAAACAGAAAATGAACAAACCTATTTTCAGTAAGTTCAAATAACAAATCCAGGTCGAGAGAAGACATGTATTTGACAGTGGATTTAAAAATTTTTCAGAACTTTACTGTAACTGTGGAAACTAAAATTCAGAATGGTGTTCAGTGTGGTGTAACTTAAACTATTTTCTCTCTTTGTTCTGCTTTGCTTCTCTTTCCTGCTTCTCTCTTGATCTTATTACTGCCTCTCCATTTCTGAATGTGTTTCTGATTCATCCATTCACTGTGATCTCTGTGATCACTGTGATCTGATGTACACAGAACATTTTCTATGATACAAGGCATATGTCCAGTGCTGTGCATAAAGTTCCCACTTACATTAGCAGAGTTTGGTTTCTCAGTGAAATAATTTTATTGTATCTATATATATTTCTTCTTTCTTTATTCAGAAATAAAACTAGAACATTTTAGATGAAACTTCAGTATTACCACTTCCTCCAAAGCTTAGCATAAATCAGAAGGTCAGAACAGAAAATGACTATGCTTCCTTCACTGAAGCTGGAAATAGTTTTATGCTGGCAGTATTGGGCAACCATAGTTATAGGTATTATAAGCAGCAGTTATTATTTTCTGCCTACGTGGTGATTTTTGTTCAAGAACAGAGTATGTTAAAATCGGTGAAAAATTTTCTTTTCTACCATTGAAACACTGAGATTTGCTAAAGCAAATCTTTCCATAAGAAAACCATAATGCCAAAGTACCATTACTTTCATAAAAATGCTGCTGTGATTTCATCATCACAGATGAAATGCTTTCATCAGTGAAAGGTTAATAATAATTTATTTTTTTTTTAAAGCTGGAATGGTAATCCAAGTACATCTGGCTACATTTATTGTCTGAGTTTGGTGATTTTTGATGATGTTAGCATGGGAGGTCCCCTATAAGCTATGTAATCATACAGTGCAAGAAAGTAAAATTGGAAGTAGCAGTACCTCAATGGCAATGCTCAGAGTCACACAGGCTTGAACTTCTTTGTGTTGGCTGCTAATTGATGTTTAATTTATGTTTGGGTTGTTTTTTTTCCATCCCAGGCTAATGGCTGAGTGGCGATTTTCTCGGGGAGTTAGAGAACAAACCAAAGCTTTTCTTGATGGTTTTAATGAAGTTGTTCCTCTACAGTGGCTACACTATTTTGATGAAAAGGAGCTGGAGGTGAGGTTTTCTGTTCATCATTTTTTACCTTTTGCAAAGGTAATATGTACAGTGTTTCAATGGATAAGTCAACTTGAATCTCATCTGTGGCATGGTGCATTTGATAGCAGCTATAAATGGAGACATTTATAGGAGCAGTGGAAGGAAATCATGTTGAAAAGCCAGTATCTATTGGATTGGTGTTTTGTGGTGTTCAGCAGCTGGGAATTTTAGATTCCATCCTCATTATTAAAACGTGTTTTGCAAGTTTCTGTGAGAGGATAAGAATATAAGGTCTCAGGTGGAACTGTTACTTAAAGGAAACTTTTCTCTCTGTGGTAGACAGGTAGAATAACCTTGTGACACATAGCACAGAAGTTAATTCTGGTGTATAGTGATTCTTAATTTCATATACATAGTCTAGGATAGGTTCTAGGGTTATTACACTTTAAAAAGCCAGAAAGTTGGAGGGACAAACAGGGTTGGAAGCTGAATTTTGCAGATAGTTGATCCAAGGGCTGATAACACAAATCCATGATTGCAGCAGGGACAAAAGGCTCTGTAGTGCTATGCATATTTATTTCTGTGAGATCTGCCAAGGTTAACTGTAGGTGATGAGCAGTGTTCTGAAACCTTCTTAAGTTAAATGGCAGTTTTCCTGCAAAAGGACTTTGATCCATCTTAACATTCAGTTTTCTAGGAGGCTTTGCCTCTAGAACTTTCAGCTTTCACTGCCTCTTGTAATGAGGATTTTGTAAACTTATTCTGTGTAGTGTATTCTCTCTTTACCAATAGTAGCAGTAGCAGCAATATAATGATCACCTTCTTGAAATAGGAAGCAAGGTTTTAATGGGACAGGTAATACCCTCTTTAATATAAAATTTTCTGTTACAAAAGGTAGTATCTTTTATTATTTGATTACCAGTTGGAAGAAGCTTGGTTTCTTGTAAGCAGGCATTCTGACCACTTGTACATGAACAGTTTTGGAAGAAATATGTAAACTTAGGACAAAGGAATATCCAATGAAAAAAGAACCAGTCCTGTTTTTTGGAGCAAGAATTTCCATTTTTGTTACCGTGTCTCATACGAGATACAAAATTAACTCTTAATTTATGTGAGTAGACAAATATCTTGCCAAGTAATCATTCTCTTTTCTAGGTTATGCTCTGTGGTATGCAAGAAGTTGATTTAGCAGACTGGCAGAGGAACACTGTTTATCGTCACTACACAAGGAATAGCAAGCAGATCATCTGGTTCTGGCAGGTATGTTGGCCAGGAAAATTTTGGACTTCTTTAGATTTAGCTTCAGTTTGTAACACAAATGATGTAGCATGGAGGGATACCATCTGAATGAAGGTTCCCACTACTTCCTTTTTTCTTTTGGGAGAAGGAAAAGAGGATTGCTGCTTCTTAGGGAACATACTTTAGGGTGGGGAGTGGCAGGTAGATACCCACATTGTGTTTGAATGCCTGGGTCTAAGTAAGTTTTCTGTACCTTGTGCTTCTTATTGATTATACCATAGAGTTTTTGTATCATTGGCAGCAATCTGCCTTCTAATGTTCATATATGTAGTACCATTGTACATCTGAAGTGCTACATATTATTTGTAGTCTAGCCAGTCTAGCACTGACTGACTATAACTCATATTTTAGTGAGGTTGGCTAAGAATTATTTTCAGAAATATACATCCAAAATGCTGTTTAGGCTCCTAGTTTCTGTGAATTTCCAGAAGAAAAGTTCTAGCTATGCAGTTCCTGTCTTGTAATAAGTCAACATTTTAGGGATGCTTTTTACAAAGTTACTCTAAGAAAACAATGCAAATGAATTATTTCCTACCTTATATATACTGTCAGAATAATGTAAGATCTGAAGAGGCAATCTCTTTTTAAGAAGCTTTGTTGTGAAATAATCTTCACCAAGTTATTCCTAGGAAAAGTTCTAATTGTATCAAAGCCCTGTCTCTTACTGAGATGTTCTTTATCTCCCCTCTGTTGTCTTCCTCTTCCCTTTCCTAGTGAATATCCTTACAAAATGATGCAGCTGTTATGGATGGTGTTTTCTGTCACTGAGACTACCTCATGCAAGGATTACTTCAGTCTTGAAATAACTGAGGCCTGTGGCTTGGCTATTGCTATGTTTAATGAAAACGCAGTAGTCTTCACAGAAAGCATTAGCATTATTTATATTTTAGTGAAGAATAAAATTGATAAAGGTGGTTCTTATTTGCTGGTTCCAGCCTTCCCACTGTAATGGTTGAAGGTGCCTATAATCTGACATCACTGTCTGCCCCCATTTTTCTGAAGAAACTGTTCTCAAAGTGGTGTCTTTTTGAATGGCATTATGCTTTTTTTCATCAGTCTTGGGGGGGTTTTTGTTTTTCTCCAGCTATGTTAAAGATTATTAAGTAATTTGAATTTCTGTGCCTAGTTTGTAAAAGAAACAGACAACGAGGTTCGCATGCGACTTCTGCAGTTTGTCACTGGCACTTGCAGATTACCACTGGGTGGATTTGCTGAACTTATGGGTAAGCAAAAGATGACCAAAACTTTTATACTGTAACTCTCCTGTTTGCAGATGAACCATGCTGCAAGTCTATATACATATATATATATATATGTATCATCTATGTGTGTGTGTGTGTGTGTGTGTGTGTATCTATGTATCATATCTGTCAGCTTGGATCTAGAAGGGCTTTTTCTATCAGAAATCCCATGAATACATTTATAAATTATTAGGAAATTGGCTTCTTTCTATGAAAAGAATGCTGATTTTCATGTAGAATTGAGTAGCACCTGACAAACTCTGTCTGCTGTATCTGAGTTGTGTCTTATGTCATATATATGTCATGTCTGCTACTTAAAAGGAACAGATTATACTTTTGAAATCTCCTTTTCTAGGAAGTAATGGTCCTCAGAAATTCTGCATTGAAAAAGTTGGTAAGGAAACCTGGTTACCAAGAAGTCACACTTGGTGAGTTGTTAACATGTAAATTTTCTGTAGTTTTAGTCATTCTCCTGGTTTGCATTTATCCAATCAAATGAAATCTAGTTTGAATGTTCTCTATCTCCAGCTTTTTTGATTGCTCTGACATGCAGATACTGAAAACTTTTCTGGTTGTCCTGTTCTTGAAGTTTGCTACTGCAGTGTACACAGCTTGTCAGAATCAGATCTGTCAAAAATGTAACATCCTTCTTCAGTAGTAGTGAGAAAATTTTCCCTTTAATTTATAGAATACTCTTTATTTTAGGATTTTTTTTTTGTTTTAGAGAATATTAAATAACTGAGTAGAAGTTATATTGGTATTAAATATATAGAGTCATTAGATACACTTACGCCATACCGTAACATTATAAAAGATAAATGTATAGTGATGAGAAAAAGTAGGATGAAAAAATCACAGCCCCCCCATCATATCCAGGCATGTGCAGGTAGAAATAAAATTCAGCTTTCTCATGCTCTTGTTGGAATTTGGAGGTGCATCAAACTATAGGATGATATTAAACTTGATGGTGAACATTTCTGAGTCTCAGTATCCTGGGAAGTCTTTAGTCTTCAAAGGGACTGTTCTTTATCTGATGTGGTAACAGTCTTTAAGAAACAAGTTTCCCTCTCAAACTTTATTTTTACTGCTTATAGAAATGTCAAGGCTATGAGATTGCACTAATTGCTATTTTTTTCAGTTCTAATTGTCAGAACATTTTTAACATACTCTAGCAGTCGAGTTCTGTGGAGTTCTACAAGGGATTCAGATAAACTTAACAGTTGTTTTTTGTTTTTTTTTCTTTCTGCTCAGTTTTAATCGTTTGGATTTGCCACCGTATAAAAGCTATGAACAACTAAAAGAGAAGCTGCTCTTTGCCATTGAAGAAACAGAGGGATTTGGTCAAGAGTAGAAGTGGCTTCTAGTAAAAAAGGAGATCTTGCATAACAAAAGGCCCAGCCAACTAAAATTGCACACTTAATTGTATATAAGCTTTTTGTTCTGTACAGTGATCTTTCTGGAACTCTAGAAGTATAATTGTTCTCCGTTCTTCCACAAAGATATGCAAAATAGTTCAGCCTTTTCTACTTTTATTTATTGCCCTTCCAAAAGACCAGAAAAAACCCTCAAAAATTTTGAAAGCGGACAAGAGACTTATTTAAAATATATATAAAAATATAAATATATATACTAATAGGCTCTAGTTTTATAGAGCTTTAAGTGTATAAAAAATTGCAGCCATTTAAAAGGGCCTGGATTTGCTTTATCTTGGCTTTATTATTCAGAAAAATGTTTCAACTGCTCTGTGTTCTCACGTAAGAAACATCTCCAAGTTTGTTTTATTGCATGGCTGTTCTAAAAGGTGTTAAAGTCTTAGGCCAAACGTATTCTAAATATGTAGAAAGATGCTGCTGGTATTTGAGAAGACAGAATATGTTGTTCTGTCAGTTTAATTTTTTTAAATACATAAATAGCTGATATATCCCTCCCTACTGATGTAGCCAAGGTCATGAATAAAGCCTTTACTACTTGCACAAGACTCATGTACAATAAGATGAATGTGATTTCACGTTGAAAGGAATTGGTGCCACTGTTCTGACTTACTGTAGGAGCTGAAAAGAATATTTTAATTAATTTGAGCAGCATTGAAATTTGTTTACATATTACCTTGGGTTATTACCACGAGGATGTTAGGTAATCTTCAAAGAAAAAATAATAATAAAAGAGAAAATATTACACATTCTCTCCTCGGTCTGGTGTCTTACAGGTTTCTTTTGTTGTTGTTGCTTTTTGGTTCCCTTCTCAATCCATGATGTCTTTTTATACTACTTGTAGGTATATAAATGTAAACTGAGCTATCAGGATATACAAGAGGTAGCATGAACTTTGCTGCTTTCTACATTCATGTTAAGTTTCAGTTATTGGATCAAAATAGCCCAAATAAAATGAAAGTTACGTAAGCTTTGCACAGATAAAAATATTTGTAAGTATTAAATACTCTAACTCCTTGTAAGTTCTTATAGGAATTCAGACATACCTGAATTAATCCTGTCATTCTTATATGTAGGTCAAATTTGTCCTAAGTGCACAATGATAGAAAACCATTTGAGAATTAGTTTTATTGTCATCAAGGGCATTTGCTGAACTGCAGAGATGTGTTTTTTTAAAATTCAAAATCTAACACCTTATCCATGTGAATTATATTAAATGCTACTTTTAGCAAACCATGCTTCCTTATGATAGAGTAAAAATGTGTAATTACCATTTGTATTATGCTTTAAATATTAACTGTAAATTCCATTACATTTAACTTGTACAGAATTTTGTACAGACACGAGAATGATTTCTTAGAATTATTAAAAACACTTCTGTAACATGTCATACTGCACTGTTAAAAGTGTACATGCAGAAAAAAAAAAAAAAGCTGTATCTGTTCACCTATCTTTTCAATACAGCAACTGAATTCTGCCAAAATTTTATTTTTCTACATACTGGATTATCTTGAGGCTTTGTCTTCACTGTGCACAGCTAACTGCAGAGCTGTTAACCCATACTTAGCTTTGGTAACACCAGTAATGCAATGAGCCTGGTAGACTGCTCCATTGCATGGACTTCCTGTGAGAATTTCAGAAATTTCCACCACTTCGATGGTTTTTTCATACTACACCAAATATTGTCTGCAAAACTATTTTCATAAATACGGCATTAAAATAAAGTGCAAATCCACTCAAATGATGACTTATGCTGGTGAGCACGGGGAAAGCTCTGAAAAACCCACAAAACATCAAAGGTAGGACAGCAGAAGCATGTGTGTGTGGCTTCAGTTAAGAGAACTACACTGTCATAGAGTTGCACTTCATGAATTTGCACTAATGAATGACTTGGTGACCCACTATCAACTGCTGAATTTTGTGAATCTGTGAGCAAGTGAAGAAAATAATAATAAAGACAGCACATCAGAAGAATGTAGTTGGCTTTATTGTTTTAATAGTTTTAGCTGCCTCAACTGCAAGTTTTTTCCCTGTGGGCAGGAGTTCATAAGCATGGAAAAAACAAAGCCAGTGGTGTTCTGTACATGTATAAAACATATTAATTGGGTTCAAAGACTGACTGAAAGCATAGCTTTTAAAACAAAAAAACCACACCCACACACACAACAAAAAGCACACAGCACAACAAAACCATTTAATTTTTTTTTCTTTCCTGTTTCATTCTCCATAATTCAGTTTTACTGTGGAGGAGATAGCAAAGAGAGGAAAGGCAGCAAAGGCTTGAGGTCAGACAAGGGATCTGGTGATGCAAGAGCTCAGGGGTTGTTTGTTCCTTCCTTCCTTCCTTCCTGCAAGCACCTCAGCTGCTCTTCTCTCAACACTCAACAGCCTTTTCTGGGTCCCCTTCTTCTTTGTGTAGATCCTGTCCTATGCAGCACCAAGGGCACAGTAGTAAGATGCCTAAACTGCATTGTGGCACAGTTTTGTTTATGGCAGATGTTTTTAGTGTATGAATGCAATTCTAAGAATCTCTCAGAAACACATCCACCCTGTGACTTCAACTTATATAAGACTTCATTCTGATGCTCTATTAATAGAAAAATAATTATTTTACCATAGAGGAGAAAGCCACCTTTTAACTGGTTTCATGATTTGAGGCTAGAATTAAAGCTCCAGATTGTCTCTCAGCTGTGCATTTTTTAATTTCTGACTTGGCACAGGTTTGGTTTGCTAGTCTAAGCAATTTATGTTCTTTTTAACTTCTTCCTCCTATAGAATGCAATATCTATTCCTATTGTAGCAAACGCTAGGTATTTATAGTCAATTTATGCTACATTGTTAAGCCTTTCTACTGGCAGTAGCCTATGTATTTGCCCACCATTTTTTTCATTATTTGGTCCCTTTCAGTTGGGCAATCAGAATATATTGTCTGGAAATTCTATTTTTTGTGCTGGATATCTAACTTGAGTTGATTTTTCTGGTCAAAGTTCCTGCCAAAATAAGCAAGAGTGAGAAGAAAGTTTTACTTTGTCTCTACAAACAGAAGTTTGTGTGCTTCATAGGGTGGCATCACCCATAAAAGGATTTTCTTATGTGTTCCCTACTTCACTTTTAATTTTTTTAACTACAGCACTTTTTGCAAGCACTTTACTGGAACTGAAATTGCTTATGCAGCCTTAATCTGTAGGAGCAGCTAATAACATGAACACTATTCTTGAAGGCTGTTGTACCCCACACAACACTGTAGAAAGGTTTATATTTATGTCATAGCCTTGTACCTCCTTTCTTAAAAAAGTTATGGTAGTCACATTTCATTTTATTTCTCATTCAAAACTTGTAGCTGAATGGTATAAAAGCTTAATTAAAAACCTGCACTGTCCCAGCCTCTCCCCTCCAATATGTAACCTGCTTGTCCATGAAGCTCTTTATTTCCATGTAAATCAACAGAGAGAATCACATAATGAAAAGGATCTTCTAGATGACAGTTTAATTGAAACATGATAGAGATAGCAAGTTTAGGCTGCACTTCTGTTAGCAGCTTCAATAAACCAAAGTAGTATTTGGGGTCTTTTTCCTATGCTGCTGAAACCTGAGGCACTGAATTCCCATCATCTTGCTTCTTGTTATATAGAATTAAGCAACTGCAAAGCTTCTTTCTGGACCTGAAAGAAAGAAAGAAATACAACAAAACAGAGCTAGATAGTTAGAAGCTCTTCTAGCAGAATTTATCATGCAAGCACCCAAACATTTCACCACAGTTCTGTAAATTCAGAACCCTCCTAAGACAAGTCATTTTTCTTCTGTAGGTAGAGATTGTCAACACTTGAAAAGTGAATGGGAATAAACCCAAGTATATTTCTGTTGAATAGAGATGATTAGCTCTTTATTTGCTATAGTCCCATCATCTCATGTACTGAGTGTTCCTATTTATGACCATAACCAACCAGCCTAGGGTTTGCAGAACTCTGGGCAGTTGCTAAGGCAGTGTGAGAAATCTGTTTCTGAGACTGGCTTTGCCTAGGGATTCTGGATAAAATGTTAATACAATTTAAACATGAACTCTCTTGTTTATTAAGAAAACAAAATAAACTTCTGGACCCAACCAAGCAGTACACACAATGTAAGCCAGACACTAGGATGTAAAAAATGTTCAGAAAACCTCCATAATTCCAATTTCTTTGCACAGGCCAGTTTCCTTCTTACTGGACTACCAGGTCTGATTCCCAATGACTCTTTTATTTTACACATTCAACCAGAGAGCTGAGTGAATACCACCTCTCATTTCAGCAGCTCTGCACCCTGCTAGAAGATACAGAAATGTGTTTGTAGCTGGAGGCCAAGCAGCAGGTAAGTGGTTGAACAGCTCTGCTACTGCACAAAAATCCCTGCTGACTCCTTTGGTGTGGCTTCTAAGGAAAGGAAGCTTTGGTGATCACTGGTTTCACAGGTGCCTCCAGCTACCAGTAACTACCTAATATGACCAATTTCATTCATACCTCAGATGACTGCTCCTTTAGGCTATGAAATTCCAACACATTTTGCAATGCAATGAAGAAATGGAATGTTTACTCAAATTTCTACTGAAAGATGTTACTGTAGGAGCTCACTTTCAGGAGAAATGGTTCTAGCCTGACTAGGAGTAGTGCATTTCCTGAGGTGTTAAGTGCTAACGTACCAGAGTGCTATTTGCAGCTACAGTTAGGACATTCAGAATGTCACAACATATTTGGATGTTTTCTGTAGCAGTTAAAGCATTTCATGCTGCATCTTAATGCTTGATGAATTAAGAGGTAAATCAACCACAAGAAAAACAAATTGAAAATCAGGCTTTGTTAGTCATGAAACCAGCATGTTTGTTTATGAAAGATTACTGCAAATCTGTGTGGTTTATACTAAACACAGTATTAGGTCTGAACAAGTCTCATGGATTATCCTCCTGGAAGTACTCTTAGGTGTTTAGTTAGGAAGAGGATGCCTACTTGTGCAAAAAAGGATCCTTCTAAGCAGTCAAATGGGCAATTAAGTGTCTCCATGTCACCTAGAAATGGAGATGAGCCATCAAATATACCTTTCCATTTGTCTCAATTCAGTTCATCTCAATCTCTTCAGGCCTGCAAAGGACTGCAATGTTAAGGTTTTTTGATCTGTTTTTGATACATCCATGGGGTTTTTTTTCCCCTCCTGTTCATGTGGTTTTTAGCTCTTCTAAACTACAGTTTCTACCTTTCCAGTTTTAGGCATATGAGAAATGAATCTGTGCTCAGACAGACAGACATAGGTTAGGTCAGGTGCCTGCTTTCAACAACACATACAAGAATTGGCTATTGTTAGCAGTACAAAAACATCATGGAAAAGAGTAACAGTTCTTTATTATGATCAGAATTTTTCCATCCACTGTGTTCAGAGGCAGTTACCAACATACTAGAACTTTTAGTGTCTGGATGTGATCCTGGAATCTAGGTGCTGAACTATAATTTACTCTGAGTTGACTTTACAAAACATTCCACTGCCATGATGACACACATTGGTTACAGAATGTAATTATACTATTACACTTCTTAATTCCTACCTGTTTGTCCTCTTCTGTATGTGCAGGATACTCCTTGGCTTTACTTAACCACAGAAGAGCCAGCTTTTTATTGTTTAACTTCAAGTATGTCTTCCCCAAAAAGAGCAAGTTTTTGCTGTAGAAATTTGGGTCAGCTGTATAGAGACAGGAGAAAAGCTTTGAATGAGAATGAGCAGCATAGTATCAAAGCTGTGATACACTGTCACTCCTTTAAATACATATTTTAGAAAAGATGAGTAGTTTGACATTAGATGAGAAGGAAGGTAAAACTTTTTCTTGCTCAATTTTGGTCTTATACACAGCTACAGTAGGAAGCAGCTTGTTACTTAGTACACTAAATGAAATGAGATTCTTTACAAAGAGCAAAGCAGTGAGCTGAATGCATTACAGCTTCACTTTGCAGATTCTGTGCTTTTCTAGACCTAGAAGATGCAACAATGAGCTTAGCAATTATAGGCAAAGAAAAAAGGGCACATTTCCTTGTTTCAGACCATGCACATAGAGAAAAAAAGGAAGACAGGAAGAAAACTTGAAACTGTCTGCACATTTAGCTTTTTTTTTTTTTTTTTTTTTTTTTTTTTTTTTTTTAAGGGAAATGTAAGAAATTGCTTTTATAAAGCATGCCTTGGCTATCAAGCATTATGAAGACTACTCTTGCCTATGGTTCTTACAGTAAAGGCTTTCTCTACTGCTGGATATAAGGTCAAGATTCAAAATGCTGGTAATTAAACCTTGTAGTTCTTACACAGCAATGAAAAAAAGACAGGTAAATTCCTGTAATACAGACTGAGAGAAGCTATACTAACAGGCTCTTATCCCCTCTTTTACCAGGTGGACACACACACTGCTATTTACCAGGGTATAAAATAGCTTTAGAAAAAAGCTCCAGCTGTGTCCATGATTGGCATATTGCTCTATTAAATATTAAAAATAGAATGACTTTATAGGTACGTAGGAAGTGGATATGCAGACATAAGCTGGATTAATACTTTCAGAAGTGCTGCAATACTTGCCAGATTTTTTTATAGTCACTAACTCTACTATTCTGTCCTTCTATTAAATAGAATCATTTAGGTCAAAAGTCCCTTAAGATAAAATCCAACTGCAAACTTAGTGCTGCCAAGACCATGGCTAAACCACGTCCTTAAGCACCACATCTACCCAGCTTTTAAATACCTACAAGGACTCCACCACTTCCCTGGGTAACTTGTTCCAGTGCCTGACAACCCTTTTGGTGAAGAAATTTTTCTTAACATCCAGTCTAAACTTTTCCTGGCACAACTAGAGGCCATTTCCTCTTGTCCTATCACTTGTGTCTTGGGAGAAGAGACAAACCCCCTCCTCTCAGATAGTTGTAGAGCAGTATGGTCTCCCCTCAGCCTCCGCCAGGCTAAACAACCCCAGTTCCCTCAGCTGCTCCTCATAAGGCTTGTTTTCCAGACCTTTCCCCAGTTTTTTTGCCCTCTGCAAGGAGGGACATGCTCCAGCACCTTGATGTCTTCCTTGTAGTGGGAGGCCTCAAACTGAACACAGTATTTGAGGTGTGGCAAAAGGATGCAGAGCATGAACCACTAACATCAGTCAAGAAAAACACTCAAAATATTATGTGTAAATACAGATAAATATAGAGAGGTGTTTTGGAGGTAAATTCTGAGATGAAGTGCACTATTGCAGTTCACAGCTGCATTCCTTGATACCCTGGGGAAGATACACAATGAACTTTTCCTTTAAACTTCACCAATAATATAGCTATATACAAATCTTTCATAGAATACTGTCTCCCCTTATCTTTCAGCTAGTCAGTTTTGCTTATTGCTTCCCTCCTGGAGAAACAATGGATCTATATTTTCTTTTAAATGTAGGCAGTTTTACTGCCAGTTAGACTGGCACTCTGATCCAAACAGCTTCTCAAATAACAAAGTGTGCTCTCTCTGTTGTTCTATTTAGAATACAGAGGACTTTTGAACTTCAAGAAATTTCAGAAAAAGTGACAAAGTTCTCTTTTTTGCTAGCTTCTTTCCCCTGCATTCCAGCTGAATGCCTTGGGGAAGGATATTTTGTTACTAATGAAGGTACTAACACTTCTTCCAAGACAACTCACAATACACTGATTATAGCATCTGTGTAACACTGAGTATCTCAGATAAAACATTACAATATAACAGTCTACTATATTGACCAGCACATTAAGCTGATATGCTTATCAGCATATCATATGCTATTAATATAATACCAAAAGATAGAGGCTTATTGCAACTCATCGTTCATAAGAAGACACAAATCTGTCCAAAAAAGCTAAAAGTATTACCTTCTTCTGCCATGTGGAAGTAATGAAGAGCCTGAAAAAGAGAAGGTTGTATTTTTCAAAATGGAGAATAAACTGAACAATCATCATATTAAGCCTGATGTGCATTCTCAACACAGCTGACAGGCCTCCTGACCATGATTTTATTATTATTAATTCAGCATGGCACTGATAGTTCTCATTCAATATACAATCAGATCTGACATCTCAACAAAACCAGTACTTTACCAACCATTCCCCTGCCACTTCCTCCTTAAGTACAGTACCTCCTATTTCTCTCTAGTGAACTGGATCTTCAATTTTTCAAGGTAATTTTGAATTTTATTTCTGCCTTCCACGATATCTACAGCTTCCCCCTGCCAGTTCTCATTTATTAGATGAAACTAATCTTAACACTCAGGTCATTAATGTTGACAAATACTTCAGGAAGAACCAACTCCCACAGAGGACCAGTTAGTGTCCTCTTAATGGACAATGAATGTTTATGAAATCCACACACATTTTTCAATTAGTTTCCCATCTTACACATGAGAAATTTCAGAGCATCCCTGCCTCTTCATGATGCTACCAAATGGAGGGAAAATATCATTAGAGAACTCAAAGCGTCAATGTATCTAGAAAACAGAATTTTATTTTTTTTTTCTGGAGCTCCATACTATCTGCATGGCTCAACTACATGTTCTGGGCCAAGCTTGATTCTTCAGCCACTTTTAAGTGCTGCAGAGCTTGGTTCTGGGACTGGCCTCAGTCTGCAATATTTGAAACTCTGGATGACACTTTGTATTCTTCCCACAGTAAATTTTCAGCAGAAGTTCCAAGCCTGACATTCCACTTAGATATTTTATTTCTTTTCAACCAGAACTTAAATTGCTTTCTGACTAACAGCAAGCAGCCTTCTACAATTACTTTCTAGTTACTCCTGCATCCTGCCCCCCCCCCCCCCCCTCCTTCCCTTAAAAGAAGAAAACATAGTGGGCTAGTTATTAGTTGATCTAAACAAATGGAGATGAAAATAGCTGCAGCAAGGTTCCTATTACCAAATTAATTTGCATGTTTCTATTCATACACAAGTGTTTAAATAAGATGCATACTTTATGTTAGACACCCTAGAAGATATACATCTGGACAGTATGTTTTAGGGCGTATGAGAGCAGGAATTTCCATAGCACAGATGAACAAATATGCTTGCAGCTGAAAAAAACAACCATACGTAACCAGGGCATGAGAAGGTACTTGTTAGTGGTAAGTAACAAAAAAAACATCTGGGTATTTTTGCTTTTAATATGAAGGGAGAAATACTAATAATCCTGGGAAATAAGTGTGTGTTGTAACACCACCATATACATCATCAACACTCCAACTAGTAGAGTTATGTGCAATAGATCATAATAGTAAATACAAACTAACTTACATACAGCTTGTTAATGTCTGCTGCACAAACTACATGAAAAACTTTTCACTATTCACATTATTCACTGTGCGCTATACCTGAAAAAGAGTGAAGATTTTTATGGGCATATATATGCCTTACTCTCATGCTACAGTCTCATTTTATTAATTACAGTTGTAAAATCAAAACTCCATGCTTATTTTGTAAGCAGAAGTCAGCTTTGTCAGGAAAATTAGTAAGAGCATATCAATAGCTTTGTGGAGCAAATAATAATCTGCAATACTTTTTCTGATTGTACCTCTTGAAATGTGGAGGTTGGTGGTGTGGCAAATAGTGTTGCAGCTATTTTTCTTTGGTACCATGGCATTTCAGCAAAGGAGTAACACCTGGAAAAAAAAAACAAACATCAAAACTTGTATATGCCCTTCACATTTTTCTCTTGTTTTTTTTGTAACATTCTCATATCTTGGACATCGTAATTGTTGTTTCCAACATGGCATTTTTCTTTTCTATATGCTACTTTTGTTTGAAAATACACCTTACCAAATGCCTATTAGATGAATTGTTGTAGCATCTTTTGGATTCAGTTCAATGGCTCTCTAGAGAGAGGGGAAAAAAAAACCACAAATGTGAAAAAAAAAATGTTCCAACATTTGGATTAAAATGCATTTCAAAAAGTATACTTGTTATTCTACTATTAATTAAACCAGATTAGCAGTGTGTAGAATTTCAAGGCACTATGGTATTTATTAGGTGCACAACTAAATCAGCCTACTTCTAAAAACTAAAGACACAGACAGATTTTTAAGCACTTCAGTTTAGTAGGTAATTAAGTCTTTTACAGAAGACTTAGTATGTTCAGATTTGTATTTAATTTCTGGTGACATAAAATTAGTAGTCCTTTATTTTCTCCAATATTTCTCCTTCACTGCTACACAATCCACAGTTTATTTCTCAACTGCAGTTATATTTTTATCTAGTTCCAAGAGCTGTTAAAAGCACTTAGATATTTCAAGACTCTCTTCCACAGGGACTCTGTTAACTGCAGAAGATAATTTGTATTCCTTGCTGCTGAGGCAAACAACACTGCCACAATAGCTCCCTCTACCCCCAAAAAAAACCCCCAAAATGTTCACAACTCTCATAGTCTACATACTGGATACATTAATGATGTCATGTGCAAAAAATATGTTTACATTACCTGAAAGTGCTCTTTGATAACAATGGCATTTCCAATTTTAGTCTTTATTCCTTCAAAATCTCCAACATCGCTGAGACAAATTCCATACCACTGTAATTCAAAGAACAAAACCAAAACATTTAATAAAGCTATTAGTAGTGGATTTAAGAAAAAAACCCAAACCTAGAACAGCTGCCACCACCATCAATGGCAACATGCATGTGTTAGGATGTGCTGTTCAGGCAGCAGCAGAGCAACCTGTTGGTCTGCATGCACAAGGGAAGTAATGTCCTCTTCTCATCCAGGATGCCAATACAATTGACTATATTTCATTAACTCTCTGCAGTGCAAAGCAGCAGAACAAAGCCAGAAGTATTATCAGTGAAACTCTATAGAGTTACTACTGGGTACAGAAACAGCATGGTTAATGTGAGGCACGTACAAAATTTTTAAGGCTACATCAGAGGATAAGCTAATTAATAATCAACCTGAGAAGTCACCTCTTCCCATGTTCCTGCACACATTTAACCACTGCCTATTTCCTGTAGACAGGAAATTTAGCTGCAAGTGTTTGAACTCTGATCTTCTAAAATAATCAGGAAGAATTAGAAACCAGACTCATTATCGAGAAGTTAAGTTTCACTGAGGTTTGCTGAAACAACGTGTCAACATTTGCTCCAGTTTCTACTGGCAGAAATCAAAGACCAAGAGTTCAGTTATTTTGCTTGGCTCACCTTGTGTGCTGCAGAATTTGATTCATTCTTTTCAAGTGCCCTTTTTGCACACTCGAAGGCTTCGTACGTCAGTTTTCTTTTCTCCTCTGCAGAGGTACTACTGAGCTGAGCCAGATCCCGGGATGCCCGTGCCAGCCTCCACAACAGCTCCGCATCCTCACTGGTTAGGAACAGGAACACGTTTTTAAAGCAACAACAAAAACAAAGCAAGCACAGATCTTAAATCAGTTTTTCAGCATGTATCTCAAGTAGGTGTTAAGACAGTAGCATATCCTCTGTCATTTTGCACAGCCCCAAGGAGAGCCCTCCATTATGCACTGCCTGATGGTACCTTTGTTCTGCCATTCTGGGCTGTGAAGCAAACATATCTGTGGAAAAGGAGTTTGTTTTCTCAAAAAAAGAGGCAGATTTAAAAAAAAAAACAACACACCACAGTATCATACCAGAACAAAAACAAACAAAAAAAAGACTACTTTGGTCTTAGCTAGACAGTATTTTTTTCAGCATTCCATTGATATGCTTACTAGGAGTGCTTAAAATGGTATCCATCTTCACTCTTTATAACTATACCTAATTTTTGAAAAACACAGATGAGCCATACCACTATGACAAAAACCTGTACATTTACACATTTATGTAACTATATGAAATGGTGTATAGTATGTTATAGCCAAAGGTAAGGGATTTTAAGTTTTATTATTTTATTGCTATATTGTTTTGAAACACTGCTTGCATTTCTGTACTTTTACCTAATGACTTTTTAAATTTTGGCTTACAATTTTAATAGACACTTTAATATTAAAGTTTAGAAAGTCTTTCAGAGGTTCTGGCTATACAACTCCCCCTCTTGCCTGCCTGCCTGCCCTCCCCTCCCCCCCAACAGAAATTCTGAAGTCAAAACTACCAGAAACTAGAAATATTAAAAAGCATACACAAGTTACTGGTAAACTCACAGTATCAATAACAACCAGTTTTCATACCTGGAGTAGAACTGAGTCACTGCTCACAGCACAACAGTCCTGCTCCAGTTAACACAGTAACACTGAGCTAGCAGGTTCTTTTTTCAATCCTATCACAAGGATGTTAAGTAACCCAACTTGAATCCTACTCCTGCAGAATAATTATTATTGTTATATACCTTGCAGCAAGCTTAAGCCTTGCTTATGACATGGTGTCCCTTACAGGCTACCACCTTCATTTGACTTCACAGGCTTTAACTTGCATTGCAGGCAAGAACAACGATTAAAAATAACTGAAAACTGCTGAAAACAACTGAATTTCTTCCAGAAATGTTCCAGAGTGAGACGCCTTGTCCCCTGTCTCCTCCAAAGACTCATCAGTTTGCAATGCATTTTGTCTTCTCCCCTTAAACAGTTTTTCCCATTTCACTTATCAATCATGTTTTGTGCAGCTAAGATGTAGCTACATGAGTAAGGAGCTTTTTTTGGTTCTGACTCAAATCCTAACATGAGACAAATGAAAACAGAGAAAACCAGCTGGCCAGCAATGAAAATGACAGAAAAACTTGAGTGTCAACCCCCACCTTCTACAGTACCAGTCCTTTCTTAGTTCTTTTTCAATCAGGAGGAAAAAAAATCAAGAGTCTTTCTTTCCTACTTACAAAAGGGTGAAAGCAAGGTTCTCCATAATATCACAATGAGAAAATTAGCTGACAAACTGATACAGAAGAGCACAGAAAAGAAGTCACAGTAATGTCTCAATGCAATCAAGTACCTATTTTTATGCTGAACCAGCAACTGATGCAGCTTTTCAGTTTCTCCACTCCCATACAGATAGTCTGCTTGTTCTATAACTTCTTCCACTTAAGAAGGAATTAAAATTGTGGAAACAGAAGAACAAATTATGTGTCATTATAATGTCATTGGGACATTATAGCATAAAAAAACACATTTTGGAGCATGACAACCAAGCTTAAACACAAAGAACAAATTATGTAGTTACTTGTAACCATTGCAAACAACTTACAGGAAGAGCAGGATTGTTTAAGTTGTTCCAGTTAACAACTAGAAGAGAAACAGTGCTGAATACATGCCTCTTAATGAAACTATAAAACAGCTTTCAGCAACAGAGCTTTGGATGC
Organism: Heliangelus exortis; assembly: GCF_036169615.1. Classification (NCBI taxonomy): domain Eukaryota; kingdom Metazoa; phylum Chordata; class Aves; order Apodiformes; family Trochilidae; genus Heliangelus; species Heliangelus exortis. The sequence continues at coordinate 124,649,577 of NC_092423.1, forward strand.
TTAATGGATTTAACATTCAAAAGCACCACTTTCAGTGCATCAGACTATTAGAAGGGATTTGTATTATTCTCTGTGAAAATGGCAGGAAAAAAAAATATAATCAGGAGGGAATGTGCAGTCAAGACCCAAGAGTAACAAAGTCCCTTCATTATTATACGTACAGAATTTAAATCTAATCAAAACCCCCAAATTTTTCAAAATTGTTTTTTCATTCTCAGTATGGTTCCATAGTTGTGCCAGAATATGACTGCAAATTGAGTGGGTCCCATGATCTTCCTCTCAAGCTAAAATGAAACATTGCTCAGTTTTCCAACTGAAGTCCTTAAGATTTTCTCAAACATGACCTCAAACAATACAGTACATTGATGGAAAACTCTGTGTGTTCAAGACACTAAAAGCAAAATAATTTGAAAAACCAGAATTGGCCTTCTAGAGTATCAATTAATGACCTGAGTACCCATTGTTCTTATGATACTTCAATTCAGACAATACTTTCAAATACATCAGAAATGGAGAAGCATCATTTCCATTCCTAGCTGAATATAATAATATATTAAGAAATAGATTATGCATATAGTACATAAAACATCATTCCAGAAACAGAAATATCAAACACCACACAATACAGGATTCTAGCCTGAAAACAGACGAAACAGGGAGGAAAAATAGCAAAAGCAAAGCAGATAGGTAATTCTATTTAAGTATAAAACTGCACGGAACAATGTACTCTTCTGCCTACAATAAAACATGGGAAAAAAAGAAAACTTTCAAGTGAAAAAAACTTGTCTAATTTCCTAAAGAACTTTCAGGTATGCCTATCATCCCTTTCGTATTACTCCCATGTCTGTGATCAAAACTCTAAGTCAAAACGTAAGCTCCAAACTCCCCCTTCTTAAAAATTGTGTTTATAAGCTTTCTTTTTTCAAGTTACTGAATATGGTGGTGATGTTTCACAGCAACACAGTTTGACTGTGTATATATATACATAAAAATCATTCCAGACTACTAAACACAGAAGCCCCCTCTTCAGTTTTAAAAGATCCCAGAATATCCATCACTGAAGATTAGGATAGGACAGCACTTTTGTTAATTTTTAACCCTGCAATCTCTAAGGCTTTCTATCAACCATTTCAAAGATAAGATAGTGGTCTAAGTGGACTTTGGATTTTGGTGTACAAGTTAAACTCTGTGGTACATCTTCAGCACTATCCTCAGGGTACCGTTATGTTTGCTTGTTGAGACTCCCTAAACACTATCAATACATCTAATGACTAAATGCTAAATGCTTACAACTCAAACTTCTGAACTTGTTTATCACCAGGTGTTTTATGTAAATTACTAGACTTTTTTCCTTCAAGACTAGTTTTCAGGCATTTGGGTTTTACCCTTATTTTCATCATACCTACTACTTGTCTTGCATAGAAAACACACTGACATTGCTTTTCTTGGCAAGAAAAATACCAAAGAAAAAAAAAAAAAAAAAAAAAAAAATACCAGAGGCAAGTAAGTAGTGTTATTTATGTTCCTGAAGGAAAATTTTCTTATTTGTGTACTGAGTAGCTGTCTTTAGTCTATTCCCTGAACCTCCTTCTATTACAGCAAATAGAACAGTTTCTCATCTGTTCCAAAGCCTACTGTCTGAATTTTTAGTTCTATAAATATCCAAGGTCTCTCTCTGAGACACAGAAAAACAGGTTATCTGAACTGAGTTCTATATAATATACATAGCAAACACACATTTCATATAAGCTCATTGTCCCTTCACTTAGGTTTACTCTCAAAACCCCTTAATTTACCATGTAACAGCCAAGTTCTAAGACTGAAATAATATCCCCTTTTAAGATGCTACTTTTCTTCCAGTAGGGAGACTATCTTTATTCAAGTCTGGAACAGGACTCTTATCACTTGTATTATTCATTTCTGGTAGGTAACACAAGGCTTTTTTGCCCCCTTTAAAGTGTCAAAATACCAAGACATTTCCCAATTTTGTATGAAATGCAACCTCACTATTGCTCAACCAGATTAAATGGGAACTGCACCATGTACATAATGAAATAGTCTAGAAATTGATTAAGGCTTGGTCTGCATTCCATATAATTCTCAGCAAGTTTTTTAAAGCTTGGGCAACAAGTTAGGCATCATACACTCTGTGTGTGTATGGTGTGTGTCACATCCTAGACAGGATCTGCTCCTGAATTTCCTTTCAGTGACACTTGAAAGAAGCATTTGTTAAACTGCTACAAGGCTACCCTGAACCACTTCAAAAGTATCCTGCCATGGAAACACACTGCAAGGAGTCTTAATGGAGAAAAAAAAAAAAAGCATCACACTATTTTCCTATAAAATTTTGGCACAAAGAACTTTCCCAATAGAGTTTCACATTAAAATAACCTATGCACTTCAAAATCTGAAAACATTACCTTTGAAGCTTGCATGAACCTCAGCAAGGCCAGAAATCAGCTTGTGAGCTTCATAAACCAAAAAGGACCCTGTTGAGAGCACAGCCACCCTCTGAAGGCTTTTTCTAAACACCTGTATGGGTCATAAGATATATACGAATAAACACTGCAATCGAGTTAAGTTTTCTTTGTTTCTAGCACCAGTTGCCTTTCAGCTTTTGAAGAGAGAAAAGATCTTACAAAAGCTAAAAAAATCACCAAGCCAAACTCTTCATGAAAAACAAACAAGCAAACAAAAAATAACAAAACAAACAAAAACCCCACAAAAACAACAAAAAAACCCCAACCACCACATGATCAAGAGGGCATTTTCTTACTCAGTTTTTTTCAACAGGGGTACATAATTACGCTTTTAAATAAGAACAGGGCACTTGACTGAACACAAAGCACAAATATGGACGTAACACAGGGTTAAAAAGCACCAAAAAAAAAAAAAAAAAAAAAAAAGTAAACTACTCGTGTTTTTCACTCCAGCTCAGGGCTGGCAGCTTGCGCAAAACAGAGCCCTTCGCTAGGTCCCGCGATCCCGGAGCCCCGACAGCTGCTCCCGCCCCCCGCTCCCAGGCCGCGGAGAGAACGCACGGCAGCCACACGCCCGTGAGAGGACCCCGCAGGCGGCCGCGCCCACCACCCACCGCCCGCCCGGAGCGGCAACCCCGCTACCTGACTCCCGCCGGCCCCGCAGCGGGCACCGGGCCCCCACCGGCCCCAGGTCGCGCCTCCCGCCTCCCGCCGGAGCAGCTTCCCCAGGCAGGCGGGGCCGCAGCGGAAGGGCCGCGCCAGGAGCAGCACCGCCATCAGAGGAGCCATCGGCACCGAGCGCCGCCGCCAGCACCGCCCCCGACAGCGGAGGAACCGGTCCGTCCCCAACCCGGTACGGGAGACGGGGAAACGAGGGAACGGCCGCCCGTTCCGCCTGCCGGGCCGCTAGCGCTACCGCTCCGAGCGCCGAGCCCCAGCCCTAGCGCTAACCCTAGCCCCAGCCCGGCCACCGGCCCGGGACGGGTCGGGTCGAGGGTGTGAGGCAGAGAAGGAGCCCGCGCATGCGCCCCGGGCCGCTGCCGCCCGGGGGAGGAGTGCGTCCGGGTGGCGTGGGCGCGGCCGCCGCGGGCGCCTGAGGTCGGCGGCTTTCGCTGTCCCCGGCAGGTGAGGAGGGGCGGTGCGGGCGCTCCGCAGGGGAGCAGCATTGCGCGGCGTGCGGCTGGCGGGACTGGGCGCTGGGCGATGTCCGTGGCCGAGGCAGAGCACTGGGGGGGCCCGGAGAGACCCGCCCGGCCCGTCGCCTGGCGGGGCGCCGTCGCCTTCCCGTGTTTCAGGGGCGATTCCTCCGGCCGCGCAGGGCGCTCGGTGGCCCCTTTGCTGTGTGCTTTGCTCCCCCTCTGCCCGGGGAGGGGGAGATGACCCCTTCCGCGAGTCGTGGCTCTGAGCTGCAGCCTGCCCGAGCCGCCTCACCCCTCCTCCTACAGCCGAGTGGGGCTGGGAGATAGGGCTGGGCCGGGCCGGACTGGGCTGGGCCGGGCCGGGCCGCCCCTCCCCGGCTGCAGGCGGTGGTTCGCAGTTGTCCTCCTCACCCTCTCTTACGAAACTTCCCCTCAGGTGTCCGGGCGCTTCCTGCTCCTGGAAACGAGCGGGTCCCTGCGGGGAGTCCGACGCAAACTTCTGGAGAGGTTGAGGAATCAATCAGTCGCCTGATCCGCCGCCCCTCAGGTACCGAAGCTGGGTGAAGTTAAAGCTGTTCGCTTTAACATTTCGGTCCTGGGTTGCCTGTCCCTGTGGCGGTGTAACAGGGCTCTGAAATGTGCCCGCACCCTTCAGAGAGGGGACTGTCAGAATTCCGCCATCGTCGTACCAAAAAAAGCAGATAGTGTGTTCTTCCTGAGCTGCTGTTAGAGCGGGTTGTTGTCTTTTCTTTCCTCATTTTTCGTGCAAAGCAAATCTTGGGTTGATAGGCGTGTTGTCATAATTTGCTCTTCCACTAGGGAAGTGTTAGAGTGTGAAAGTTCTTTGCTTTTGCTTCCATCTTCATGTCTTCAAAGTGCATTAAGTACTCAAAGTAATAGGTGTCACCCTTCCCCTAGAACTTAAGTTTGGGGGGTTTTTTGAGTTTTAGGTTCCCAAACGTTCAATTTAAAAGACATCTCTGTCGTGGTAAAAAAAAAAAAAAAAGTTGATTTAATACAAGTAACTAAGAGTCAAACTTAACCCCACATTATTATTTAGTTTTCAACTGATGTTTTAAATTTTACCTTTATGTATGTGTGAGATATTTCAGTGATAATAGGATATTCAGAAGACTAATAAACAGTAGGAAAAGCAAAATGAAAACAAGAAAGATGTGTGGAAGAGCAAGGAGAGCTAGACAGAGGTATTTTTCTTTTGTGTTCTGGTCTTTTGAAGAATGCAGTGTTTTTCCAACAAGTATGTTTGTGTTCATATCTAAGAATTCATCTATATGAATTCATTATATGTGAGTGTTAGACTAATTTTTGTTAAGCTGTTGAAAGCAAAAGTCTTTCTGGTAGCTTGAATAACTAAGCCATTATTAAATGTCATCTGCCAGAATTCCAAGGTAGCAGCACTGTACCCACAGTGTTTTTACAGCTTTGTGTTATGCCCAGAGCATTAAATATTTGTACAGAATTTAAGGTTAGAGGAAAGCCATAGTAGCTGTTTTGTACAAACACCACCAAAGTTCCTTCTTTTTGGGAGTACAAAATTAAACTAGCAACTCCACAGAGAGGTTAATGTTACCTGAGTTGGAGTTTAGATTTTTTTTTTCCCCTTTTTTGATTCAGAATCAGATGGTGTAATTTTCACGGTTTCCTTTAGAAAATAAGTGACAAAGTTAAGTAGTAAGGTATATATTTTTTCTTCCTTATTTGTTCTGTTTATTTTTTAGTGGGGAAAAAAAGGGTGCTATGCCAAACATAAGTAATACATGATCAAGTTAATATTTGTAAGTATTATCTCTTGTTAAACCCAACAAAGTTACTTTTACTCTTGGATCAATTAGGCAATGATTAGTAACGGCCCCTTCTGGCATCACATTTGAAGCTGTGCAACTTGTGGAGACAATTAGACAGGAAACAATTATGGTGCTCTTTATTGTTTTATGATTAATTTATTTGATTTGTCTTTAAGATTGCATTAGATGGTACTCAGGGATCTTAAAACAGCATTCTTAAGCATTTGAAAGATTTCTGAAGGTAGGAATTTTGGGACTGGGCTGCTGGGTCTGAGCTTCTGTTTATGAAATAGTCTTAATGATTTGGCTTGCTTGCTTGTACTTTATGGTTGAAAGAAGATGGTAACCTGTTGATCCTTCCCATCCTGTAGCTGGATGGACTGTACATGTTCACCCAGTGCTTTTTATCCAAGGCACAGTTAGACCAGCTTAGTTCTTAGTGGTTGCAACTTGCTTCTGGTGCTTCTCACTTATAGGAGGGTTGTTACAAAGTCCTCGTGGTAGGTGGTTAGCACAATAATAACCTGGTGGTTCCAGGAAGCAGTATGAATGCTGTTTACCTGTGTTCATGGCCACTGCCTGTGTATGCAGCTCATGTATGGTGCCTCCCAGCCACGGTCAGTACAGAGTGCAAGTAGCTGCTGTGTTGCAGAACTGGAGGACAGCTGACTGGAGAGCTCTTGGTTTGCCTATGGGAAGACTTGAAATACATCTGAGATGTAGTAGAATGTAGCTTTGTGACTGTCAGTTTGAAGTTAGCATTATTGTTTATACTGAGATAGAAAATGGTATGCTGGATCATGGTGGAATAGTGGTTTTATGGATTTTTCTTAGGCAGCCTTTGGCAGCATGGGAACGCATGAGGTTTTTTAGAGCATAAGCTACCTTGAGAGCTTGTAAGCCACTGATTCTGGTCTGCATACTTTAAAGCACTATCACCTTATCAGAAAAAAAAGCATTAAATGAGTAGGACCAGAAAAGTCTTACTCATGATCTTTGTTCTTAAAATCTTACAGAACTTCTCTTGCTGGACTTTTAAATAGCTAATTTACATTGTACTTTGTTCTCTAACAAAAGCCCTGAGTTTCCCGTAAGTAATCTTGACAGTGCTGCTGTCATGGACACATAAAACTACTGGACAGGTTCTTTATGTTTAAAGCAGCTGTAGTTCCTCAAATTATATGCATTCAAACCTGTTACTTTGACTGATACATGGGAAGAATAACTGTTGTTTTTAATTTCCTTTCATTTCACATTTTAATGTTACTCTTGAAGCTTTAGCCTTCTGCTGAGAAGCCCAGAGGCACGTGTCTGAAGTATGTTACCATAAACTCATTTTTAAGAACTGGTATTTGTAACAAGGAAGTGTTACAACATGCTAGCTTTGAAATGGGCTGCAAGAAAGATTAGTCTAACACATGTGCTCTCTTGCATCTTGTTTCTGTGATACAGTAGAATAAACCAGCACATTTTAGTGAGTTTCAAGTTTTTCTTTCTTCTGTATAGTGTTAATTATGTAAAGTCAGTAGCTCTACACAGTGAAATTGCAATGAAAAATGCACAATTTAAGATACTATTCAAATTGCATAGCTTGTATGGTTTTCCATACAGAAAAATATTGTTGACAGAAAAATATTCTGATAAAACTTACATGCAGGAAACACTTTTTTTTTTTTTCTTTTTTTTTTTTTTTTTTTTTTTTTTTTTTTTTTTTTTTTCCCCTGACTCTGAATGTTTCTTGTTTAAAACAACCAAATGGTGAGGTCAGATTGGTGTGTCTTAATTTTCTTGATCAGGGCACAATATTACTTTCTATAGTTTATCTCGCATGGATCAAAACATCACTCAAAATTGTTATAATAGTTCTGTGTGAGGAGGATGCTGGGAAGAACTCTCAGCATTAAAAATATACCTAAGAGGTGGACACACATGTTTATAAATAAAAAGGTCAACAGAAGGATATGTAGAAGTGGCTGTCTCTAAGTTGTCTTGTGAACAAGCATCCTGGAAATCAATTTAATAGTTTCTGGTCTGTGAAGTGAGATTTTGTTTTTAGAAATAGAATTCTAAATATGATCTTTGGCAGTGTAACAATTGCAGATTTTATTTTTTTTATATATAGTAACTATCTACAAATGGTTGCCTGGCTTGCTAAACCAGTGTGCTACCAGTGCAGTAGATAAATATTTGAACTGCCTGAGTACGATGAGGCTTGTATAAATAGATGATTCATTTCCCAAAGAGAAAACAGTGTCTACCTTCTCACACACTCACATACATCAGATTTCTTAAATACTAGTGCTTATTTTTTAAATAAGTAAATTGAGTCCTGTGGTCAGGTTTTATCAGCATAATCTCACTTACTCAATTAAGAATGGTATAATTCTTTCATGCACACTAAATAATATGAAGAAGAATAAATAGAGAAGATACAGCTTACTCTCAATGATTCATGCAGCACATGCAGAGCTCCAACATCTATAGCTCTTTAACTTCTGAGTTCACATGTGAAGCATCTGTGTGCCCTCTGCAAGGTCTGCAGTGACTGCAGTGTTGTGAGAGACGTATCTACTGTTTATGTACAGAGTTTCACAACTGTAAATACTGGTTTGAGTTAATGAGATAGGACTTCTTCTCACTAATAAATATTTTACTAACTTTTAATGTTTATAATGTTACTGAAAATCAGGTTGCATATGGCTGCTTACTGTAAAATGTATTATAAATCTATCACAAACAATCACATTGTCTTTTTCCTAAGTGAAATATCAAAATTAGTTCTTGAAGTGCATTAGGAGTATGACAGACTTCTTCAAACCATTGTATAAATATTGTGTCCTAATATTCTCAAAACCTCTGAGGAAAATGCCTTGCATTATTTTTCATCTTGGATTTTTTCAAAACTGGATATGGAAGAGATTAAAGGACCATCTCAGGATTTGGGAAGTTTTGGTTTTGTAACTGGGTTTCAGGTTGTGTATCTTCTGCTTGGATAAATGTGTGTTCTTATTATGAGTTGCCTTTTGTCTAATATGAATGCAATTATTCAGTCTCAAACAAGAGTATTTGTACTGCAAAGAAAGGAAGCAGTTTTATTTATTCTTCCTGTGTGCTACAGGATGCTTTTTGTACAGCATCTCTTTTGCTAAATCTGCTCTTTTCCCACATTAGAAGCACAGTGGGAGGGTTGGTGACTTGAGGAAGAAGAGAGGAAGTAGCAGTATCGACATATTCATGTGAGAAAGTACCTGTGCTGTAAGAGAAGTGGGACATGCACACACATGAAGGCTAAGTAGGAGCAGCTGATGGGAGGGTGATAGCTACAAGTCCTTCCAGGGAGTCATAATAATATTTTTCACAGAAGCTAGATTAAGAAAATTCTGTTTTGAGAAATATGTCTCAATACAAATTTGAGCTTTGTTGAATTTCATGGAAACTGTTTTTACTTGCTGTTGTAGCATTGGTGATTATTACAGCATCATTTTGTCAGCAGAAAATTGGATTTTTTTTCTGGAAAAAGCCAGTAAGGAGCCATGCACTAGTCTGTGTTGGATTCTATGGCCGAAGCTACTGACTGTTAATAAACTTTGTCTGGCAGCCAGGAAAGCAATAGGGAGTGGAAAATACCAGTAAAAAAAGAGAATCAGAAAGAGGGAGCAGGCTGCTTTTTAAAGGTATGTTTTCTAAGCCTAAAAACCTTTGTTTAAAAAACAATTTAGAAACTTAGAACTCAAAACTTCACTTTTTTTTCCCTCTGACTGATATTCAGTAAAGTCATAGGAGCAAAAGATACTGAATTATGGTGTCATGTTGAAGTGCTTGGAAGATGTAGGAGGATTTCACATGCTTCTTAATAATGTATGTGCATGGATGTTTGGGTGGTACCTTTACAGGTCATTTTTTTTTACTTCAGTCTCCGAAAGGTGCATCTATAAGATGGTAAAACAGATGGAGAGGCAACGTGAAGAATGCCCTAGTGTAATAGAGGGAAGCCTCAAGCAAATTACCTCTGCTTACAGATTTTTCCTTCCATCCCCCCCAGCTTTTTTTTTTTTTTTTTTAATTGAACATTTGTCTTTTCCATTTTTTTTTCTTTTTTAGCTCTAAAAAGAGTTCCTTTTCACCAAATGTCATATGTATGAAGTAGGTTAACCCATATGTATGAGTTGGGTTAAGTGTCATGTTCAGGTACACTGTCCATGTATGATGTAAGAGAGCTGACTAGATAGCAGCAGATGCCCTTCATTTCTTAGTCTCTTCAGTGTCAAGGGCAGTTGTACTGTAGAGGCTTGTTTCCTAAAGAGGTGTTGGAAATCATCAGCTGTATTCCTGAAGAGGAATATAACAGTAGAAATTTTTTAATATAACAAAAAAGTGCTGCTGTGAGACCTAATCAGGCTTGCAAATGAGCATTATCTCAGAGTAGGATTTTTGACTGATGGGGTTTACAGGATGTAAATTAAAGTTTGCAGAGTTTTATTGCTGGAGTTTAAACCACTGTGCTTTTTTTGGTGCTGTATCCTGTTATGCATTTGGGTCTTCAAGCATTCTAAGAAATCTGATCTTATTTCTTAATGTGCAGGTTTTGAAATGAGGTTTTATACCTATGTGGCAAAACCAAGGATGAGTATGACAGTAATACTCTGATGTTGGTACATCACAAATCTTAAAATTTGCATTTGGAGCTTCACATTTTCTGACAAGCTAACAGTTCTAATGATCAGTCAGAGAATGAACATATTGTGAAAACCCCATTGTTTCCTTTTTAGTCAGTTTTAAAAATCTTGATTGCTGTTGTTGCTTTCCAGATTAACAAATGGCGGCGCAGTGTGTGACGAAGGTGGAACTGACTGTAGCCTGCACCAACCTTTTGGACAAAGATATTGGTTCCAAGTCAGACCCACTGTGTGTGCTTCTTCAGAACACGAGTGGTCAGCAGTGGTATGAGGTACAGTGTGGTGCCTCTCATAAATCTGTTAAAAATACTCTAACTTATTGGACCTTTTAAAACACTGGAGCATATGATTTAATTAAAATATTTTAATTATATAGCAGCACCTCTAGATACTTCTCACTCCCTATAATGTCTGTAATAGTTATGCAGGTTGCACACTAATAATTGTTTTCCAATAAATACTTCTACCAGCTTTGGTTTTAGCAATGTTCTCCCAGCTGCATGTGGACCAGTATAAGATATGCCTTCCAGATGCTTAAATGTGCTTTTATAAATAGAGTACTCCAAAACTAGAGTCTCATCCTGACAATATACCATTTTATGTTGGTCTTCCCTATGGAGGAATAGATAAGTACTCCTTACAGGGAGCAAAGTAAAACAGGTACTCAAAATACATCTGGCTTACAGCAGTGGGTTTTGTAATATAATGTGGTTATATGTATTTGATGAAAGATTTACAGGAAGATACAGCTTTATGTTAAGAAGAGCTTTTGAAAGAGCTTTAATAATAGACTATTTGATTTGAGTACTTGTTGGTGAAATACTGGATAGAGTGCTGTCTTTCTAACTGCAGGTTGATCGCACAGAAAAAGTCAAGAATTCCTTGAACCCAAAGTTTGCCAAGAAATTCCTAATAGATTACTATTTTGAGCTTGTTCAGAAACTTAAATTTGGAATATATGACATCGATAACAAAACCTTTGATCTGAATGATGACGACTTCTTAGGAGAACTTGAATGCACACTGGGACAAGTAAGTATGCAGATGATTTCTCGTATAATTAAGAAAATACTAGTTAACCCCTGATCAGGAACAACTTTTATCTTATCACTGTGTTTGTGTGTCCTTGGGATCCTCTTAAGTTGAGTAGGATTTTTTTTTGTTTGTTTTTTCAAGCCTCAGTTCAGTGTATATACACATTATTTGCAAAAAGTGTTGAGATGATGCCCTGAAATATATTCTAGAATGGTGACTGTCCAGATGGCTGGCTGAAAGTAAGTGGGATGTCAATAAGCCCAAAGTAGTAATTGCTGTTTATTTACTCTAATACTCAAATTCTTTTTTTTATACTCCACAAAAAGAGAATTGGTGCATAGCAACGTAAGTGTTCACATGGGCTGTGTTAAACTTGTAATTTGCTTTCCACTCAAGGCAGGCAGTGATTCTGTTTCTGTCTACTGCTGATTTCACTGCCATTTCCTTGTCAAATTCTGCTGTTGGTACTATCAGAATTAGGCAGCTTCCTCTTAACTTGGTTCTTTTGAATAGATCCTTTGAAGGCACTCCTAGGAGAGTCGTCTTGGCATTTTTCCTCTTCTGTGTCTAAAGTGTTTTTATATTATGTCCATTATAAAGATGGAGGCATTGTGAAGTGAAATTCAGTGGCAATTTAAAATTAATCATTAATTATTAATATAAAGAATGACCTGTGGGATGAGTGGACACACTTTTGAGACAGCATTGCCTGAAGAGGATAAAAAAATTACTAGAAACAATGTAGGGGGGGGCCTAATGTCTGCCTATGTGACAGACATTGTGTTTATAAATCTGTTTGCTGAAGCTATTTAAGAAATGTGGCTTGCATTTGTCTGAATGCTATGTATGACAAGCTGGAGAACAGGTTGAGAGAAGCTTAAGGTATTATCTTTGTTCATGCTCATTGTGGTACTACAAGGCATTCTAATACATATTGCTCCTGAAATTCTGCATGTGTTCATCAGTATATGTATTTTAAAATTTTGAAGTGTTACCTATTTAGTTATAGGGGATGGTGGGAAGTAAAGGTAATGCTGTCATGAAATGACAGCAAAATAAAATGAAAATACCTCGCTATTTCATTTAATTTCTTTGAAAATCTTTTACTTTGTGCTAATAATGCTTGATATTCAAATTTTGTCTTGGCAGATAGTTTCTAGCAGGACTTTGACAAAACCATTAATGCTTAAAAATGGCAGACCTGCTGGAAGAGGAAGTATTACGGTAAGATAATTAAATAATAAAGATATTAATAAATCTCTTCAGTGTTTAAATGTTCTGGTTTTTCTTCTTTAGTTAGTTGAGCACAGTGTGGCAGACCTACAGTGCTGTAAAAAGTATCTAAAAAAGTATCTAAAAGCATTTTTTTTTCCTTCCACTAACATTTCTTTGTCATCTAGGAGAGCAGCCTACCTTCTACATCTGTAAGTCTGATTGCATCCATCAGATAATTAGAGCATCTGATATGCAACTGTTTGGGCAGTATCTTTAGTCATCAGTGTCATCATGTAGTGAATCCCAGTGTCAAATCAAATTGTTTATCCCTCCCCCCAACACCAATTTTAACACTTAATTTGCCAGAAAATAGGGTTTATTTAGTAAACCTGTCATAGAGGTGTTGTGAATGTGAGAAAACTATGTAGTTCCTGAATACAAAGTAAATATCTTGCTTTGTTTGCCTATCTAGATTACAGCAGAAGAAGTGAAAGATAACAGGGTGGTTTTATTGGAAGTAGAAGCAAGAAAACTGGACAATAAGGTATATGGGTGGTTGGTGTTCTTTGGTAAAGTAATAAAATCAGAATCTTGTCAGAACAGTAAACATTAAAATGTTCTTTCTTATTTTTTCTGAAGTAATTAATTGCATTAAGATATTTTTTCACTAAAAGTTTGCTTCAGGGTAACTTCATTGCCTGTGTTGAAATTAATGATATTTCTAAATAAGGCAAGTGAATTGTAGGAATATTCTGTGAATGGCACATTTCAATTTAAATGTAAATCTTTAAATTTAATGATAAAGATAGGGGTGTTTTGGTACATCCATTTGTTTGAATTGTGGAAATGATTACATTTTAGCTCTCAAATAAATGGTAAAGAGTGTACTTGAAGTTTATAAATCTGTTATGTTAAATATTTTGCGTCTAAAAATACTGTCTTTAGACAGACTTTAAAAAAAAAATTAAAATAAAATAATAATATTATTATTCCCAGTTGATTTTTTTGAAATGGATGAAAGCATTAGTTTCTTAACTTTCTATCATAGTACATATTACTGTAAGTATTTTGCTTGAACTGTCAGGTATTTCATATGTGGACCTTGAAGAACTTTTTATGCTAAAGTCAGACTTGCATTTCTTAATCTAAAGCTTTTGTTCCCTCAATACTTAGTTTACTTTTTTGTTAATCTAAATGTGTTTTAACTAGTGGTTAATGACATTCATGCCCCAGGCTGTTCTGGGATAATTACATGTTCTTTAAATACAGGATTTTTTTGGAAAGTCAGATCCTTATCTGGAATTCCACAAGCAGACTGGAGATGGAAACTGGGTGATGGTTCACAGAACAGAGGTAGGTTATTTTCAGTCAACAACCTAAATATTAAGCTTGTTAGATTTCCTGTGTCATAGTATTAGAAGTAAATGTAAAAAATGTAAATTTAAAAAATGACAGAGCAGTCTGGTAGTTGACATGCAAACCAGCTGGAAATCACCACAGTTCTTCCACAGATTTTCTGATGAGGACAGGAGGCCTACCTTACTCTGATTCTGGTTTAGGGCATCCTACTTTAAAGGAAAGTACTTTTGTTTTGTTTTTAAACTTCCTGCAATTGAAAAGAAAGCTGTTTTGAAAAGGCACTGCATGCTCACACAGCGCCTTTTATTTCAGTGCTACTTTGAGGTTAGACCTTGGACTGTGCTGTTCTTATGTTAGTGTCATGTAGCTGAACCACTTACTAATGAAAGTAATTATACTGAATGCTTGCATAGCAGGGGCAAGCCAAGGATAGTGCTGAGTGAGGGCAACCTCAGTTGAGCAGCAGCAGCCTTTCACCCAGGAGGAGGTGCAGAGGTCCCGTGGCAGCAACTGACAGAATACGTTCAAATTGCCCCCCTGTAGTGGAAGTTCAGGCTGTAGTCACAGCTGAGGTACTGTGTGTGTTTGAAGTGGTGACCATACTGATTTTGAAGCACAGATATTGAAGAAGTGTAAATCCTTTTTGTCACAAATTTATAAATAGCTTCTCTAATCAGGTGATTCTTCTGCATAAAATGTGTCTTTCCCATGAGGATTTCACTCATCTTCAATGTCAGTAATGAATCCAGAAGCCTTGAACTGTCTGGAAAACAGTCTTATATATTACAGATTTTAAAAACCTCTCTATGTTTCTAGCTATTATTTACTGGTTTAATTTTCAAAAGAGAGATTTCTGTTTCTGCACTTCTACACTGCTGGAAGTATAGCTATTACTATTATTAGGTGTTATTAATTAAGTTTTGCTTGTTGTGTGTAGTTTTTTGTGGTTTCTAAGCTTGTTATTTGATGTACTGAGTATACTACAGAGACTTTCCAGTTGACAAATTATGAAGATCCTGCAGTATTATTCTTAAATATCATTTATTTAGCATTCAGCGTGAGACTGTGTGCAGTAGTGTCTTTTTATCCATGTGCACTGTATCATGCTTAACTATACCATACTGCTCAACTATGCCATGAATTTCTTTTCAGAATAAATATAAGCTAGAGTGAACTGTAATCTCCAGAGCATTGATATATTCAGAATTTCCAATGTAACCTTTTTCCATTTTTTTTTTACTTTTTTTTTTTTTTTTTGCTAAGTCACGCTTTTGTATGTCTTTGTATGTGTATATGTGTGTGCTAATTAAAAAAAAGTATGAAATTATAAACTTAATGTTTTGCAGTGTAGTAGCTGAATTATATGTAGATCACAGTGAAGTGTAGCAAAATATGGAGCTGAAGGATACTGTCTGTTTTGGATAATAGTTCTACATGTTAGCAACATGTATTTTGTTTGCCCTGTATGTTAGCATTTGTATTGCAGGAAGTGATTGACAGCAGCATTAGTCAACTGCTTTTGCTTAGAAAAGTCACAGCATGAAACTATGACTGATTACAATGACTGCTTTCTACTCTTATGCTTACTACTATTCTGGCTTTTTTGGTTTTTTTTTTTTTTTTTGCAGGTTATTAAAAACAACCTGAATCCTGTCTGGAGGCCTTTTAAAATTTCTCTCAATTCTCTGTGTTACAGTGACATGGATAAAGCAATCAAGGTAGTGCATATGAAATATGTATATGAATCAATGCAATAAAAAAGAAGTCAGATATGTAATAAATGAAAGATGTATCATCCTAGTTATTCTAATTCTTAGTTGAAAGTCACAGAGGTAAATGCATGTTTTAGGAACATGATTCTATGATTCTATGATTCTATGAACAAAAATATCTCACACTGAATGCATTATTGGTAAAAACTCATCTTTGAAATCTGGAAAACCAGCTGAACATAAGCAGCATTAAAATATCCAATTTAGCTTCCTACTTAGATGGTCCAGTTTGCCTTGCATTGGTCAGTATTGGTGGTTTTAAGATAACTGGATAGTGAAAGATGTGTGATGAAAGCACACAAATATTCTTTGCTGTACTTTGTTTCTTGTAATATTTTGTGCAACAGGAATATTTCCTGATGCAACAGGAAACACTGATGAAATTATTCATATGCTATCTGATACAAGTAATTACATCTGATATACTAGGTGAGATAACAGATCCAGATCATGTGTATCTTGTGGATACCAGATGTAACAACTTCCCTGGTGAAACTTCCTTTCAAAAAGTGAACCAAACCTGTGAAGTGATAGTTTTACCAGGACTGGCATTTTAACTCTTTGTATCTTCAGATCTTATCTTGAATAAATTACGTTTAACTTCTGTATGTTTACTTCAGGAATTTTCTTTAGGGGAAGCTAAATAGCCAATCAAAATGCCATTTATAAGCTATTATGGACATGTGAGGAACCTGGTATTTTAGCATTTGAAAAAAAACAAACCAAATGAAACAAATCACTATACTTGCCATTCTTCCTCAGGGAAGGAAAAATGAGAGCATGATCTGCATTTGCCAGGTATTTAGTCATATGACTTGAGGCATTTTCCAGGACTGCTTAACACCCACAGGGATGTGGGTGTTACAAGCACTTGTGTGAATTTAAATGCATAATTATAGAGCAGACTAATGAACAATTTTACAAGCCCAGAACCTGCTTTACTTACTGCTTCTATGTTATTTCCTTCTCATGCCTTTCTTCCCTCTCCCCAAAATAGCTGTGACAGCTCTTACATTTCCATATACTGTAAATATGTTTCTCTTTTTTCAGTAAACAGCCATGCTAAAACTGTAGATTGTTGATTGTGACATATCTATTAACATGAAATTATTCTTGGAGTAATAAAGTCTGTTTTTTGTAATCTTACCTCAGAAGTATTGGTTTATTTCCAAAGGAAACAGATTTTGCTTGGAGCTGTTATGCACTTGCAGGCAGACAGTAGGATTATGTTCTAACTTAGAAACCCAGCAGCTATCACTATAACAGTAAAATGCAGACAGAATTGTATTATAATGTTGTGAAGGATGTAGCAAGACTTTTAACACTTTTATATGCACACAGTTGCATACAGAACGGGCTGTTTGTCATAGTAAGTAAATCCACCAACTTTTCCATAATGAGTGGCTTTTCACCTATTTAATGGCTTCGTTTGTGTATGCCAAGCAATGCACAAGCCAAGCCAAGTTGATTCTTTGTCTTCTAGATTTATTGGTGTATTTCATCTGAGTGTGTTTGCAGTCAGTGAAATTGCTCTGTTTTGAAAATGTGAGCCTTTCATCTGGACCAAGCATGCCTAGTTCTGCTGAGTAAAATATATATGCAATTTTATCATGTGTTTCACTAGCACTATTATGTGTCCAGGAGAGCATATATGGAACAAAAGACAATTTAATGTGTTGCTTGGAGTAAGTATTGAAAATTGCCTTTGATATGGCAAATATACCAAGCAAGATAAACTTTAATCCCTCAAAAAGGGTAAAAAAACAAACAAAAAAACCACCCCTATGTTAACTGAACTTGTTTTGAAACTTTTGTCTTAGGAAATGTCTTCAGTTTTAAATTTCAGGTACTGAATCACTTGCCTCAGTATTTGATTGGCTTAATTTATGGCATTCAAAATAATTTTTACACACCATCCACCATGAACTGTGCTGCTCTGTTGGTACCATGGCAGTTTGTATGGGGTTTAAGTTGCTATTCAGTGCATGTGCATGCATTTTGTTTATTTATTAGTGCATTCAAGATATTGTAGGAGTATTGGAAACTTAGAGGCATGTTCTGCATAGTGTTGAACTTTTTATCTGTGCATCATATTTTGCTCTTCAACATTATTGTCCATTTTCAGAAAGTTAATTCATCTCAGAAGCTCAAGCATATGTTGAGGTTGTTTGCTTTACTTTGTTATTCCTGAATTCCAAGTAGTCAGATGGTTTCTAGAATTTAATGTAGGATTTTTTCAGTCTGTAAAGGTGGATGTGAAAATAGCTGTTCAGCTTAAGATATATATACATATCCAAAGAAGTTTTTCTTGAATTTTATGTTTTGATTCTGAAGAATAGGAGATTCCAACTTGTGACGATTTTTCTTATTATTTATAATTATTATTTATTTTAATTTGTTTTTCTGTAGTTTGATGAAATTACTTAGCATGTCTGTGTTGCTAGACTGAAAAAAAAATCAGATGTGAATGAAATTAGCATGTTTTTATAGACAAATACACAGCTTTTTATCTAGAAAGGCACTTGGGGCACATTCATAAGTTCAGCTTTTAAAAAGCAGAAATTGAGGACGCTGTGAAGTTAAAATAACAGTGGTTGAATTATGCTCACTCAAAATGATAGGTTCTCAAACAGAAAAAAAGTGCCAGATTTTCACAAAAAAATGCAGATTATTTTCCTTACTTCCAAATGTAGTTCAGTACAATTGATGTTTCCTGCTCATGCTGGACCTGACACTGCTTAGTATTCTTGTCTCTCATTTCAGTGGAAGATCTGATCTGAAAGTTTATTGCCTTTGTAGGGCCATTTCTGTTACTAACACTGAGCAACTGCTTCATTTTAGGTTGAGTGTTATGACTACGATAGTGATGGGTCTCATGATCTCATAGGAAGTTTTCAAACTACCATGTCAAAACTGAAGGAGGCATCTAGATCTTCACCTGTAAGTGTTACATAGTCTAAGCTGCCTGTGTTTTTTTAATAAGCTGGTTTACTAATGTTGTAGCAAGACTTTATGTCACTTGATGGGCAGGTATCAAAATTGTGTTAGGCTAAAGCATAACAGTGCTACTATAGTTGAGCCTGACTTAGAATTTATGCATTTACTTTAGTAGGTTGTCTTGGTTACAGTTTTTAACTTATTTATCTAAATACCCAACTCTCAGCACAAAATAATTTCGTTAATCATAAAAATACAGAAATAAAAAAATTTAGAGTGTCAAAGATAATGGAGTACAAATGTCACTGCAGTTAAAAGGCCAAAGCTTGTGGTATTTTTTCAGATTGAATAAAATAATTTATTTCAAGTAGGGCACTTGTCAACTATCATGCATATTTTAGTGAATATGAAAAATTCAACATTTATGCCACTGCACAAAATTACAAGTGAATGTGTTACATTAGGTGGCTCTTTTTTCAAGTGAAATTACCCTTCCTGTTCTTACGAACTATAGTGATTTTCAAACCTTTTAAAAGACAGGTTTTACATTTAGAAGAAAAGTGGTATAGCAACCTTAACACTAAAGTCTTTGTTTTATGGACTTGTATGTTGTCAAAATATTTTACTATCAGCTTCCTTTTTTTCTGTAAAACCTGCATAAGTGTTCCTGCTTTAGTTAGTAACAGGATCTATTGAGTACCTGCTTGTACTTCTCATAGAATCGTGGTATCATCATGATTAGGAAGGACCTTCAAGATCATCAAGTCCAACTCAGTTGAATGTGAAGAGTCAGCCTTGACTCTAGTGGGTTTTTGATTGCTGCTTTGTGCCCTCCCATGCTTGTCTTCTAGATACTTGTTTCTGAATCAGTTTTGAATTATGTATGGTTTAGTTAATGGTTAAGGTCATATATTGGTTGTAAGACTCATATAGTACACATATGATTGGTATACTGCCTACCTGGAACTCTTAAGTGTTCTTATATTTTTCTAGATTTTCAGGGAGCATATGGTGTCAGTTTAACTTTTTATACTGACTATGATCCTTCTTATTATTGTAATTAAAATGTGCAAAAAAGCCCAAGCCAATGAGAGTGGAGGAAGATTTCATAAAATATATTATTCTGGGTTTTTTTTGTTGTTTTGGTTGTTTTGGTTTTGTTTGGGTTTTTTTTGTTTTGTTTTTTTTTTTTGTTACTTAGCAATATCATAAATTAAATCTAACAGCTTTGTATGTTCATATTTTCAAGTGCATATTTTTGTTAAGAACTATGATAGTGAGTTCCTGTGCAGTGTGATGAATGTAGTGTTAAGTCTCCTTGAGAATACAAATATGTATTTTCATTGCTCCCCAAATAGCATAATGGTTACAGTCTCTTCTGAATTAAAAGGTATTTTAAATTATAATCAGCTTATAGATTTTCAAAGGCTTTAAGAAAGTTGTTTGCATGAGAACTGTGGCTCTGCCTCTTCTCAGTAATTATTGCTGTGTCAGTAAGATGAAATGAAGATACAACACAAATAATGTGCTCCAGGTTTCTTCTACTTTTAAAAGAGCTAACCTAGAATCCTGTGTTATTTGATGAATTTGATAATGTCAGTAAAGTATTTCAACAACTTAATTTTGTAAAGTTTAAACATATATCCTTTATTTTGTATGTTACTGCTGTGGCTGCTGAAAACAGTGATGTTTTCCATAAATCACCATGTCTTTGTCAAAAACAAAGTTGTAAGCAGAATTCTCAGAGGGAAAATGTTACAGGAGTTCTTTGAAATACAGTTGTCTGAGCCAACATTTTTGTGTAAGAGAAGATATCTGTCTTGATAATGGAGTTTTTCTTGCCTATTTTCCACAAACTGGGTTTAATTTTGCTTGACAGTGAAATGAACTGCATTTCTAATACAAGCTCAAAGTATCAGTCCTAGATTAAAGATTTTTTCTTTTGTTCCAAAAATTAAATTTATAGTGCTTCTGTTGGATTTGTTTGCATTCATGCAGGTTGAATTTGAGTGTATCAATGAGAAGAAAAGACAGAAGAAAAAAAGCTACAAAAACTCTGGCATTGTGAGCTTTAAGCACTGTGAGGTAAATAAAATAATCTAGTATAACCTTTTTTTAAAATTTTATTTAAAATTTTATTTTATTTTTTTTAAGTGTCCAGGCATAGCAGCTCTCATCTACTATGCTTTCACTCTAAAACTGTAAGGAACTTAAAGTTCCAGAAGTTCCAGACACAGAAAATGTTGAAAGGCTTTGATTCATAAAAGGTGACAAACTGAGACTGAATCATGTCTCTGTTCTCCCCTGTCCCTTCACTTTCTCTTGAAGATGCCATCTCTATGGCAAAGGAAAGGTTGCTTACCAATTTGTAAGGCCATTCCTGAAGCACTGCTTTTCTTAACTCACTGTTTTATGGTGAATTAAAATCTGGTAAGTGTTGCAATATGTTGATTTAGAAATGATAGTGCTTTTGGAGCTGCTCTGTTGTCTGTCTGTGATTTTGTAAAAAGCCTTACCCTGATGCAGAGTGTGTGATTGCACACTCTGTAAATATCTATGGAGTAAAATCAGTGCTTTGCATGGGTAAAGGTAACAGATTTGGAGCCTTAAAAGTTGCTTCAATAATATTTACTGTGTTCTTCCCACTAAAAAAAAAATAATTTCTATCTTTAACTGCCCTTTTTAGGTCATTGTAGAATGCACATTCCTTGATTACATCATGGGTGGGTGTCAGCTGAATTTCACAGTAAGTTAATGAATTCATATGAAGTATTTTTTGAGTTCTGCACAAGTGGAAGTACATAATTGTTTGCCTGTGCTCTTGGTTTGATTATTGTGCTTTGTTTTTTTCTATTGTTGTTGATGTTCTGTCTCATGGAGGGGAGAGCCATTTTGCCACAGTCTGTCTAGTCTGTTATTATGGCACAAAGTTCTGAATGCGTAGTAATTTTCATCAGGAACAAGCTGAGCTGTGTGGATGGAGACCAAGGAGAAATTAACAGTTCTCCGATTTACTTAGAAGGATTCCTTTTTTTCTCTCCTTCCTCTTATCAAAGAGCTGTTGCCCTTCACAGTGATTTTCAAGACCCATTGCTTAATGAAAGCAACATATAGAAGCCATTGTGTGTACATAATCCTTACATCAGGTAATTCAGGACCAAAATGCAGCACAAATAACAGTAAGATGTCTTCACCTTGGTAACCTCAGCACCAAAGTAGGGAAGACCCATTTAGGTCAGAGAAAGGTCTCTAAGCTACTGTAGTGTCTGACTAGTTGTGCTTCTGAGAGGAATGATGTCTATGGCAAGATAGAGGCTGAAATTAACTTAACAGCTATTGAAGACCTGCTGTGAGTGGTAACTGCAAAGGGAAAATCTGCTGGATGAAAGTAATTTCAACCCTTCTGAAAGATACCAAGGTTCTGCTGTTCTTGTAATGGTGTTTTTTTAGGGGTGCTAATGTTCCAAGAAACCTGCATCTAAGTATTGTGCCTGTTAGATTTGTAGATGTAACTACTGTTTACAGCTCTCCCATGATTTTCACTTTGGCTTTGCCAGAGATAAGAAACATAATTTTACCTCTAACAGCAATTTGATACAAATATTACATTTGACAGGTGGGGATAGATTTTACAGGCTCCAATGGAGACCCTCGCTCTCCAGACTCTCTGCATTACCTCAGCCCTAATGGAGTTAATGAATACCTGACAGCCATTTGGTCTGTAGGAATGGTCATTCAGGATTATGATACGTAAGTTTTAGGTTTTTGGTTAAATCATTTTTCAGACGTGTATGGATTTTTGCTATAGTTTCTGAAGTCAGTGTTGAAGATGCCAGCAGATATATCAGAATGCAACTTCTGAGCTGAAATGTAGAATTAGAAAAGGCTTCATAATTGCTTCACAATCACATAATCACAAGCAGAAGCTTGTGTTTATAGCAGACAAGCAAGGCTTTTTATCTGTGATGTAAAGAGCAGCATTAATTTAAATAAGTGCTTGCATTCTTGCCAATTTGGTGCTAAGGACTGGTTTTGGTTTTAGAAACAATTAGAGGGGGGAATTTCCATTTAATTTTGCCTCTTAATGTTCAAGAAATAGAATTTTAATGCTCAAAAGCAGCACTGATTAACTGAACTTACTGAGCTATGACAGCTGTTAAAGGAAGGCACTCATTTAATTTTCTATAAAATT
The DNA here is from genome assembly GCF_036169615.1 of Heliangelus exortis. Taxonomy (NCBI): domain Eukaryota; kingdom Metazoa; phylum Chordata; class Aves; order Apodiformes; family Trochilidae; genus Heliangelus; species Heliangelus exortis. The sequence continues at coordinate 124,672,187 of NC_092423.1, forward strand.
ACTTTTTTTAGAGATAAGATGTTCCCAGCCTTTGGATTTGGTGCACAAATTCCTCCTTCCTTTCAGGTAATGAAGTATGTAAATGCACTAAAGCACAGCTAGAAGTGTTTACTTCAGGAGAAGAGTGTACTAGAATCCTGACTGTCTTTTCTGTATTGGCAGGTGTCACATGAGTTCCCAATAAATTTTAACCCATCAAACCCTTTCTGCAATGGTAAGTCTGAGAACGTGATGTCAGACCTAGAGAATAAAATGGCTAAGATGAAGGGATAAAGACACTTGAAAGGTGAACTGTGAAGCAAGTTGTTCTAATTAAGTAATGAGTTTATTTATGCATCTGGACACAATTTTATAAGCGTTTTCTCAGTTACTAGAAACAGCATTTGGTCTCTCTTCTGTAATGATACATGAAAGATGTGTTTTAAACTACTAGGGCACAGTGCATGTAAGATGGGAATGGTTCATGTAGTCAAGTCATGATTCTACTTCATTGCTGGTGTGGAGTTGCTTGGTTTGAGTGTGATGCTGCTGGTGTCTATTCAACATGCCCTGACTACCACTGCTAACTACCACAAGCTACCAGGTGAAAAAGAGCTGTTATTCAGTTACATGCACTCAGGCAAACAGTAATTACCCTTTATATTCACATGAATCCCATGCATGTTAAGTATGTGTGTTAGGTACTGGTCAAGCTGAGGACATCCATTGCTTCTGAATCAGTTACTTTTTTCATCATGATTATTCTTAAATCTTTGCATCATCATTTAAGTAACTGATACAGACAGTGTTTTAGGAAGATAGAATCCTTCAAAATATCCTAATTCTAATATGAAAAGAATTAATGTGATCTGTTTGTGTTCTCTAGGAATCCAAGGCATTGTTGATGCATATCGGGCTTGTCTTCCTCAAGTGAAGTTATATGGACCAACAAATTTTTCTCCAATTATAAATCATGTGGCAAGATTTGCTGCTGCAGCTACACAACAGCAAACAGCATCTGTAAGTTCCTTGTGGTAGTGTGTGTATTTTTCTGATTTTTTTTCTTTCCCTTCTAGCTTGTGAATACTTGTTTCTCTCTTTAGAGCATGTAAGTGTACTTACTGTTGTTCATTGTTCTTAACTAAGTGAAGCTAAGGGAAGCATTTCATAAAGGTATTGATAGACCAGAAAGGAAATAACTGCAAGTTTCACAGTTGCAATCTGTCCAAAACTTCAATAAACTGCATTCTGTCCCAGGATGAATACTTAGAAGATAACTGTTGGTTTGTCTGGTAATTTTGGAGAGAGGAAGAGTGATACTATGAGTATTTTTGAGAGCTGGCTGTTTAAAGGTTACTTCTTCTAAAAGCTCAGTTATGTTATCCATATAAATTTCTTTGGACTGTAGAGATGTAGCCTGACCACAACTTGTGAAAAACTGACTGAGTCCATTCAACATACTCAAAGTGACACCAGTATGTAGCCTGTGCTTTTTTCAAAGTGTGCATGCCTGTGTGCTCTCTGTGTCTTTGTCCTGACACAATATTTATTGATTTGACAGCAATACTTTATACTTCTAATCATAACGGATGGTGTGATAACAGATCTGGATCAAACTCGAACTGCCATAGTTAATGCTTCAAAATTGCCCATGTCCATTATCATTGTTGGTGTTGGAGGAGCAGACTTTGATGCCATGGAGTTTCTTGATGGTGATGATGGAGTTCTTAGGTCCTTGTCAGGAGAACCAGCTGTGAGAGACATTGTCCAGTTTGTGCCATTCAGGAAGTTCCAAAATGTAAGTAATCTTTATGATATGCTTAATAAATATCATAGAACTACAGTGGGTTTGCTAGGATATCCTACAGACAGTCCTAAGCTTTTGCAATGTCTCTAAAATTTATTCTCATGTCTGAGATAAACCTTTATGAAATGCTAAAGAGAAAGAAAAGAAGACTTCAGCATCTATAGTATTTCCATTAGGAGAGCTTATTCATCCTTAAGACCACTGCATTTCTGACAAGTTGCTGCAGGGAAATGTCCTTTGTAAATCTCCCTCAGACCTGATTAGACACATGGAGAATTATTGAAACATATATTAGAAACATATATCTATATGCTATATGCTATATACTATATATATCTATCTATATACCTATATATCTATCTATATACTATCTATATACTATCTATATACTATCTATATACTATCTATATACTATCTATATACTATCTATATACTATCTATATACTATCTATATACTATCTCTCTCTCTCTCTATCTCTATATCTCTATATCTCTCTCTCTATCTCTCTATCTCTCTATCTCTCTATCTCTCTATATCTCTCTCTATATCTCTCTCTATATCTCTCTCTATATCTCTCTCTATATCTCTCTCTATATCTCTCTCTATATCTCTCTCTATATCTCTCTCTATATCTCTCTCTATATCTCTCTCTATATCTCTCTCTATATCTCTCTCTATATCTCTCTCTATATCTCTCTCTATATCTCTCTCTATATCTCTCTCTATATCATCTCTCTATATCATCTCTCTCTATATCATCTCTCTCTATATCATCTCTCTCTATATCATCTCTCTCTATATCATCTCTCTCTATATCATCTCTCTCTATATCATCTCTCTCTATATCATCTCTCTCTATATCATCTCTCTCTATATCATCTCTCTCTATATCATCTCTCTCTATATCATCTCTCTCTATATCATCTCTCTCTATATCATCTCTCTCTATATCATCTCTCTCTATATCTATATATCTAGAGATATATATCTAATATATATCTATATCTATATATAGTATATAGATAATATATATCTATACTATATATAGATATAGATAGATAGATATATACTGTATCTATCTACCTATATACTATATATAGTATATCTATCTATATATATAGATAGATTGTGCCTGTTAGATATATATATAAAAATGATATATACTATATATCTATATACTGTAGGTATCAATATATATCTATATACTATATCTATACTGATATATAGATAAATATCTATACTATAGATATATACTATATATAGCTATATAGATATATATGTATTATATATATTATATATATATCATATATATATTATATATATTAGAAACATATAGATGCATTTTTTTATTTTGGAGGGGGAACTTACTGTGGTTCTGTTCTTACAGAAAAGTTTGGTTTTTTTGAGGATGCCAATTTGTAAATGTGGATTAGTTTCACATGGTAGTGCAGTGTTAAAATTCAAGGCTAAATCTGGAAGTTCGTAATCAGTAGAAATTGTTCATGAGCCCAACAGTGGTGGCAGCTTTCATTTCATCAAATATACCAAAGAAATAGGCAGTGAAAGAATGGAACCTTGATTTTTTTTTTTTTTTTTTTTTTTCTGTAGAACCCAATAATATAAACACAAGCTAGTACAATCTGGCTTTTAAATATTATATAGCTGGAAAAAGGTTATTTTGAGAAAAAATGGCACAAACCAAAATTTCCACAGGATGAGGAAGATAAGCTCCTAATATGTTCTAGCTTTGTTTTGTTTCTTAATACTGACCATGAGAATAATGTTCCTTATACCTCCTCTTTTTGTCTTGATATTTTAATTTTTGTTAGAAGTTTTAATCTTTTTTTTTTGTTAGAAGTGTTTAATCTGGGAGCAACTCAGGCAAACTGAAAGGAGAAGAAGACCAAATTGTATATAGAATATACTTACTGAATCATGCATTTGGATGTAGATTTACTGGAGTCAGTATTTAGTACAAAATTATACATCCAAACCCTTCAATTTCTAGAAAAAAAAAGGTGCCTTTGTCCTCATGGATCTTAAAGTAACAGCATTGTGTCTAGAAGAGCTGCTCTGGAGGAAGGAATTGTGGATGACACTTTGTGCAAAAAGTTGCAGATGATTAGACAAGCCCCTGAAGGGTCATCTTAAGCAGACAGGGCTTAGATGGCTGAAGTTGGATGTCTTCACTGTGAGTGTGTGTATTTCATATGACAAAGCTGTCATTTGGCAGCCCTGTGCACACCCAGCTACTCTTAACCTCAATAGAACAAGGCAGCCAGCTGGTTCCTGGTAACAGGAGTGAGAGAGATGTGTCAGGGGAGCTTTGATCTCAAGGGCACTCTGTAAAGTCCTCTGTAAAAGGTTAGAGTTGAAATTGGCCTAGTAGAGGAGGTACTTACTACCCTTCTTAGAATCTCCTTTAACAGCTGATAGAAACTGAAACTTGGTGTTCTTTTTTTACAAGTCTCCAAAAGAAGCTCTGGCACAATGTGTTCTGGCAGAAGTCCCTCAGCAAGTGGTGAACTACTTCAGCACCTACAAACTGCAGCCTCCCAAGAATCCTGCTGCAAAGTGAATGGGCTGAGCAGAAGAGCTGAGGCTTTGTGCTTGCTTTATTTGCTGTATCTACAGACTTTGGTTCTCAAGATACTTCTGTATACATATATACACACACCTCTGTATGGTAATGTCTGATAGCTTTTGCCTGCAAATCACTTTGTCAAGGGTGCCTTTCAAGGGCCACATTTGTAATTGTGTTTATGTTTGATGTTGATTTGAGAGATGGGGCTTACATGGATACATTTTATTTTGAAGACTGGAAAAAAAGAGATTGAATATGCAGAGAGAAGGAGAAGAATGGCTGGAAGTGGAACTGGTCCAGTTGATAAATAATACCAGTGGGAGTGTTTGGTTACTTTTGTGGGGATCTCCACTGAGGACTTTGTTTAGCAATCATAGAGCCACTGCAAAATGAAAAAGCATTTATATTTTCACAAACAGATAAAAGTTTGTATGTATGTCAATCAACTTGGAATACTTCAGTCTTCTGTGTCTATTATGACACCATAAGAAAGTTTTGGCATAGTAGTTCCATAATTAGACAAGTGCCAAAACAGAGTGTAAAGACACTCCTTGCATGCCTGCTTCATATTTGCCACTTTAGTGCCTTTAGCCAATGCCTGAAATTCAGAGCTACATGAGCATGATCCAAACAAGTCATTAAAGTTTGTATTGTTTTATACCATGTAGTCCCTTCAGGTAGTACAGGAAATAACTAGGGTGAATCAAGGTAAACCCCTAACATCTCAGAAGAATATTATTGGCCTTTGAGGCTACTGCTGTAGCAGCTGTAAGATTTTTTTCGTCTTGTGCATCTTGTGCTGGAAAATGGGAACTCCAAATTTTCTTTTAGTTGAAGGGTTTTTTGTTTTTTTGATTCTTGTTTTCTTTCTTTCTTTCTTTCTTTCTTTCTTTTTTTTTTTTTTTTTTTTTTTTTTTCTGTAAACAGCCATGGCTACTGACTGAAGGATTTGTTGGGAAGTGGAAATTCACTTTTCAATTAAAAAGTTTTGTCTGATTTATAACTGCCTATTTTCAAGCAAAGGCACTTCTTGAATGTGCTTCCTAATTTATATTGGTTTTGTTATATTTTGAATCACGTTTCTTTTTCATGAGATTAGTCATGAAAAGTGCCTGCAAAAAAAGAAGCAATTTTCCCTCTTACCTCCCAGTAGAAAGACATAAGCAAGTCTGTAAGCTCTAATCCTGTAGTTATTGTGTTTCTCCAGGGCAAACAATTTCTGATTTTTTTTTTTCCTTGCCTTGAGTTTTCATCATTTACCTCCATGCATAAATCATTTTGTGAATGGATGAAGCTTTCCTGTCTCCAAGTTCCATGCTGCTTGCAGAAGATCGTTTCTGATCCTGTCAGAACATAAATGAATGTAAAAGTCTCCTTTATCACTTCAGAAGTGGTCACCTTGACCATTAATTTTGCAGATTCAGTTTTGAATTGGTTTAGAGTTAGATATCTGGCTGATCTGATTTTGAATGGTCTAGCTTTAACCTGTGAGAGGAGAATGGACTAACATGAAATTTAGCATATTTGGGCACACAGACTTCCCCAGGTCAGAGTCTATATGACTTAGTATGTAACTTTTTTAGTTGCTGAAGCTGCTCTGTGTATTTTTGGTCTTAGGGTTGTTTTTATTCCATGCAATCATTATCATGTCAAGAATCTGAATTCAGATTAACATTGAAGGATCAAAGATAGATGTATTGAGATTTTTTTTTACACAACCTGTAGAACATTAAATTGTTTTGTGGGCAGTTGATTGGTTGTAAGTCACAAATGAATGTTGTTCTCACTCCATTTTCCTTGGTGGAAGGGGATCCTAAATGTTTTCAGTAGTGGAATATAAAGGAAGAGTTTTTGTTTCATATTAAGCCAAACTCTTACTTTTAAAAAAATGTGATACATGTGTTTGTTTCTATAAAAATCTACAGTAACCTTTTTTATCAGTATAGTGCTAAGGTGTTATAACTATACATAAATTATAATGAAGTGTCATACCAGATAATCAACATGAAATATTAAGATCAAGGAAGTAGTTAAAAAGAACTTAAATCATACTGCTGCCAATTGCTGTTGTATGACTGTGGAACAGTAAATTGTTTCACAGCTAAATGCTCCTTACACAGAGGGATGCAGTATTAATGCTTTGTCTAGATTGACTGATGAGTACTACTGAGAGGAGTACAAGGTACTACTGAAGTTCCAGTGGACTCTGGCAAAAATACACTGCTGCATCCAAGTTCTGCTACTAGTTCTAAGTTGCTCTGGAAGTGCATTTAAGTGCATTGAGGTATGTTAATAGCTATTACTATACTAAATATCTGCTGCATATAAAATACATAAACATCTTTGTTCTGTCCATATCTTATATATACTTTCTGAGTTAGAAAATTTTATATCTCTTATTTGCAAAAGTGCCTCTATGTCCCTGAAGCTTAGGGAACTAAATAGCACATCAGTGACACCTTCTTTTCGGTGTGTCCTATTCTGTGTGAAAGAGAAGTGTTTCAGACCTGTCAGCAGCAAGAACCATTTGCCCAGTATAACTTCTCATAGATGTATGCAGCTAGCAGCCTGCTGGAGAATTTGGAAACTTCCAAGTTAAGCTCATGGAGTGTTCGACTCAAGGAATGCAATAGCTTATGAGTCAAGAGGAAGGAGAGTTATTTTGTTGCTTTGCCATTTTTTTGTTTGTTTACTTTACATGTAAAAACCGCCTTATTAACTTGAGAGTGACAAAAGATTGTCAAATTTTTTAAAGTCAATGTGCTTGTAGGTTACTTGCACCACCTTGTGATAAAAATGATGTATAGCAGTCTTCATAAGCAGATGCTTTTTGCCATTTAGTGGTCATAATATATACATATGTACAGCAAAGAAATAAACTGTTACCAGAATTTTTTACTTTCCTATCTATCTCAGTTCTGATGAAGTTAAATGATATACAATGCCTTTGTATTAAAAATACATTTCAATACACTGTTCTTCTGTTGCACTTTTGTATTCAGCATTATACTTTTTGTATTCAGTATTATCTTCTGTGTAATGATAAATGCTATTTTGCAGCTCCTTTGACTATTCCACAAGATGAATTCCTCAGATTTATAACACATAGTATCAGATGAGAGGAAAAATGCTTTTTTGCTCAGTGTTTATGAATGCATGGTATATATTTTGTAAAACATGTAAGGGCTTCTAGCAAGATGATGAAATTTGATGGTTTTAGCAGTGACTGTTTCATGGTCTTTGCCATGGTAGAGTTCCCCCATGCATTCTTATTTCATAGTTATCACTAGATTTTCCAAATCTTTCTCATTTTTTTTAATTTTTAATTTTTTTTTAAACATGGTAGACATTTAAGTATAGAGGCAGGGATGTTTCATTGTTTTTACTTTTCTGATACACCAAATACTGTACTTTTCCTCACTTTTTTTTCCTTCCCATTCAAGTGTAGTTGAGTCTGAGATGCTTTATTGGGAAACTGAGATTTACCAGTGAGTTAGTTTTGCAGTACCATATGGAGCCTGAGTGAACTTTGTTACTGGAAGTTGCATCTTCCAAATGTGCTAGAGTAAGTGACTCAACTTCTCCACCAGATTCATCCACATGATAGAATTAGTTCCTGAAAGTGCTTAATACGTCTCACGAAAGGAACAGGGTCTTGGCCTTTCTTGTGTTGTTCCTTCTGGTAAACACCCTGTAAGTAGTTACAGTATGGATTCCCAGACCCCTCCTGCTCCTGCCCACCCATAAAAATTGAGGAACTCTGTGAAGGTGAAAAAATACTTGAATAAAAGAAAAGTAGGGGTTCTTAAAGTCATAGAATCATTTAGATTGGAAAAGACCTTTAAGATAATTGGGTCCAACAGTTAACCTAATATACTGCCAAATTCACCACTAAACCATGTCCCTAGGTACCTTATCTACATATCTTTTAAATACCTCCAGGAATGGTAACTCCAGCACTTCCCTGGGCAGCCAGTTCCAGTGCCTGACAACTCTCTCAGAAAATAATTTTTTTCCTAAAATCCATCTAAACCTCTTCTGGCACAACTTGAGGTAATTTCCTTTTGTTCCAGTGCTTGTTACTTACAAGACCAGACCAACACGCACCTTACTACAGCCGCCTTTCAGGTAGCTGTAGAGGGTGATGACTCCCCTGATCCTCCTTTTCTCTGGGCCCAACAACCCCAGGTCCCTCAGCTGCTCCTCACAAGACTTAAACTCTACCTAGAGAACAAGTTGGATGTTTATAGAATCACAGAATTGTCAGAGTTGGAAGGGACCTCTAGAGATCATCTCTCCCACTTAAAGCAGGATCACTCAGAGCACATTACACAGACTGCATCCAGGTGGGTTTTGAATGCCTCGGGAGAAGGGGACTTCACAACCTCCCTGGGCAGCCTGTTCCAGTGCCGTGTCACCCTCATAGGAAAGAAATTTTTTTCTCATAGTTAAATGGAACTTCCTGTGTTCCAGCTTATGCCCATTGCTCCTTGTTCTGTCACTGGGAACTACTGAGAAGAGTCTGGCTCCATCTGCCTTGCACCCATCCTTTAGAGACTTGCAGGCATGAATAAGTTCTCCCCTCAGCCTTCTCCAGGCTAAACAGTCCCAGTTCTCTCAGCCTTCTCAGTTGTTGATGAACATGTTAAACAAGAGTGAACTGAGTATTGACCCTGCTGGCCTCCACCTCAACCCTTCTCCATTGATCACCACCCTCTGAGTTCTGCCACACCCTCCATCCACCTCACTGTCCATTCATCTAGCTGACACTTGCTGAGTTTCTTAATGAGGATGTTATGGGAGACAGTGTCAAAAGCATTGCTGAAGTCAAGGTAGATAACATCCACTGCTCTCCCCTCATCTAGCCAATCAGTAATGATGTCATAGAAAGTGATCAGACTGGTCAGGTGTGATTTCCCTTTGGTGAATCCATGCTGCCTTCTCCCAGTGACGTTTTTTGCTTTCACGTGTTTTGTGTTGACATCCAGAATGATTTTTTTCCAACACTTTACCAGAGAGAGAGGCAAGACTTAACTGGCCTGTAGTTTGTAGGGCCCGATTTCTTGCCCTTTTTGAAGCCTGGACTGACATTAGCCCTCCTTCAGTCCTCATGCACCTCTCCTGTTCTCCACGACCTCTCAAAGATGAGCTTGGAGCAAGCAGTGTTTGAAAGTTAGTTTGGTATGGCTGTGATCTTCTGCAAATACTGACATTTCTCCTTTTTCTGGGTTTAAGAAACTCAAGAGCTGTGCATAACTGGATAGTCTTTCAGACAGAACTGATGAGCTTTCCTGCAGTCCTGAGCTGTTAAGAGCTGTAGCAAAACAGCAGCTCATGGGATGCTCTGTTGCTGCAGTGCACTGCTTGCTGCTGCAGTCTCAGCCCTTACTTTGTAATATATGTCAGCATGTGGTTGACGAACTTAAATATGCTGACTGTGAGAATGTTTCAAGTTAGCTGGCAGCATTTGTGTAGGCAGAAGGGGATCAGATCTTTTGCAAAGAGAAAGCTTTACTTGTTAATACCAAAACGTTAAAATACAGAGTTTTGTATGTTTTTCCCCCTTCCACAATGTTTTGACAACTCTTTGTGAATAAAAAGATGTGAGAACCATCTATTGTAATGAATTTATAGATTGTTATTCACAGGAGGCCTCATTTGTGAAGCAGCTCTGCAGTATTTCTAATTTTGGGATTGTATTGAGACATACCTGGATGTGCAATAGATGAATAATTCTTTATGATGCATTTTAGTATTTTCTGCCACTGCTGTGACATCCTTTTTTCTTACATATTGAATAACTAGTAAAAGGCAAATAAAGATAATGCTTCCCATGTAGGATTTGATCCTTGACCTCAATACTATGGCCACAGAACTTTCTTTATGGGAGAGGTTTGGTTTTTGGTCATGGCAGAAGATGTGAAATATGCAACATATGGAATTCAGTCATCCAGCTTTCACTTGAGCGAGGCGCCCACTGGTTCTGGTTGGGCTGCCAGCTTTGCTGGTGTTTAGAGAACTTCAAAGGCTTGAACGAACAGGCCTACAGAATGCACAGCCCACAAGATCATATGTAGCCTGCAAAGTGAATGTTTTATTTTGGTCTGCTGCCTTCCTTGGTTGGCTGGTCAGCTGAGGAGCTGTGAAGTCTTAAAACTTCTTGGCTTGACTTCTGCATAAGGGTTTTAGTTCCCAGAACTGTTCATCCAGTGGGTCTGAAAGTGGATGGGGAGCAAGAAGTGACACAAATCCGTGGAAGAGAAAAGAGGAATTGATAATTAAGCTTAAAACAGAGCTTCAGCCATTTGGTTAACAGTTTATATATTTCTGTGATGAGTTGATGCAGAAGGTTTATGGTGTGGGAGCCCCTTGCTAGAAGCTGTGTCCCTCTTAACTGTGTTGCTTATAAATGAATTACTTCAGTTCACAGGAACAATGTAGTTCAGCCCTGGCAAGGTATGGGGCTTGCTTTGGATCATCAGATGAGGTCTGTGATGGAGGTGAAGTGGAGCATTGGTTGGAACCAGGCACCACAGAAAGTGTAAATCTTGCTTTTTATAAAATCAGCTTTATTTTTAAGGTGGCCAGTTTAGATTCCAAGGCTCTTCAAAAAGTTAGCTTGTGCTTCAGAGAGCATTAGTAATACCAACCCCCTTGAGAAGATCAGATGTGTAAGTCTGCAAACCGAAGTTAAAGGGCAGCCTTGAGCTGGGGGAGAAAAAACCTAGCTCTTTCCAAGTTTATTCACCCGAGTTAAAGACATCTGAGCTTTGAAAGCTCATGCTTTCAAATGGGTGGTTATAATTCTGCAGTCTGCTTCCCTCTTGTGAATTTCTTGATTTTACCTTTTGACAATGGCTTTGTTTTGTAGCCCTCTGTCCCAAGCTAACACATTCCAACAGAGCATCGCAGCTTTCTGCACTGGTCACAAAAATAGGTCACTGATTAGAAGTATAATGGGAGGAGAGAAAATTATTGAGAGGAACATGAGTAACCTCAGCAACAGTAGGGCAGTAACAAGAAAAAGGATGACTATGGGAAACCAGAAAAGAGCATATACAAAAATTAAAATCAAGATGAGCAACAGGAACAGCAGTAAGCAAGCAACAATAAACAGGAGAGGGAAGAGGAGAAGCAGGAACAAGACACAGTAAGAGATAAGGGGGAGCATGGATCAAACAAGAAACAAGTGGTCCTGAAATAGAATCTGAGCTCTAATTTCTATTACACTCTCCTTGGGCTCAGGGTTGATAAGTATAGAAATGATTTGTCTAGTTTTCTCAGGAGAGGAAGTAGAGAAGATGACAATGTGGGGTAGATTTTTCTCTTGAGTAGTCTCTAGTTTTAATCTTTTGTACCCAAAAGCAAAGTCACACTAGTCCTCTGAATTCAGCAAGACAACAGATGGGGCCACAGCCCCAAGCACCATCTGTTTCTATTTTTTCTCTTTAATTTCAACTGTAAGGATCTCTCCTTCTCCTGCTCTGGGGGATGGAGCCATACTGATGATCAAAGAGTCTTTCGAGGTGCTTTTGTGCATAACTGCAGGTGCTTTAGACTTAGCATCTGCATTCGGCTCTTCCTTTCGTGCGGGGGGTGCAGATGAGGCCGCGGGCTCTGCAGGTTTCTTCTCTTCTTGTACAGGCTTATTCTCTGCTTCAGCTTGAGATTCCTAGAAGCAAGAAATAACATGTTTTCCAATTCTGTGGAAGAAAATAAGGAAGTGGTTCTGTTCTGTATATGCGGTGGAAAGGCACAGCATGGATGCTGTGATTAATTGTGTGCAATATACATAAATTTGTAGTTAGGCAACAAAATTAGCTTCTAAATGAAAAGCGCAATTTCAGAGGATGTCAAAAAACCTATGAAAAAAGCTCATGGATCACAATAGTAGCTGCTTCTCATTAGTACAGCAGGTACATTTTGGGGCACACAGCTCTTCCTTACATCTTCCTTTATGTATTTAGATTAGTAGAGAAAGAAGGTGTTATGTAAATCTTGACATATTGCCCAGTGCCTCAGTTCCTTGGCCAAGCCTATTTCCTAATAAGTACACAAATCCACATTAAATTCTGTAATGTTTTTCTTCCAGCCATAGTGTTGTAGTCATTTGTGTAAGCAAAGTTCTTTACTAACTTAAAAATATAGCTAAAAGCACTGCCAGTTCATGTGTAAAGACAGTAGAGAATTCTGCCACCTTTGGGTAAATATGTAGAACTAAGCAGGTTCTTATTAATGTTTCTCAGAACAGAGTATAATGTGGGAATTATTTTTTACGAACTAAATAACAGTTTTCTTGAAAGTGCAATATATAAGAGACTCAATCAGTTTCAGCTATGTGTGGGCTAAACTTTAAAATTTCTTCAGGATTTGTGGCAATCAGAGATCTGGCTTTGAATTGGAAAGTTCATTGTGTGCTTGAGTTAACTGGATCAGATTTCTGTGTTAGGGTATTTCTGTATTTATGGTTGTTTACATAAAAGGACATCAGATGCCCTTAGGGTCTTTGTAAAGTCTACTTTATCCTTTGAGGATTTTTATTTCCTTGCTTTTGCTTTGCCTTTGTTTTCTCTGCTCTGCATAGAGTCCAGGCCCAGGAAATTTTGAGCCAAATTTTAGAATCAGTGTTTATAGAGATTAGGTACAGTGATTATATCTCAGCTACTGGGAGTTTTTGCAGTTAATTGCAGCAAGGATACATTTTCATCTACTCTCTTTGTCCAGGCTCTCCCAGCATCTTTCCTGTTTCCCTCTTCAATGCATGGAATTTTCTACTCTTATTTTCTGTGGCATTACCTGAGCTTCTTGTTCTCTCTTCAACTGCAGCATCTTAGCAAGGCCTTCTTTTCCTCTAAGTCCAGCCATGGCTTTAAACAATTTCGGAGTTTCCTTTTTCTGCCCAAAGAAACCAGCTAAGCCACGTGGTTGTTGCACTGGTGGTCCTGGAGCAGGTTTCCCCTTCTGCTTCAGCAGCACCCTGGAGACAGAAAGGAATGAGAACATGCAGCAGTGCTGTGAAGCTGAACAACATTCCTGCAAAGCTAAAATATCACATTCATGTATTGAAACCTGGCAAATTTTCCAGCAAACGTTTTTTTTTGTGCCAGATCTAGTGGCAAGATCAAACCTGGAAAGCGCAAGGGTTTAACCCTAAACTCTGGTACAGCTGGAGGCTACTGTTCTAATTGGGAGATAGAATCATGGAATCATTCCGGTTGGGAAAGACTTTAAGATTATTTAGCCCAACTGTTAACCTAACACACTGCCAAATCCACCACTAAACCACGTCCACATGTATACCACATCTACATGTCTTTTAAATACCTCCAGGGATGGTGATGCCAGCACCTCCCTGGGCAGCCTGTTCCAATGCCTGACAACCCTCTCAGGAAATAAATTTTTCCTCATATGCAATCTAAACCTCCCTGGCACAACTTAAAGTTTTTTCTCTTGTTCTATTGTTTGTTACTTGCAAGAGACCTCGCTAAAACCTCTTTTCAGGTAATTGCATAAAGTCATAACATCTCCCCTGATCCTTTTTCCTCCAGGCTCAACAGTCCCAGTTCCCTCAGCTGCTCCTCATAAGGCTCTCTAGACCTTTCACCAGCTTTGTCACCCTTCTCTGGACTCACTCCAGCACCCCCATGTCTTTCAAGTAGTGAGGGGCTCAAAACTGAACACAGTACTAGAGGTGAGGCCTCACCAGTGCTGTGTACAGGGAGACTGATACAAGCCAGGGTGTTGTTGGCCTTCTTGGCCACCTGGGCACACTGCTGGCTCATTTTTAGCTGGCTGTCAATCTACACCCCAAGATCTTTTTCTGCCAGGCAGCTTTCCAGCCACTCTTCCCCAAGCCTGTAAAGTTGCATGGGGTTGTTGTGCCCCAAGTACAGGACCTGACACTTGGTCTGGTGGAAACTTATACAGTTGACCTCAGCCCATTCATCCAGCAGGTCCCTCTGCAGAGCCTTCCTACCCTCAGGTAGATCAGCACTCCCCCCCAGCTTGGTGTCATCTGCAAACATATTGATGGTGCACTCAAACCCCTCATCCATATCACTGATGAAGATGTTAAAGAGAACTGGCCCCAGTACTGAATCCTAGGAAACACCACTTGTGACCAGCCACCAGATGAATTTAACTCCATTTCCCAGAACTATTTGGACCCAGCCATCCAGCAAGTTGTTTTTCCCATCAAATAGTACCTCTGTCCAAGCAACAAGCAGCCAGTTGCTTACCTATGTCCTGGAAAATAAACAAGTGCAGTCACATTAAGGTGCTGCAAAGCAGGTGAGAGTCTGATAAGGTGAGAAGTAGTGTGGAGGGGAATGGATGCCCCATACCTAAAGTGGAAATCTCTTACCTGGCCTTCTGGATGCAAATTCAGAGAGCATTTTGTGTTCATTTTGGATTCCAGCTGATACTCATGGAAGTAATAGCTTACCAAATAAAGTATGGCTCATCTCTGACAGGTCAGGCTACACAGTGGTACTTATTTTGGGTCTTCTTCAATAGAAGAAGATACCCTGAAGATATAGAAACTACTGCCAATCATGTGGCAGACTAGGTTTTCACACTGCTCTGTAGCTGTACCTTTTTGAAACCACAACAGCAAGAAGTGAGAATGAGGATTAACATTAGATGACAGTTCCAAGACAGATGGAACCAGTGAAAAGCAGAGTTCCTATCTTTTTAGTTTCTATTAGGGTGCTGTACATCTTTCAATACAACTTTTCTCTTCTTGCAAAAGTCCCGGCTGAAGGCTTTTTATGAACCAGGACTATACTTGCTGTCTTAAGTACAGTAAATCCCATAACACCATATTATTCTCCAGCATTTTGTACTTTGTAACTCTGGGAATTCCAGAAGTGAAGATTATACTTTTTTAAGTTTTAATGTCATGAATTTAAAAAGTACATTTCAGCAGCTGACATGGATTTATTAAGTAAAAACCACAGAGTGACTATCAGTCAGGTGATAATAGAAAACTTGGATAATTCCTTTGAGTTTATTTTAAGGAGCCATTTAAAGGTGTGGGATAACCAGTGCAATCCAGAGAACTCTAACATAAACCTTCCAGGACAAAGCTTCTGGTAACTTGATTCTAAAATTGAAAAAAATGTAATCTTTATCAAAAGAGTACACAAACCTCCTTTTGGCACCTAGTTTGTTTTTTTTTTTTAGAGATGTGGCTGACCTTATGTAGAACACATGAGTTTTGGAAGAATTAGTGAATGTGAGCAGACACAGCCCCCAGCACAAGGCAGGTACTGCTGCATATCTTTAAAATTAATCAGGATAATCTGTATCTAATCTGATATCTAGAGAGGGTTTCAGGCCCAAATGCAGACATGAAGGATGGATAATACTAAGTTCCTACTGTTAAGAAAGGTTATTTGGAGGAAGCAGAATTGGTTGGGTCAGCAGGGTAGGCAACAAAGCAAGAGCTATCCTGGGTCAGAGAGACAGGAATAACAAGTAATGCTGGTTGTATAACTTTTCAGCAAGAAGCTGGAGAAAAATCAGGAAGAAGAGGTGCTGTGGAACACCAGTCAGGGGATTTGTTCCACCTTTCTGCCTGTTGGTGCTGGTTTTGAAAACTGGGCAATTGGCCTATTCTGTGTCTGGGTTCCTTGTTCCTTAGGGATGTGATGATTCTCAAGATACTGGTGTTTGATAACCAGGGATGTTGAAATATGCTGAATGTGACCACCTGCCAGCACTCCTACTAAAAAAATGTCAATCCTGTGCCATGTTTTGTCTTTCTGGTGGAATTTCAAGTCTGAGAGCAACCTTTCAATATTTGATACCAATGTAAGGCAACAGTTGAGAACAATACGAGGTCTGAATTATCCCAATAATGACAATTTCCTGCATTTGGACCTTTTACAAGGTAGTAAGGTACTAATTTGTTGTCATTTTATGGCAAAATCTGTCAATATTTTGCCCTTTCAAAACTAGGATAGTGGTAACCCTAGCAATCTATAACCAAAGCAAGACAAAAAGCAATTTGGGTTTGAAATCCCATTTCAATTGCTTTTGAACAAAATGTACACCTCTCCGATCGGTGCACTTCCATTTTGTCAGGCCTTAACTTTGAACCCATCCCTAACTACTGCTTAAGCTTTTGGAAATGCAGACAAATCTGGGGGGGGGGCATTTAACTGTGGATCTGTAAGGCAGAACTGCCCATTCTGCAGTCCAATAATGTGATTTAAAGACTGTTATTAGGACGTACTTTGCTTTCTTCATGAGAAGTTTTTCTGAGTCCGGATAATGCACCAAGATTTCATTGAGTGTTTTCTTGTCCAGAATGAAAAGGTTGGCAAAGCCATGAGCCACCACGTCTGCAGTCCTTCGATTTCCTCCACCTGCAGCTAACAGGCTGGAATGAAAATAAACTTTGTCAGTCACATTTTTACTGGCCCTAGTGAGGAATCCCTTTGCTGGTGGCTCTCCACTGGTCATCCTATAGCTCACTTACATGCCCAACTCTTCTATCTTACTCAACTCTAACTCTTCAATGTTCTGTAAAGGCCCTTTGCAGTTGGTGTTAGAAATACCTCCTTGCCTCAGAAAGGCAAATTGTCACTGCTGGTCAGGAGGATGTAGATGCTAAGGACTGTAAAAGGTCTTGTTAGATTTAGACATTTCTCCGAAGAGACACCGACTGCAAGGACTGTGTTTGTTTTAGTCCTCATGTGATCTTGGCACTTCTTCAGTTTTATTGCTGGAGATTATTTTCATTGGAAGTAGAGCAGCACAAGTCGTTATTATTGAAAGACTTATTTACAATGAATGAATGATTCTCCAAGAGTTTTAATTTTTCTGAGAGTATAACTTCTGTGAGACTCTGGTTTTCAGTTCTCACATACCACATCTCACATTTGAATGTTGGCAAGTTGAATGATACAGATTAGGAAAGCCTTTCAAAGTGGCAGTTATAAATGTGTCTGCCAGAAAAAATGGCTTTAGACCAGTTTAGGAAGCAGCAGTTGGCCATAGGAAGGCTATCCAGATAAAAGTTAGATGCTGTACAAATACAAATTAAATTGTTCGTCTTGCATTAAGCAAATAGAATGAAGAAACTTCTCAGCTGGTGGTGATAAACAAGAAAACTTACATTTCACTCTTAGTACTACAATTGCTTTATCATTATTCAAGTAGATCCACCCCAACAATTTGTCCCTTAAATGTTTTCCACGTAAAAATGTTAATATTTTTAGAGAGTATTTAGCAATCACTAAATTTAAAAATTATTATTAAGCCTGGACCCCATAAAACATGAATTGATATATATACAAAATCTTAATTAAGTATATATAAACAGTGGTTTTTATATTAAAAATATTTATAGGACATATTTCTAAATACGAGGTCATCCAAATAATATATTGTATTTGATTTATAATGGATAGTATGAGACCTATGCAACTGGCTGTACAAGGCTATTTTTATACACACATTCACAAAGTGTTTTTCTGCAACCCAAAATAGCAATCAATATATGAACTCAAGCTGAAAATGTAATGCATCATCTTTTTTTTAAACAGTTCTCTACAATTCCTCAGACAGAATAAAACTATTTGCACAATAAGAAAAAGCAGCTAAAGAAAATTGCAAACAGCTTTTGAGTTCTGATGAATCACTTCTCAACAAGTTACTGAACAATCATTTTCAGGCTTTCCAAGGGAAAGCTCATTTTATTGAGGCAGATTTCAACTAAAGAGATCAGCATTTTCATTACAGAGATGATGTGAGGTGAATTTTACATGTAAGGCAGCCCTTGCTCAAACAGAATGACTAAGGACAGCATTATGGACTTAATGATTGAATCTGGTTTTCTGCACTGTGCTAAGAATTATATGATAGACCAAATTTAAAAAAAAACAACACATTTGCCTTGCAATGATTCTTGATACTGTAATATCTATATTAATAGATAAATTTGAGGGGTTTTGCCTTGCATTTTTTACTGCAGCTGTTAGACTGAAATGCTGTGATAATAATATGCAATAATAACTTCGGAATTCTGATGCTAGCAAATTGAATTGGGAGGTATAAAGTTGTCAAAGTGATGACTCAGCCTATATATATATATATATATACATTTTTTTTTTTTACAGAGTTGATCTCTGTAGGAAGCTGGCAGTCACTGAAATTAGCAAATTGATCCAGAGAATGGTGACCCTATCAGCTGAA
Source organism: Heliangelus exortis (assembly GCF_036169615.1). NCBI lineage: Eukaryota > Metazoa > Chordata > Aves > Apodiformes > Trochilidae > Heliangelus > Heliangelus exortis. The sequence goes on from NC_092423.1 coordinate 124,690,760, forward strand.
TGTGCAGGGTCATGGTGTCTCAGGTCCACACCTTTGTGCCTGTTGGGAGAACCAGTAAGTAAGGAGCAGGAAATAGATCTGGATCTTGCTTCTGAGCAGGATGTCAAAACCAAAGGGAATACCTCATTGAAAGCAGCAGCTGCCATTTCATGGGAAGTCCTGAGCCAAAGTGGAAAATGTAACCTTTCACAACACTAAATATTCCCTTTATTTTTGATTTTTTAAATAAAAGTTAAAGTTATAAAACAGCTGAAGGGCCAAAGCGGAGACCAAACATTTAGAAATCTTTCTGTCAAAAATTTACATATAATAATATTTTAATTTTTCCACAATTACCCTTTTCAGATAGGAAATTGCTCTAGTTAAATTTCAGTAAACGGATGAATGAGGACATCTGGCTTAAAGTGTAAATTTCTCTGGGCTAATGAAGTGTTGTGTTTTAGCTGAATTTCTCTCTTTCTCAATTGTCTGTGCAGACAGGCTTTCATTAAGGCACCAATCTGTTTGCCTCTGATTCTGAGATTATTTTGCTTCCCTAAACTGATATCTATACAGGAAAGTAGTAATGAGGGTAAGATGCTAATTGGAAGGCAACTCCTATAATTTAATCTGTTTCTGTAACAATATTCAAAGATGAAATTGGCAAAGGACTTGTTTGAACATTAGTCTTGCATTGGCCTTCTAGTATAAATCATTGGAATTTTTTTAAATAAACAGGCTTTGTTTTCTCTCAGAGACTTTTAGGATATCATTTACATGCATTTTGATCAGACTGAGATTAAAACAAGTGTCTTATAAATCACATAGCTATACCACTTGGAATGAAGCTGACACATTATTCTAAATAAATCATGAATCAGAAATCAGAAGGAAATCAGCCTGATACCAGGTGATAACTATGCTATGAATACTGAGGTAAAAAAATGAATGTGCTAAAAAAGCAATATTTCATGCATTATTATCTTTTTTTTCATTTTCTTCTGCTGTATAGTATTCAGAAGACCTTGACAAAACTTACAGAGAGATATGCTAAACAAACTCATTATTTTCTAATGCTTCTCCACAAGGGAGAGGATAAATCTCTACTGACTGATACACATAGTGCTTCATTTCTCTGCTTTTCTTCTGTTTTGGAGGTGTCTGCCAATTGCTGTTCTTTCTTTCCTCAAGTTTGTCCACTGCCTGTCATTAATATGCAAATTACATCCTTCTGAACCAGTCAGAATGCTGCCTCAGTAGGGCAATAATGAACAAAACAGGGCTAGAAGTGTAGAGTTAAAACATTTTTGAGGGTTTTAGTGGCCATCCTGGCAAATACGTGAAGAGTAACTGATATTGGGAAATCAATCTTTAAAGGCTGTTGTGTATTTCTCATGTGGAAAGAAGCATTCACCTGTGTCAGATCAGAAGTTTGAAAGCCCTTTCTCTATTTTAAAACCAATCATTATCATTTCTCCATTCAAAAAATCAAGTCCTCGCTCCAAATGCAAGACTAATAGATAACTGAAAAGTACTTGTGTGTTATATATCTGGGCTGCTGTACTATTATCTTTTCACTATCCAGCCCGTACTGAAAACCAGTGCATTCTCAGCTTTCCCACATAACTTAAAGTACCTCATTTTGTTTTGAGGCTTTGCTCAAGTATTATATTGCCACAGAGAGAAATACCTTTCAAATAACCTCTTAAAAAGCTGGTATGATTTCACTTGCCCACTCAAAGAAAGAGGTCTGTATCTATGGGAGACATCAGGTGTTTTCCACTTGTGATTTAAGCAAGTTTGGTACATATGTCACTAGATAAATGGGAATGTTTCCCTTACCACAAAGGGAGACACAAGTAGAAGATAAATGTAAACCTGGCAGAGAGCTGATTACCACTTTTCAAAAGCCAGATTAAAGCTACCTGCAAGAGGATTAACAATAACAGGGAGACAGCTGGAAGAAATCAGGAATCCAGCTTATCACATGCAGCAGCACATGTATTTTATTACTTCTCTTCAGGCCAACCTCAGCAGGAGATGTCATATATAAAATCTAGCACTTGGTTGGCCAATTGGGGAATGTGTTGATGGCTTTTGCATAGTAACCACATGGAGAATATCAAAAACATTTGTAACCACCTGAGAAAAATTTTCTCATCCATATAAACTCACACCCAAAAATCTGGTCTGTCAGCTTTTTTCTTGTTTTATCTGCTTTTAAACAAATAGATTTTCAAACATAGATGTCCTGGTTTTGGCAGGTTAATCCCTACTTCACTTTCTAAACAAACCAGTCTTATTTGCTATTTTAGATTTTTTTATCTCCTTTGTTGGGAATTAGTTATTATTTTTACCATCTGCTATTTAAGGCCACCTAGACTCACTATAGAGGCAATAAAATGCTCTTGTTCCTGCTATATTGCAGACTTCAGAACAGGAACATGTGATAAATATTTTAAATGCTGAAAAAGAATTATGTCTGTGTATCTCTTGTGTGCATTGTCCAAAACACTGGTCTAAAATCTTGCCACAACAGTCTCCAATGCTTCAACTAGATTTCCCCTCACAGACCTGCATCTCCCTGCTTGGTGTCTTCTTGGTTGATCCTACCAACTTTCCAGCCTCCTATAGTATCTGTCATGCTTACCACAAAGAAGTTAAATAATCACTTATTATCTGTTTTAAAATAGTGGTGGACCTACCTGATCTCCCCAAATACAGCTCCTGCTCTGAGTGTAACCAGAACTTTTGTACCATCAGGGCCTCCAAGGACTTGAACTTCCCCCTGCTTGATGATGTACATCTCTCTGCCAATCTCTCCCTGGGAACACAAACACATAAAGAACTTGTGATTTAGCAGGGCAGTGTTTTTGCTTTAGGATAATCTGACAAAACCTTCTTTAAATATCTTTCCCCTCTCTTATACACAAGTTCACCGGTATTATGGAGAAATAAATGTTTGCTTTACTTTTCCCAGCACTGAGCAGAAGTGCAAGGACTGACTCTGCCAGATGCAGTTATGATGTGGGACAAAGTTTGAACAGATCCCTATCTAGCCCAGCTTGGAAAAAGAAGAGTAGATAATAATCAGGATGGTAGCAGGCGTTTCCATCAGCCATTCTAGTGGAAACTAAAGGACTTCAGCAGTGTATTCAATAACAAAATGTGCAAAAAAGCCTAAGCTTCATGGTTGAAAAATCTTCAGGTTTTGCACTATTATTTCTAATCCTCACTGTCCCCAATTAAAAGGAAAATGCTAATTATTCAAAATCATTCAAAACTTTGTGTACTTTTAGGTAAATCACGGCATGGTTTAAGATTCTTCACATGATCTAAGATTCAAAGAATATCCTCAATATATGCAATAAAAATCAGGAAAACTGGACTGATATTATGGGCTTCACAAACACGACCAAAGCAACCTTTACAGCTTCTCAGTAAGACAGACAAATAAACACTTTTCTACCCATGGAGATGGAGTAATTGAAGCGAAGCAATAATTTCATTTTAAAAGTGAAAAGTCAACAGCAAAGAACTCAGAAGTGAAAAATTTAGAGCTTGCACTTCCTATCCCTTCACTTGTGCCTCCAAGTCTGCATGTTGGAGCCTCCTTAGAAGGAGGTAAAGAATGATGTGGTCAACATATATTTGAGAAGGAGGTAGTTTAAACAGGGTTTTATTCTCTAATACATGTTACAGCCTTAAAAGGATTACTGTACTTGTTGGACACCTAGTAGGTCTATACAAGTGAGAGGCATTTTAGCACTAAATCAGGCTGGGATAAAATGATCTTTCCATTTCTCATCAATTCAATTTCTCTTCAATTGTTGGGAACTGTTTACATCCTGACTGCAGTATCAAGACCTTGCATCTGTTACCATCATTTACAAACTTTCTTGTGGCTGAGTCCCAGCCATAAGGTCCATTCATGCTGTGCATTGTACAAGCAATCACACCAAACCACTTTCCTACCCCACCCAGCCAACAGTATTTCTGGGATTGGTCTTTGAAGGGACACACCTGATTCTTTAGAGCATTCACAGATGTTTAAGTTCCAGCATTGTGAACCCAGTGGGACTAACTCAGTATTTGGGATGAGGATTGTATGGTTATAACTTGGAGGGATACAGAACTGGATCAGAACTCCTAAGACAAGTTAATGGGTTCTGATGGTCTCTTCTAGGTGGGGTATGAAATGTGGGTCAATTACAAGAAGAGTAACAGTACTGACACTTCACCCACCTACTATAATAAGGTCATGTTTGAGCCAAAACACTAAGAGAAGGTAGGCTGCTTTGCTAAAGGGGCAGTGTGACAGCATTCAGCTGGGATTCTGGAGATGGCTCAAACCTGTGAGTGAATGTGGAGCAAGATCAGATTTTGCTGGAAGGAGCAGTATGGGATGCAGTGTATTTGCCATGTTCTTGGATAATTCCAGTTAAGAGCTTCTGAATACACAAATGAAACACATGCAGAGCATCATAGATTGAGATGTAGCTAGGTTTGACTGGATAAATTTATAAAAATTAACTTGCTCTATTTAAAATACTGAAAGATCATTATGTATCATCAGTTAATCCCTATTTACATTAAGTACTGTTCCATATTGCTATATATTTTTTATAATATAAGTAATAAAATCCATGTTTTCTTCTAGGTTGAAACTTGAGAGTATGTTATTATTACACAAAGTACCTTAATTAGTTTTATTCTATCTAATTCACTCAGGGTTAGTTTTATTTAAAGGACACTGTTGACCGATAGCTGAACTCTTTCTAAAATACACACTGTAATTTTGTTTTGAAAGAGACAACAATGCTCACCTTTTTGCAGACAAAGTCACCAGGTAAATAAACAATGGATTTCAACCTCAGCAACATGTCATAAATCATCTGGGTATCACACCCCTGTTAAAATAGTTAGAATTGGTAGCTATATTAATTCAGTAACACAAGTAATTGTTAGTGCTTACACTGAGCAGCCAAACCCAACAACATGTGAATTATCCAGGGATTTGTAAGTGGAATTCAAACTCAAAACATCGTAAAGATAAGCTTTTAGAGCAGAGAAAAGAATGAGAGAGTTGTAATTTCATATACTTCTAAAGTTCCCTTTGGGTTGAACATCTATTTTTTACAAAGTAAGTTTCTGTACATCTAATTTGCTGTGGAAGCTCAGTTAGTGCTATGTTCACAGCTTTACAGTTCTCTTATGTGGTTTGGTTTTTTTTTTTTACTGATCAAGGGGAAAAAAAAAAACCCCAACAAATAATGTAAAATGATGGTATGAAGCTTGAATTCTATGTCTACAGAAAATATGTCAGAAAGTGTGCAGATATGTAATGTTTTTGCAGAGATATAATGATTATCCTAACAAGCAAATTAATATTACAGTTACTGTATATTGAGACTACTTCAGAAAATACAGTGTCTCCTTGGTTTTGTGTCAAAAATCCAGTCTTAAGTACCATGTGTAAATTCTATCTCTAGAAAACTATCACCATAACAAAGAGAAAGCTCTTTTGCACAAAAAGTTACTAAGAAGTAGCATTCACTACATCAAAGTTACATTGTCAGAACACAGAGCATCCTGCAGGCAGTGCTAGGTGGGCTCTTACTACAAAATACGTCCTCCTGTGGCTGACAGGTTATATGTACTCTGAAGTATTTATAATCTGAACATAACATCATCTTGAGTGTTGCTATAACAGGACTGTTTTAATCTCATTTGGTTTTTTTTATTCTCTGCTTTGACACATTTCCCCTAAGTTTCTAGGGGAGGCCTTTGGCTTTGTCCTGGTATGACTCCATTGACTGAAATATTTATTAAACTTGTTTTGCCTTGTGTACTAACAAATGTGTTCTTTAGTGCTGCAAGTTGCACAACACAAGGTTTCTGTCTCAGGAATACGACACATATCTGCATTCTGTAAAACTACTTGCTTTGAATAAGTCAACTTTATTGACAATGGCAAAATTCACGTCAATTGCAATGGCCAGCTGCATTTTGACTGGCATCTGCTCCAGTAATTCTGATTCATCTGCAAAAGAAGAAAAAAAAGAAAAAAAGCAAACTGTTTGTTAGAAATTAAAAGGAAGAATACAAGAATGCTCACAGAAACAAACGCTGTACAGAAAAATAACTTAAGGTGGCTGTTTTACCATTTATGAGTTCAAATGAAGAGGTTGATAATATGCTTAGATAAAATGCTTATACTAAGATATTGTTGTGCAAATTACATATCTTGTCTGAAGTCATAACCAGAATATTATAAAAAATACTCAAATTAGTAGTAGTAGTAGTGTCATATTGCTTTGTAGGTTTTTTTCTCAAGTAAATTTAATAACCTCCTCTCACTTCTTTCATGCCATTTAGAAAAGAACTGTGAATTTCACCCTATATCTGTAGCTGCACAACCACTCTTCCTTGGAACTCCTTTATAACTGGAACTGAAAAGACTTACCCAACATTCCTTGAGAGTCCCACGTGTATTCATACCAGGTTCGAACACGATTTTGGACCACTCTTGGAATAGAGTAAGTGTTCATATAGGAGACAGTGTTGTCCATACAGGAACGGAAGTAGTTCTGTCCTGCTGTAGCTGCTCCAATTACATCTCTCATCTGCAAACATCAGTTGTTGTTACTACACATTCCAGCAAAAGTAGTCCTGATTTAAATACCTTGTCAATTGCAAATAAAAAGAAGAAAACATTGGTTTGCAAATTCATTGAATCATAAATTCAGCTGCATGTTTTGAATAGGTTCTTCATTCGTTTCTTTTCCAGATGCATTACAGGTTTAATCTAATTGTATCAGTATCTAATTGTATATTTATGACTCCAAAGGAATCCTTTGTGGGTTTTACCTTATTCTTCTGTCTCATATTTCTGAACATGGATGAAAAATATGGATAATACTTTTCTTAAAAATATGGATAATAAAGCTACTCTGTATTTGGTGTGCAATTCAAATCAGAAGTGAAGCAAAATGGGCTGAATTTCCCTAATAACTGGTACCACTACCAGTTTTCCCTAATTAGCTGGTACCACTAGAATTAAGATCCTGCCACTGTTTAACTCATTAAGTTAAGAGAATCTGGATCACTCCTAGAATGCACTTTGAGGTGAGAGGTGACCTTGAAGGTTTTGGTTCAGGAACATCATTTAATATTCCAATGCAAATGCAATTTAGTTTTTAGAAAGCGGATGAGTTAATTTTCGTAGATATTCCTTCTTCAAAAGCATAATTATAGAGATGGTTTTAGTAGAATTGCTTCATATTGAAGTGGCCCAGGATTAGTGTGATGGCTGGGTGAATTCTGGTTTTGGGTTGTTTTTTCTTTATGACAACAATGGACTTGACTGCAGTAGGAATAACAATTTTCACTCAAGTGTGCAAAAGCAGGAATACTTCAGTAATTTTAAGAACTCTTTGCAGACAGGAATTATAACAAACAAGGAAGCTGTTGGTGTGTTAAGATTTAAGGCCTGAGTCTGCAAATGACTATAGCTGCAGAATCTTCTTGGACAGTGGTACTTTCATTGCAGTTATATCAGTTTTTGAAAGCAGACTCAGAAGTTTAATCCAGTACTGTTGAATTCAATAGTTTTTTAGAAGAAAAAAATTATATGAATAAAATAAATTTTGTTTTATTTTTGGTAATTCCTGTTTCTGGATGAATTTTAAATCCTATAGGCAAGAGTCTATAATGACAGTTAATCTCTTCCTTCACTTCTATGTAACAAGAGGCATGCACTTTTTCACTGTTTGAGTGAACTTCTTAAATCCTGTATTGAAAATAAAAATTACATTTCAGTTTTCACCCTTAATATTTAATAATAATTATTCCAGTAACAAGCATGGACAAATCAAAAGGTCTGTAATGATTTCTACAGGGAAATCTTTCCTTCAGTTGTTTTTCTGTAGGCAAGTTATTTTTAAAACTAAAAAGCCCAAATTTAATAGTTATGATCTAGAAATATTTCAGGGTTTTCCTTTGGAAATATAACTGATTTGTTGTGCTATGGGCTTTCTTCTTCCCCTTCTGCCAAATAAGAATGAAGAGAAATGGAAAACAATTAATTTTCAGGTTAACAGAAAGCAGAATTCTAGTTTGACAAATACAATGGGATTCCCATTAAAAGTATTCTGTTGGCAGTAATATCAAGTGTAACTTAATAATCTGTACATGTTAATATAATATCTAAAATTATATTTTTATATCAGATTTAACAGTATGTTAAGGAACTGTCTCCTTGACTTTGGGGATTACAGAAGTAATTTTATATAGTTTCAAGGATCATGTGTCCTGCAGAGCACTTGTGTGCAACAGTGCTGCAAAACTGGGAACTGGTTAAATGCATGTATTTGTCAGAATAATAAGTATGGATGATAGTTAAGCAGAGAGACATTCACATGGAAGCTAAACTTTTTCCCAGAATTTAAGTCCATTAAATTGAATATATTATCACTACATTACAGTAATTTATATGTATCAGTTATTGATTTTTTGGATGTACCTGACCAATTAAGCTGGAGAAGACAAAGACACCTGAGAAATAATTCAGCAGTTGAAAAACTATCTCAAAGAGAGTTTGTGGTTCTGGAAGGCCACCGATGGTGATTAAAGTCCGAACTGCCCAGTAGTAACACCTCAGATACCTGTGGACACAAACAACATTTTTGTTACTGACTGTAGGTAGCTATGAGGTTGAAGTTAAACATATACCTACCTGACTTGGGCCTTTCAGTGATGCTTTTCAGTCCAGAAGACCTTAAGTATTTTTATAAAGACATATTATTTTACAAATTGTACAGTTATGTAAATCATATTGAGTTGAATGTTCTGACTTACATGTGAAATAAACATACATGGCAAATGCTGGAGTTTATTTACTGGCCTCCAGTAAGTCAATGCTGCATTAAAGAGATTTCTGTAAAAAACTGGCAAGTTGGTTATTAGAGTGTTTGAATGCTACCAGTGAATATACTATGATGTAAAAGTATTAAAGACTTCCCAGAGTTTATCTGTAGTACACAAGTTGCAGACACACCTGAAAGTCTCCTCCATGACTTCACTTGATGGCACCAGTGTGAAGCCTTCTGGTGGGCACAACAAAGGCAGTGTTGTTCTTCTTGTGTCCATTCATTTTCCTACTGCTCTGTGTTGGTTTTCCTCCCACTTTATTCCTGAGCACCCTTCATTGGCTCTGTTTCCTGGGTTATGTGAAACAGAGGGTACATTTCCACAAGCTTCTCCAAGCCACTTCCCTTAGCACTGAAATGTTGACTCCCACATTAACTTCTGGTGGATGGATTCTACTTCTCCATCTATCACCTTAACACTTTGTTGCCTTCTTCACTACTTTCTCTCATGGTTGGGAAGATCTGTCCATCAATGGCTGCAAAACCATCTTGTTAGCACCCTTCAAGACTTTTCAAAACTCTCTTGATCTAGAAACCAAATTTATCATTGAGCAATTATCAGTCACTTCACAGCACATTCAGTGCTTCAATGAATAGCTTATATCGACCTTTTCACAGTTTGCATCTTCTCTCTGTCACTTCTCCTACCCAACTGTGAGGTCTGTGGCCAAAAGACTCTTTTGGCCTGTTTGTGCAGCCCTCTTTGTACAGCCTTGTGCATGCTGGAGCCTGTTGTATCCATGTGGTGTATTTCTTTAAGTATAATAATGTAAGTTTATGAAAGCAGCAAAGGACCTGGAGAGATTTTATTTTATTTAATGTGGATACCCATACTGTCTTTAACATATATACATATATATAAGGTGCCTTGGCATCTCTAAGATTCTATTCTAAACTTCATTATAGAAGATGGCACCACTATTAATGCAGTATCCTCCTTTCTATGCAGTTGGGATTAATTAGTTTAAATAATTGTCATGAATGTGCTATCATTTCCTTCTTTTCCAAGCTAACAAGTAATTGGTTTTAAATGCCTCCTATTAATTAGAATTTGGCTTCCTAAGTCTCTGTCCAATCAGTCTTCAGCTTCACTAATGATTAGAAGTGGAAGTTCATTTTCCTTAATTGTACATTAAGATTTTCTGTTATTTCATCTCTGGCTATTGCTTCTAAAGCAATGAAGACTCCTTTTATTTGTTGTATTTTGTTGAGTTTCAAATGAAAAAACCAAAACACAAAGGAGAAGAAATACTTCTGGTGATGTTTATTTTGAAGTAGACAGCCTTGCACACATTTTTTCATGCCTACTATAAAACTGAGTGCATCTGATTTAATTGCAGATTTCAGATGTACATTTTAATTGGGTGGCCTCCACTTTTAAGCTCCTCACTTAATAAGATATGAAATCCACTCCTATTAGTAAATAGCCCATGTAACAATACAATTGAAGGGTTGACTTTGAGCAAATATGAGAAAATAAACTAATAATAAATTCCAATGGGAGTTCTTATTTAAATCACACATTTCACCTAAACTATCAGGCTGTACCAAGCAATCAATTTTTTCTTTTTATTCAAAGTTACTTTTTTCTTGGTTGCAAATTAATGAAATTCAGTAACAATTATAACTTTTACTATAGTTTTCTAGTTTTAGATTTTAATGGCCAGAACTGGCTGTTTTCCTTAAGGAAAAAAAATCATTATGTATCTGCAATCATATGATTTTTTCCTTGTTAGGTATGTGGTGCAAAACGAACCACTTAATTTGGTGGATTATAGCAATAGAACATTTGCACTTGGATTTAAAAAAAATCATTACCTACTCATGCTTCCAGCAAGGTAGACATAGGTGGCAGCTTCCTACTAGACTTCTGTAACTTTAACAAATATTAAGGAAAATCCTCATATTTAAGATTTGAGCAATAAATCAAATGGTTTAAGCAAAACACAAATGATGTTTCTAGCTTTTCTGAGGGGAATTATCATATAATGAATTTTAACACCATATTCATTTGCCATACCTGAGAATGCTGTAGTGCTTGAAATATATAATTTATTAATATAAAAGTTAAGAAATTAAATACTGAATATAAAATGAAAGAAATCCTTCCACGCTAGGTACTATAAGAAACAAAAGTAATTAACTAACTCCCTTATCCCCAGTGGCCTTGGATGCAAACTTGCTAAATCCACCATAATAGTCAATATGGTCTTTGTTCTGGGAATGTCTATGGAAATGAAAACAGTTCCTCAGGAATTTAGAAGTCAAATTATTTTTTGCAGTGTTATTAGCAAGTTGTATACTGAAAATGTGAGAATTTTTTCAGGTCTGCCCACCTCATTTTGAAGGTGTAGTTACTGTTGTATATTCTTCTGTAATTTTACTTTAAAAGAAACTTTCTACTGGCAAACTCATAAGATATTCTCTATCTCTTAGGCACAGGCTATTTTCTCCATTTATGCATTTTATTGCTTTTCTTTTAATCTGAAATGAAAGTTACAGAGTTGAAATTTAAACCAGCTTTTTCCCTAGAAGGGGAATAACAAGATTGTAAATTTTGTTTAAGGAGAGCCAGAAAAAAAAGACTCCTATTTCATTTGTATTAGCAGCTCTGCTTCCTACAAGCCAGTGTCTTCAAACCATCACTGCCTACCATACCCCTACCAACCTGCTACAAAATTGCTGTTGAAGCAAACAAGGTGAGACAAGAAAGGGATTTTCCCTCTGCACAACACAGAGAATGTATTTCTCCTTCAGGCAACCAAACTGCTAAATTTTTCCTTAAAATAAGTCTCAGGTATGAAAACATTCAGAAATGCTGCAAATAAGACACCTTGTAATATTATGCCTATGAAAATATATTTTTCATAAAAGTCAGTTTCAGTATGTGTTACACTTCTTACATGGTTTTGATTAGTGCAGGTCAATCAAATCTTTGTGCATGTGACTATCAGATTTTAAGCTGGTATTCACACATTCATTTCAGCTCAGGGAAACACTGCTTCAGGGCTATCACGTTTGATTCTTCTCAGATTACAACCAGGGTGGGTTTAAGCAGAGTAAAGAAGTGGGTTCTATAAACTGGTATTATATATATTATATTTTATATTTTATAAACCAGTATATCACCTCCCCCTTGTTACCTTTTTTTTTTTTTTTTTTTTTTTGTAGGTTATTTATTCATCAAGTGGCCATGGGTATGAAAATCTCAGAAAGAATGGTGTGATATACAAACATTTTACCTAAAAAAAGTACAGCTGCAAGTAGAAGGAGTTGGGCTGGGCATTCACAGATTAGAGGCACAAAACTGCCTCTGTAGAGCAAGCACTGCAAACATGACAGATCAGACTTATTGCAAATGCAAAGTTTATCTGATCCCCATGAGACAGATTTTAAGACATCCCAGTCTGACTGCAGACTGGGCAATGCATACCAAGGCAGCGTTGTTCTGGACATGGACAGTGATCATTTTCTTGGATTTCCAGGCTGTCACTAAGTCTGTGAACGGAGCTGGAAAGCAGCAAACTACAAACAGGATGCAAATAGGTGCTTTGATTAATAAATATGTCAGATAATTTTGCAGATTATTTGGGAGTGACTTGCAGGCTGCAAAAGAAATATAGCATGAGCAAAGCAGAATGTTGCATTTTGCCTAAAATTAATGCTGACCTGGAGGGGGTTGCATGAGGAATTCTGCTTCCTAGTTTTACTTTCCTTCGTGGGCAGGGATGAAAGAGACAGGGTACATCCATGGGACCAGTCAGAGCAATGATATTACATTACTGCCTTGAATTCCTTTCTAGAGGATTTCTCAATTTTCCTGATCAAGTAGGGATACCAGTCTCTTATTTAGGAAGTTAAATTAGGTTGTAAATAAATACAAATAATTCAAATTGTTCACTAATTAAGGGATCTTTTCAACGTCCCACTGCTGTGGATGCATAGGCTCTACACTGATGTAGTTTAATCAAGGATGCTGTCCTCCAGCATTAGGAGAGACTGCTGTCTGACTAATTATACCAAGCTCATGAACAGAGTTTTAATACTGGGAACATCATGTGTGGCTAATCTGGGTACATTGCAAGGCTAAAGGTTTTGATTGAAGGCTGCCATGCAAATCTTGTTGGACTGGCACTAATACTGCAGAATCTGGATGTGATATAGAAAAGAATTCAGTGAGCAGAAATTTGCAAGTGCTACCTTGACAATTTTGTCTTTTGTTTGAATGCTTTATACAGCTGTTTATCAACTGAAGTTCACCAGTTAGTATGCCTCTCAGGAGCTTTTATATAATAAAATCGATATGGGAAATTGTTGTCTGTGTATTCTTTTTAGCCTGGAAAGGGCAAAAATATGATCCTAGAAGTGCTGACATTTTAAAGAATGTTTTTCTCCATAACTAGCAGCATTTTATGAACACAGCAGGGCTTCTACATAAAACATTCATGCCACTAAATCAGTGCCTGATCATTTGCTTTGGGTCAATGTAATCTGAGACCATTAAAATTTTGATTTATTTGTCAAACTGTTTACTGTCATTTTTTCTCATTAGCTAAGAAGCTATGTTTGTCTTATCTCCTTTCTGAACGTGTTCCTATTCTATGTGAGAGAAATGGCATATTTTACATAAAATGTTGGCAACTCTGACTGCTATGTGAAGGGAAATTAAATCTGCACTGTTGTACCATAATATATACTGCAGTTCTAGTCAGTACTTTGGACAAGTTCTAGTCAGTGTTTCTTTGGACCGATTTTTCTGGATTGTTCTTAATCCCTGCTTTCCAAAGAAATAAATATGTGTCAAAGTATCTTGTCTGGTATATTTAAATTCACACTGCATCTCCAATGATAATATTCACACAATGCCTCTCTGTCAGAAGTCCACAGATATTCAACAATTAGATGATATGGCATGACTGATTCTCTAAGGTGATGACTATCCCAAAGAGAAGGCATTTTCTGCTAGTGGAATAACACGCTGTGCTTTATGAAATGTAGCTCAACATGGGATAGTCTTTGGGCTTCCATGTACATGGGACCATATAATCCACTATGAGTTAGACACAAGCAAAGGAGTAAAGTCATACACTCACCGACCCACGTCGGGACAAGATTTATAAAGGTAGACTATAAAAGGTAGATTATAAAGGTAGATTATAAAAAATTCTGCCCTAAATCCTATCTGATTTCAATGTGATGTCATTTGACAAGTGTTCTGGTCTGCTCATGGAAAAAATGTCACCAAATATATATAAAAAAAAAACCTGACTGTTGCCTCTACGCAAAGCTGCATTATCTAAAGTCTACCAATTGCTACCTTGAGTGAAATGTAAAATATTCTTGTCAGTCAAAACCAGTAAGACTTAGCTGTTCTCCAGGCTGTTCTGAAGAAGTCTTAAAATCTTGAAGAGTGAATAAGCACTCTAATTTCAGTGTCTTGAGGTTGTTCAGTCTTATTTATCGTATTTTTTAACTAAGAGGAAAGTATTTCTAGAAAAGAACAGCAGTAGTGTATTAGATGCAGCTTTGCAAAGAATGTAATTAATGAACAACTTGAGCTTTAGTGGTTTTAACTATATTATGGCCTTTGAAAGAAATTAATGTTCATACATCTGAACCAACCAGATATGTTTACATAACTACACACAAAATCTATTATAACTTCACCATTTGTCTTGGTTCCTCTCCATCACCTTAATGTCTCAAGAAGTTTGTGGAAATATGTGCCAATATTCAGTCCTTCCTACTGGGGACACTGCCACATGTTTAAGCCTGACCTCCTCAAAAGATCAGAGAAGGTGGGTGGATTTCTTTCAGACCAAACCATGGTGTTTAGAGGGACTGAAATGTTGCATTTTAATAACACTATTCAGTATGTCAGAAAAAGAATCCATGCCTCTGATTGCTTTGATGGATTGTTCTGCTAACAGTTGCCCTGTGCATATGCAATTAGTTAAGTGTAAGTTATGACCCTTCTTGATTTCTAAATGTTAGCATTAATTCATAACCCTGTAAAAGTTGAAAATGATAAACTGATTATTCACTGCACCTGCCATCCAGATCAGTGTTCGTAATGAAAGCTGCTAATCAGCAGTTATGCTGCTAAAAGTTGCTATCAAAGTATTTGCAAAGTAAGGGCATACCCTGAAGCAAAGACATGGGAAAAGGAAAGGGATGCAAGAAGGAGAAAAATCAACAAAAATCTCTTGCAAGGGAAGAGGACTTACATGTTTCCTTCGCCATTGTACACCCATCTAGTGCTGCCAAGTCCTTCATAGTCCGAAGCCCAATAATAGAGGCAGGCATTAATGTGCAGAATAAACAGCAAGTAGCCAGTTGTTCTGATGACCCTATGAAAGTCAACAGGAACCTGTAAAACAACTTACATTTTTCCTTCTTTTTAATAAGGAACACATTGATTTTTTTGACCAGTAGTGTTTATGTTAAGCATCTACTAAGTACTTCCTGACCTGTATTGATTCTGTGAAGAAAATAGCTGTCAGCTGCCTGTGTCTCACATATGTCCAAGGTCAAATAAATATCTTTCCTAGAGAATTTGACAATGGGTAATTTTAAAATTATGGCTTTTTGCTGACTTTATAATCTATTTCTTTAACTGGCTATGAATATTTATAGAAATTTGAAGATATATTAATGAAACTAGAGGATACAAATGGATGTGTTTGCCAGACTCTGTTTAAGATAGGCTCTAAGCTTGAGAACCAAAGCCAAGAAATATCTGAGGACAGAAATTAACTTTTTACGAGGGCTGTGATAGAAAGCCTGCAGTAGATCAGCTAAATAACACGATTAAGTGGCTACAGCAGGACTTATTACTAATCCCAGTTCTTATGCCTATGGCCAGTTCTTTGAAGAATGCCAGCAATGAAGTACTAAAGCACCAAGCAGCTGTTTAATACAAGGGGTGGATAAGATGTATGGAGAAGAGAAGTCACCCAGGTGCATACACTTGCCGTGCAGAAGTTAAGTTTGACATTATCCAGTCAACTGGTGCCTTGTCTCTCAAATGATGACCATACCAGGATCTCAGATCAAAACAACATTACTGCTGCATTCAGATAAAATGCAGTAGTTTGCACAAATAAGCTGTGATTTTTATATTTTTTTAGCTCTCATTTGTACGACTTAGTCACTACCTTTCTTCTCCATTTGTCCTTTTTTCTTTCCTTATCATAATGCCTTCTGGTAAGTCAATTAAAAGATTTTTGCTGTGTAAATGCTTTTACCAATGAGCACCTCAAAAACAGGGAGTCAGTTTTTTTCTGCATTATGTTTCAAAGCATTTTATCAAGACATGGAACGAGTTATTTAATAGGTGTTTTTGCAAATACAAATTATAATATTTTGGTAGTACAGTATGCAGGTGTTTTTTGTTTGTTGTTTCTTTAAACAAACCTTATCAAACACTGATGGAAAACTGTGTCGACAATAAATCATGAATTCTGTTAACCCTGTACTTGCTGAGCAATGCTGAAGTCTATGCGCTGTACCATGGCTTCTCTGCACAACTTCAGCAAGATTTAAAATTGCATTATAGTTCTGAAGAGTGTTATATTTCACACATTTCAGGCTTCTTGCCTCTTAAGATTATGTGGTAGAAAATGTAATATATAATTATAATACAATATAATTATAATATTTATATTCTGCACTTCACATGGTGCAAGTGATTTAATATTGGAAGATGTAATTGGGCCTGTGACCAGAAAACAAATTCATAAGCAGCAGTGCAGAGTTGTGGCACTCAACAAGTACCATGCTACAAAACTAACAAAGGCAGAACAGCTCTGAAGAGTGGCTGGCACTGTTTTTCCAGCTATTTCTTACATTTTACAGGACCAGTGAGATCTATTTGTGTATGTCTCAGTCTTTCTACATGAGCACCTTCCCTGTTTTTTTGATGTAAAAATCAACATCACATCCTTCAAAGTTGAGGTAGCTTGAAGACATACACACACATCTCATTCTCAAATTGCCCCTTTAAACAATCATTTCAGATGCCATACTTTTATGTAGTGTGAAATTTTGTTAATTACAGAACTACCTAATTGGATGAAAATGGGTTTGCTAATTGGTTCCCATTTCCTCAAAACCCATATAAACACAACATTGCTGTTACATATTTTATTCAAAAACATCTATAATAAAAATCTGGATCTCCCAGTATTCACTGCAACTATTACAGGAGATACAGAAAAGTCATTGAATTGTGACTCCAAAGGAGGTACTATGGAAAATACATAACTAATTTTAAAGTTCTCAGCACTAGAAAAACTTAAAAATATAATTAATTCTTTTTAATAAGACCATAAGATGGAGAAGATAGGGAAGCAGATAACCAGAAACTGAAAAGTCATTTTCTCATCTTATGAAAATTCAGACAAGTCTTCTCTTGTATCAACAAGATATTACAAAAGAAAAAAAACCAACAAAAAACCACAAAAGACTCTTAACTATGTGAAAGGAGGGGGCAATGTGAGAATAACGTTTGTGGAAGTCAGTATCTCAAAAATAGTTTAACAAAACTTGCAGACTTCTAGAATTTCTTTTATTTTGCAGCCACATTAAAATATAAAGCATATAGATGTTTCAGTCTCCTCTTCAAATTAACTAGGTTCTAATTTCATAAAACATCTCATTTGGAATGTATAAATATCAAGTCTACCATATAAGTGCTATAATCTCTGAAATCAAATAAGATGGTAAACAGCTGATTCTGATTTCTCCTGTAGAAGCACTCAGGAGCAATACATGACCCAAAACTGGGACAGTGTAGGAATTGCACAGGATAACTAGGGTTGATGACATTGACAGTAGATTACGATAATGACACAATAGATGGGTTATTTGGGTCTTAGCAGCATCACTGACTGGTGATGAGCCTATGAAACTTGCCATAACTGTGTCCATGGACTGTGTGAGTTGGTTCCAATGTTATTCTAGTCAATGCAGAAGGTGAGAACGTAGTGCAGTGGACAGAAGTTATAATCATTATTTGATTTCTGTGCTGAATTAATTCTCATTCCAAGTTTATTCAATGCAGTGGAGGATCAAATTTCTGTATATGCCAGGTTCATGGTGAAAGCATATTTAAAGAAAAATATTGACACAGGCTCATGACTTTTATTAAATACAAATAAAGAATTGCTGAGGATTAGGCACTGCTATCAGCACCCTAAGGAAACCATTCTTTAGCTTTTTAACTGAAGAAACTCCTAATACTTCTGCTCAGCTAAATTTTGACAGGAGCCTCAGTTTGACGAACGTTTTTTCCTGAGCCAGGCCAGCTGAACTGAACTACCTTGCATTAATGAGCGAAGCTTTTAGTTTATTATTTTATTACAATAAAGACAAATATTTTAAAAAAATCTTAAATTGAACAAAGATGTCTCATATTCCATTCAGTGTTTCACAAATGAAATGCAGTCTGGGCCAAGCATTTAATCCTACAGGAGCTTAATAAGTACATACCTGTAGATGTATGCTTTGTCCATGACAGCTTCCAAGCGATCATTAAACTCAAAGAATGTGTTGTGCTGTATGGAAAACAAATGTAAATAATCCAGTCACTTTTCCTCACCACACATCTTTTTTTAATAGTACAGACATTAGTTCACATATGCATTTTGAAAATAATGGATTTTTAATAGTCTGACTTTAGACTTTTGAGTAAAAGTTAAACTGCAAAGGAAGAATGAGAATGGAGTTGAACAGTGTTTTGGGTGTTGAGTGTCCCATTAATCTGACTATACAAATAACATTGATATTTAAGTCAGACTGCTGCAGATAAATGATTTATACTTCTTCAAACATATGGAATGTCTTGGGAAACTTTATCAGAGAGAACTACATGCATAAAAATGCCTTTTTATTCTTTCTCAAATTCCAGTAATTCTCAGTAAGTGATAATATGTATCAACAACTACATACTCCATGATACTATGTAGCAACAACTCTTGATGCATCAAATTCCTTCTGTTAATTATTTGCAGTCTACTTGTTAATTATTTAATGATAGACTTTAATATTCCCATGTAGATTGTTTGTTTTTGTTCAATACATGATCTTTGCCTAATTACGGGTACTGTTAAACTTTCCGATCTTTGTTATTTGGTTCTGATTTATTGACTTGTGAAGTGCTGTGAAGGATGAAGAGCACCCTCATTTCATTCTGAGAATTCTTGTTCCCCCTCCAACTGTAAATTAAAGCAAATTCTTTGTTAATAGAGTGCTTGTGTGAAGGGGGATGTATTTAGCCACAGAGTGGCCTGCTAGGTACCAGGAAATTCAGGGAAAGGTTGTTTAATCCTTTCTCAACCTCTTCACTGCACAACTACAGACGTCTTTGGACTTAGTAACTAAAGTGGGTTTATGCTTGTTAAATATGATGTGAATACTTTATGTTATCCTTAAAACTCCTGTCTTTTGTTTATCAACAGAAAGGAAAAATACATTATTACTAATTAATGTTCTTTTTACTATTTTTATCTTCAAAAACTAAAGAAGTAATTTAAGATAAATGTAATTTATATAATGGAAAAAAACCCAGCCTTAATTGCAAAACACCATTTGGAAGTTGGAACTAATAAGGTCAGAAGAAAAATAAGAGAATAAGCTGTTTGTTTGGCTAAGCTCTTTCTTGTCTTTTTTGTTTGTTTATGTTGTAACTTATCTTGAAGATATTTTCCAGTTTCTAAATTTCATATTCCTGGATATCATAAGCAAATCTCCACTGGGCTGTAAAATCATTTATGGGTGATTAGCCATCCATCACTACTGCAGATCTTACCTTTAGCATCCTATTTGCTCTAAATGCTGGGTTAAATCCAAAGAAGATGGATAAAACTTCAAATGGCAATACCGATATCACATCAAGCTGTTAAAGAGCAGAGAGGTAAATTTAAGTCCCACAGTAATCATAATTAGTTCTCCACTTAGGCAGACTCTGTCCTACTCACTTTACCATGTCGGGTACACCACAGAATTACAGAATGCCAGGTTGGAAGGAACTTCAGGGATCATTTGGTCCAGCCTTTCTAGGTAAAAATGTAGTTTGAATGAGGTGGCCCAGCACCCTGTCAAGATGAACCTTAAAACTGTACAATGTGTGGGAATCCACCACTTCCCTTGTCTAATCCACCCTTCCGTTGTCTAATTGTTTCCATGGTGAAAATTTTTCTTCTGGAATTAAATTGGAGTCTCCCTTGAAATAGCTTGTACCCATTACCTCTTTTTTTTTTACATGTGACTCCAGCTAAAAAGGAGTCTTCATGTCTTTGGTAGCCACCCTTTATGTAGTAGTACTTAGGCCTCCCCTAAATCTTCTCTTCTGAAGGCTGAACAAATTCAGTTCTTTCAGCCTTTCTCCATATGGCAGGTCCTCCAGTCCTCTGATCATCCTCATGACCTTTCTCTGGACCCTTTTCAAAACTGTCTGCAGATTTGTTGTATAGTGGGGACCAAAACTCTGTGCAGTACTCCAGGTGCAGCCTGACAAGTGCTGAGCAGAGTGGGATAATCATAGAATCATAGAATCGGCTGGGTTGGAAGGGATCTCAGAGATCATCAAGTCCAACCCTTGATCCACTACCGCTGCAGTTACCAGACCATGGCACTGAGTGCCACATCCAGTCTCTTTCCACCACTTCCCTGGGCAGCCCATTCCAATGCCTGATCACCCTCTCTGTAAATTAATTCTTTCTAATATCTAACCTAAACCTCCCCTGGCACAACTTGAGACCATGCCCTTTTGTCTTGCTGAGAGTTGCCTGGGAAAAGAGACCAACCCCCCTGGCTACACCCTCCTTTAAGGGAGTTGTAGAGAGCGATGAGGTCTCCCCTGAGCCGCCTCTTCTCCAGGCTGAACACCCCCATCTCCTTCAGCCTCTCCTCACAGGACTTGTGCTTGAATCCCTTCACCAGCCTAGTTGCCCTCCTTTGGACCTGTTCCAAGACCTCAATCTCCTTCCTGAACTGAGCAGCCCAGAATTGGACACAGGACTCAAGGTGCGGCCTCACCAGGGCTGAGTACAGGGACAGAATCCCTTCCCTGGACCTGCTGGCCACACTTCCTGATCCAGGCCAGGATGCCATTGGCTTTCTTGGCTACCTGGGCACACTGTTGGCTCATGATCAGCTTCCTGTCAATCCAGACTCCCAGGTCCCTCTCTGTCTGGCTGCTCTCCAACCTCTCTGTGCCCAGCCTGTAGCGCTGCATGGGGTTGTTGTGGCCAAATATACAATTTGTTGTATAGGGGGGGACCAAAAATGTAGGTTGCCTTTGCCACTGCAGCACACTGCTCACTCCTGTTGAGCCTGTGGTCTACCTGTGGTCTACCCCAGGTCCCTTTCCAGAGGGCTGCTCTCCAGCCAGGTGGGTATCAGTCTGATCTACATTCCTGGGGTTATGTATTCCCAGGTGCAAGCCACTCTTGAATTTCATATGGTTCTTGCAAATTTGTAAAGGTATCCTGCACTTTTGGATCACTTAACCTTAAGTGTATAAGTCATGTTACCACAGTCACTGAGACAAATTTAACTCTGAAACAAGGCAGGTGCAAAGGTATTTACAGAAGAGGAGGGGGCAATAACAGAGATTCTGGAGATGTGGGCTCAGTATCGCAGAGCTGTGTGTGTTACTGGAAATGCAATAGACTACTTATCTTCTGTTGGGAGAAAAAAAGAAAAAAAGGAAAAAAGGAACTATTTTCTTAAATCAAATTCATCTTTGTTTTTACAGAGTGAAAAGAGCATAAAAAATGTTAGTCTGAATTTTTGTTTACATGTGTGAGTGATGGTCTATTCAGTACTACAAAGTAAGAGTTCATTGACTAGAATTAACACCTAACTTCAAGGCTTATTTTTTTTAATGAACCTGGCAAACTGTGCTAGTGTCTTTCAGTGTAGAGATGACCTTGCTAAAAAATAGTAAAAACATATTTTTACGAATTGTATGTTATTAATTTGTTATCATTTAGAATTCATATTTATGATTGTATTTATAATTATTCTATATTACAATTAAACACTGCATATGAAGGTGGCCACTTCAGCTGGTGAGAACTGACATGGCATCAAGACAATGCTTTCTGGTGAAGTTCTTGAAGCAATGGTGATTTTAAGAAAGTGAAAAAAAAATTCTGTGAAATCCTACAGCTAGAACTTACATACTGACAATAGTAACACAGAGTCTGCTTACCCGAAACTTCACGGAGCTGTGATAGAATTTCTTCATTTCCACTTTGTCTGACTACAGTGATAATAAAAGGAGAAAAAGGCTTAGTGAAGAGCAGAATGTCAAAAATTCTGCTTGTCAACAGTAATCATTCTTTTCTGATAGTAGAGATTATGAAAGTTATATTAATGATAGTCTGAAAGAATGAATGGAGAAATATCTGTAAGAAGAATTAGTGCTTTTATTATGCCAGTTTGCATTTGATCAGGTTTCATTAGACCTACTTGAAAAAATCAGATTTGGAGTTTGTATGATTTTTTGCAAGTCAGGCTGTTGATCTAGCAAACTGTGCTGCATTTTTCTGCCACAAATCTTCCCTCTCAACACATCTGTACCAGTTGGTGCTTGACCCAAAGCCCTTTAATTTCAGGGCTGAAAACTCCATCTGAGTCAGTGGTTCCAAGAAAAATGCAAAGAACGTTTCTGATGGTGTTGTAGAAAATTAGCACTTTGAAAGCTATCATTAACATGCTAGCATTATTAGCATTATAATAATCAACATTGCATTCATTAGTGATGATTAGCATTTTAGTTTTAAATGGCTCTCCATGGGAACTGATGCTAATACCTTAATAAGAAAGGGTAATCACCACTATCTAAAGAAATGTATTGATCATTATACTCTGTGTATTTATACCAGAGACACTTTAAAAATAACTAAAAATCCTAAGGATATTTCCACACTAACTTTTTATTATTCGCAGTTAAAGCATTAAACTAAATGCAGAAGACAAAGCAGCAGATGATCTTTTCACACACTAGAATCTATGAGTTGTAAAAACAGCTTCCAGGGAAATACAAGGTAAGCTTCCTGTGTTAGAGTTTTAACCTTGTTCATAAAACTTGAGTTTTGTAGGATTTAGGCAAGATTGCCTGTTACTGAATGTCTTGGCATGGAAAAATACATCATACTGCACTGCATTGATATCTATCCAAATTATATTTGCACAGTTTTACCTGAGATACCTCAGTAAAGGTATCAGTAATATCTTGTATGCACAATGTATAGCATTTCATGTAAAAGAACTGAACTAGAGCTAGTTCCAAATTACATTTAAGGGTGTTCAGTTTTGAATTTTCTGTCTCTTTGGCATAGTAGTGTCACACTGAAGTTATCGAAACTATTTTTTTTCTGCATTAAGTATTTTCTATAAGAACTACAGGATCAGAAATAGGGAAGATTTTGAACAATAGTTAATGTTTGCCCTTTTGATATGCAAAAGGAAAACTTTTACCTTTTTTCAGATGCTTGCTTTGAGCTTTATTTTGTTTTTTTAAATAAAAAGATAACAGGAAAATAGTACCAAGAAGCAAAATTGATTGTACGCAGTTTCCCAAAAGAAAACATGAATTATTTTCAAAGCATCCTCAAATTACAGTGGCTTGTTCAGATTTGGGCAAAAAAATGCCATAATATGTAACCAGTCATGCATATCCTGTCCAGCCTTAGCAGAATATGTACTGTCTTCAACTATGACTCTTGTACAAGCTGAATAGAAAGATGAAAGTTCCACACAAACATACAAATACATGCACACATTTATGAGGACATAGTCATATAAGCAGTACTTGTAGTGAAGGTGCACAAATTTACTTCTGCTGCAAAAGAACTTTGCATCTCTTCTGACTGCTCTCATATGTTAAGTTAAAATATTTTTTTTCTTCTTTTAAGAATGTATACAATGGATGTATTTCCTTCTTCCAAAATAGGATAATGGAAGGTCAGGGAAGAAGAATATAGATAACCTTTGATAAATAAAAAAGTTACATATTTTTGACATAGCAGAAAAGATGTGTCAGGCTAGAGGAAATTTCTGTAATGTACTTTAATACACAGCTACTATCTGTGGAATCCCCACTCCCAATACTTACTATAATATCTCCACCTTTTATAAATTGCACTCGGGGCTGGAAAATCAGTAAGTCACACACGTAGCAGATATCACAAAGAATGTCCACGACAAGCCAATATATTAGATTACTTGGGGTTTGATATGGAAACACAAAACGAAGGGGAATAAACCAGCAATTCCAGTTATAGGCAATTGTCACAAGCAGGAGCCATGCTACATAACGGTGATCTGAAAAAAAAACCCAATGAATTTACACTCATGACCTTAAAAGCTCCTCTCGTTCTTTTAAACACATTTATTCTACTGCAGACTCTGGAAATATTTCTGCCCAGAGCAACCTACTGTTCTCCCTCTTTCAACAACAGAATGCTAAAATGGAATAGATTGTAACTAGGAGTCACATAAAGAATTTGTAAAGGAGAAAAATAGCTTATAGAATATATAGAATATAACTCATCTAAAGACATGATATATTTTGCATGCTGCTGGCTTATATTATAATTTGCAAAAGATTTATTTGACCCTAATGAATGGGTCAAATTCTAGATCAACAATTTGAAGACTTGAGTTGGAATGGGTATCTTATGGTGGCTCACAGGTACTATGTAATTCTAGGTCACCTGAGTACACTTTTACCCCATTCTGTTGTATAATTTTCAATTTACCTGTGTATGAGTCTATGCTTTCTGGTAGCTTCAGATACTCCATGTATTTTTTCAGTGGAGGTTTTTTGAATTTACAACACAGCATATCACAGTAATGATCCTCCTCTGGCTTTGCTGCTGCTTCCTCTTTCTTTTCTTCTTTCTTTTCTTCTTTTGGTGGAGGTGGTGGCTTCTTTGGTGCTAGCCACATAGAATGTTAAAAAGGGTGACATTTTAAAAATAGATTAATTTCTACAGTCATTTTAACATGTACAAGAGCCTTATAATGTTAAAAACTCTTCTAAAAACACTTGTCAGTGACTAAAGCTAAAATTCATTATAATACCAAATGCGTTAGGAAACAGACTGGAGAATAAAATCACCACTGATATAACCAGGTACACCTACCAAGAACAGAACACTTCATGTGACAAAGTGTAGTATCTATATTACTGTGTTTCTTTAAACATTGCCCACAACCCATCCATTAAAGGCCGACAAGAAATAACGTAATTAATAATTCAGTAATAATTAATGAAACTTCACATGTGTCTTTACAAGAGTGTGTCAAATAATGCATGCAGTTAGGATGGAGGTAAGAACATATTGTATGGAGATAAAATGTCTGTGCCACAGGCTGAGCTCCCCCCTCTCCTGAGAAATGACATGCAAGATGCAGTGGGTGAAACTAATGGGAAGCCTATGTTTTTTTATGTTTCTAGTCCAACAAAAGCCTTGTAGCACTCCTTTAAGCCCAGTTCTTTCATCTTTGGTTTCTAATTCTGTCCTCATATTTGTCCCATTACTTCTGGTGGCTTTACTTCTAAGTAAGATACACAGCCCAGCAGTAAACTGGCAAGCTGAATCTATAATGATTTATGAAAGAAATGATTGTGAGCTCTATAAAGAGAACAGAAGAGGTAAACACAAAGAAATAATAATTAAAAAAACCCTTAATTATTTTATCAGCCAGTACACTTTATAATACTCCAGGCATTTTTTTTCCAGCTTATTAAAAAAACAGGTGAGCAATAAACAGCTTCTAAATAATGCCAGAATATAAAATCACCACACTCAATTTTTTGTGAAAAGGAAAAAAACAGAAGTCAAACTTTCATCTAACGAGTATCATAGAAACATAGAATGTCAAGTTGGAAAGGACCTCAAGGATCATCTGGCCCAACCTTTCTAAGATTATTTTTGTTTCTATGATATGTTTCAGCACCCTGTTGATCTGAGACTTAAAACTTTCCAAAGTTGACAAAATCTACCACTTCACCTGGAGACCATTCCAATGTCTGAGTGTCCTCATGGTGAAAAATTTTTGTATTGTATTTGTGAGGTTTTTTTCATATTTTTAAAAAAGTAAATTAATTTCAGAGAAGTTTGATCTATTCAAAGCATGTTTTTAGATTTCTCAGTGTGTCTGGCAGTTTGCTGCCATGGCTAATCATTTTTTTACTTTTAGACAGCAGGTCTAATTTCAGAATGACTGATTTGTACTCAGAAGATATATATGTTTCTTCATGTGTTTCAGATTATTCCTCATGAATAAACATATCTGGTTGCTATTTTAAAATACAGAAATTGCTTGGCAGGGATGATTCTAGATACTGTCCAAGACTTTTTCCCCATATTTTTAGTAATGGGGTTCAAAGGGAACTTGTAGCTAAGGATCTGTCTTAATTCAGACTCATAGGATAAATTGACTTCAGAGGGCCCAAACTGATCCATTTTAGCATGTAAACACATTATACTTACTCGAAAAATTTATCACAGCATTTTCTACCCTCAGAAAATAACTCTCATGTTTAAACTCAACAAATGCACAGCTATTTCTGGAGTCACTTACAAGCTGTAGGGCTGCCTTCAGGGGAGGACAGCACTGGGTCTTTTAGCTTTTCTTTGTAGACTGCAGCCCTTTCACGCATCTTTCTGGCGATCTCTTGAAGCTGGGCATCAACATACTCATTTATTTGAACACCTGAAGGTTTCTGTGTACTATGCAAAGAAAAAAAAGAAAAAGCAAAAAAAAGCAAAAAAAAGCTTTATCTACTGGAAAACAATGGAAGGATTCTCTTGTGCAGAAGCCAGACAATAAGACTGTATTTGTGTTAGCTACGGTACTTATTCACATAATTTAATTTATGGTAAATAGACACCTAGTTAATTGCTTCCTGCTTATGTCAACTGATTTTGTTGGCCACATGGTATTTCCAGCAGAGGTTCCCTACACTACCCTAGTGGTTTTCCTCTGCTGCTTTTCACCAAGTTCTGCTGTGTCTATGCAGGGCTTACAGCTTATCTTGTGTGTCTGCTAAGATACAAGGCATGCACGTCCCCTCTATGTACTCATTGTTATATGGCAATATCCTAATGGCCGCAGAACATAACTGAGTTAAAGTCTGATGTGCAGAAAGAGGGGAGGATAGACTATGCTTATTTCATGCTTCCTCATATTGGGAGAATTGATTTCATCTAAGTTTTTCTATGGGTATTAGCTAACACGAAGTAAAAAATGCATCTGTTTCACTCAGTGGGAAAAAAACGCAAGTGTTCTTGCTGAAGTTCTTTGTGTTTCCACTAAGAGTTTACTCAGGGTCATAGTAACACTGATTTTATATTCTGGAACTTACAGCTTTTCTTCAAACATGAGGATGGTTGATTTTCAAACACGTTTAAGCTCCTATTCTGTGCTTCCAATGCTTCCAATAGGACCTATGCATGCTGTGCAGTCTGTAAGAAAATCTAGAAGAGAGTGATTCTGGGTCAACTCTTCTGGGCTTATTCATACCTGAAATTTCATCCTCCATTCCTTACTACTGACTGATTATGCAAATTGCAGCTGGTTTGGAGTGCCACCCAGCTGTCAGCTGGGACATGCATGGGGGCTTCCTTTATGTGAAAACCAGGACATGGGATTTCTTCTGTATCCTAGAGCCAACACTTCTCAGCTGGAGCCACACGCCAGTGCCAGAGCTGGCTGGAAATGGCTGTGACTGGTGCAGGGCAGCTCAAGGCCTCCTCCCACACAGGTCATAAATTCCACCCCTGTTCTGAAATACTGCCAGCTATGCCCAGTACAGGGAGTAAACCAGAAAATTATCCTTTCTTTCTTAACAGCTTTTCAGGTCTGTCACAAACACTGTGGGCATGTGGATGTTATACCAAGAGAATAGGCAGACCAAGAGTGTAGCATGCCTGAAATTTACAGATTCTTGAGAAGATTTTCCCTAAGGTGAGTAGAGGGAAAGTGGTATGACAGCACTGTGAGCAGAGAAGAAATGAAAAACATTGCAAAATGATCTTTGAGTAAACACCATGTATCCTCAAGACCTAAACCTACTTTGAAGTTTCTAACAGGAGGAGCTGTAACTAAAACAGGAGTGTCAGAGTAGGACACACAGTTTTTTAAGAAGCACAGTTTACTGGAGACACAACATGTATCACAGTGCTCAAGGAAGTATAATTTAAGGATGTGAAAATCTGCCAGCAAAAAAAAAAAACATTGTATAAAATGGAGATAAGCTCTTAAAAGCAGAAGCAGAAGTCCGGAAGTGTGCACTTATCATTCCTCTAATTTAGGTCTTGTGTAGTGCATATTTCTTAAAACTCCCCAGACAGGAGATTAATCAAACAGTTCTGATACACTTTGTAATCTCAGCACAGTTCCTTTTGTGTCATGTATTCCCTTTGCTCAGGCCATCTGCAGTGTGCTGAAATCCTTTCTTGTTTTGAGCTAACATCCCACAATTAGTTTTCCGGCTTCTGTGCAAAGAATTTCAAATAATTCTCACTATGTTTTATTGCTGTATTTGCTCAGGGCTTTAGCTATCTAATAGTATAATACACTTATCACAACTCTCATGCCAAAGTCCCCTTCTATAGGCTTTCTAGGGATAAGCTATAAATTGCATAAGCTTTTCCTGTTATTTCATAGCCTTTCCAATAAAAGTTAGTCTTCTCTATCATAAATGTGGTGCTTTATCATTCCAATATAGCCCAAAGAAACCATTTTGTTATTTGGTACTGATTAGAGGCTATGTGAATTTGCTTAAAGTTATTTGCCTGACAGTTGATGAGAAATGTATTTTCCTTACCCTACTTCTCATTTGGTTATCATTATCTCCTCCTCTATTATTGTCTGGTAATGAAATGCTTACTTTAAATTTTCTCTGATTAATACAGTTGGAAGAGGCTGCATGTTGAACACAGCTAATTTGAAGATGTGTATTGTACATATGCATACACGGAGGTGCACTTTAAATTGTCTTGGCTAATGAAGCCTATTCAAACTTAAATAAATCACTTTTAATAAACTTTATTCCATCTTTCACATTTGGTGGCACTTTGCCATCCATGTGTGACACCAGTGTTGTGCAGCTCTCTCACTGCATGCAGCTCTCTTTGTTGAAATTAAGGTCTGGCTTAGCTCCTCTTGACTGACCTAAGATCATTTCCCTGGCAGATTTGAGGTGCTTTACTTTCTTTTTTTCTTCTCTCTCTCTCTCTTTTTTTTTATTTTTTTTTTTATTTTTTTTTCTGTCAGCCCTGATTCTTACACTATGTTTGGGCTCTTTTGTGTGGTAAAATTTTATTATCTCTTTTAATATATGTTTTATAAATATAACATATGTTTTATAAATTTGTATGCATAAACACATAGCTGCCAGCAGAACATGACAGCCAGCAGGTACATTTTCTAGGCCAGAGGTCCTGCTAAGGTAATTGTCTTTGAAGAGATCACAGTTAATAATTTTAATTTGTCCATCATACTGCATTGCAACATTTTCTGGTTCTGCTTAGCTGCTCCTCTGGCTTTCAGATCTTGTGCCTGAGAAAAGTTAGTTTGTCTTACATTTCTAAAATGCACTGTTAAGGAGATTATACCTCATTTTGAATTCATGATTATGCCAATTTTTGCCTCATGGTTATATTCACAGACTCTGTGGTTTTCATACTGGTCGCTTTTCCATTTTATTCTCTATATGAAAGCTCTCAGAGGGTGATGAATCTTGTGGATATCAATCAATTGCTGTTATGTTTTTGCCTGTGTTATGTAGTTAAATAGACTGTGCTATACAGAGACAGATCTGCACAATCAGAGATAATTCTGCTCCCTTACTCACACACTGCTTGGCTGGACAGAAAGGATTTTGCCTTGAGCTTCCTCTGCTGAGTGGTACTGAGTGCCAGGATTTATTTCCATGTTGTTCTTTAAGCACATTTATCTCAGACCTTTGTGTACTGTGTTACAATAGGCCTAGGTCTATCTTTCTTTCTACACTATATAGTCCTTTACAGAGCAGAAATGTTTATTACCTGCAGAAGTAATAATTTCACATGGCTTAGGAAAGGAGAATTTAGGACCTCACCTTATGCACTATGCAGTTTTATTTTTTTTTTTTTTTTAGTTTTTTTACAACTGCATTATACGGTTTTATTACTGCCTTAAACATATTTTGTTTATATAGTGACATATGTAACAACAGAAGTATAATACAACAATAACAATAAGGTAGTTTTCTTATATTTTTAATTTGTAGGTTTTATCTTCTTAGCACGTAGGTTTAAACTTTTTTGTTTAGTCAATAAAATTACAGTACCTTAATTCAGCTCCTGGCAAGAGAAAAGTTTTAGACACTTACAGCATAGGAAGAAAGAGCAAGCCATGCAACCACTGGATTGAGGGTGTTAATGTGTATTACATCTGTTAAGTACTGTGGCTTTGAAGTTTTCTGTGTTCAAACAAAACAGGGATCAAGAAAGGCAATAGGTTATTTCAGAATAAATCAAGCTTGACCTTTTCTAAGTTGCAATCTAGAGTTTAATTCTTTCTTTCTTTTTGGCCATGAATACCAAATACCTGAGTTCACCTCCATCTTTTATCCACCATGTGACCCCTGAGAAAATGTATTTCATAAATGCTGCTGCCTGAAGAAAATCCATACTGCTATTTGCTGATTTAATTTATAAACTGTCTTTTTGCAGCACATAAGAAACTTCCTCCTATCTCCTCAAAATAAAAATTTTGACCTTGAAACAGAATTTTTAATGCTTTTATTGAGCACTGACACTATGATTTATCATCATATTTACAAACTGCTTCTTGAAAAAATAATGTCTTCTCTTGAATAAATTATGTAGAAAATCTCATTTGACTTTTTTATGACAGTGCAGAGCTGTAAAAAAATTCCACAAAACCTGATGGTATAGCTGAGAAAGATTTCAGTGAGATAATGTAGTACTAGGCATCATGAAAGGTATTAATTCAAAAACATCTCCTCAATTTGTGATGACGATCGCAGTGTGGGTAGTGTTACAGAAATAAGAACCCTCTACCTGTCCCCTGTTCCAAGTCTTACCTACATATCCTAAATGACTAGAAAACCTAATGTTCCTCTGTATCCTCTGTACCTGAAAAAAATATGTCAGTCATCTGCTTGGTACTGGAACAGGGGTATTCCAGAAAGTTATCTTTAGCTATTCTTCTTGGGAGAGGTTATCAAGATAGGTTTCTGCTCTGAATTCCCTGCAAAAGGGGCCTATCCTTCTCCTTTACCTGCACAGGAAGCTTAAGGGATTTTAGGAGTAGGCTCTTGACATAAAATGCAGAGATCATACATTTCACAGCTCTCAGATATTCATAGAGTAAAATGGATATAGAAGTAACAATGTTCAAGGAAGTCACTATCTTTCAGTTATGTATTTGCATTAGACACAAAACAAACTTCCTGGTGCAGTGCAGGCTAAAATCTAACCACCTAGGCTGTATGAGATTCCTCTTTAGTTCAGAGGTTTGTCACAGCAGCTTCTTTGACAATTCTCCTGGTATTCAGTCACAACAGGCTGTGAATCCTCTAATCTTCTTTACAGTACTCACTAAGGAGAAGTCTGATTCAATGCTGAACACATGGAACTCTCACCGAGGCACCAGATTAAAATGTGACAAAGATTTTATTTTAGTTAGCAGTTTTGTAGCCTGAACTATGCAAAAGAAAGTAAGATGTAGGTTGGAACTGTCAATTAACTTTGAAAAATAACCTTTCTTCAATGTCGCTGATGATATAAAGTTGTTTGATTGCACTAGATATTTACTGGGATGTAAAAAATAAGGGCAGCATAATTTATGACATTAATTGCTTTAGAACAAAAGTATAGTATTCTAAGAACTGTATAATAATAAGTGAGACAGATTTGCCTCCCATTTCACCTTGTCTGCTGGAGTTGAGTCATTGGGGCTTTCTTATCTATACGTGATTACATCTTGCAGGAGCACCTGCCTCTTATCAGGAATTTTAAAAGATATCAATACCTTTAAAACACAACATCTGTTACATTGAAACACGTTTAAATGCCAAATCATACCTTATTTACATAAGCATATAATAATTTCTGGCTAAGGAAAAATGTCTTAGAGTAATATCCAATGCTGTATAGAGTTTTTGAGCACTGCACTCTTCAGATTTTCTATTCTTCAGTTTTTGTTCACATACCAGGCATGGTATGTTAAAAAGCTGCAATGAAAACACTATATAATATTCCCCATAAGGAATTTTTAATAATAAAATATCTCAAATCTGGAAAACTTAATTTTCAATAGATCTTTTCATTTCTCATATATATTCATACAGATCCTAAAGAAATCATACAGGAGTAGCACTGTAGGGAATTTTGAGATATCCTGTAATCCTAGTCCCCACAGCTCAGAGTAGGATGAAGTACACCTGTGCCATACCTGACAGATTATTGTCTAACCTGTTCTTAAATATATCCAGTAGTGGCTGTTACATAAGTGCTTATTATTGTGCTTCACTAGCCTTAATTTTTTCCTGTACAATTTTTTCTCAACATAAATTTCTTTTGGGACAATTTGTTCTATCCACTGTGAATGTGGGATAAAATATATAGTCCCTTGTCTTATGTCATATTTTTTGGAATATTTTAATTTTCTATTACTGTTTTGGTTTGTTTGTTTGTTTTTTACAAAGGGAAAAGTTTTAGGAAAATTATAATAATTGTATGGTGACTGAGAATAATAGTCAATTTTATGATTTTCAGGTTTCAGAGGTGTGAGTGCCTGAATATTTTAACTGATACACACTTCAGTAAGCTTTAATGTAAGTAGTGAAAATAAAAGCAAAAGAAAATGAAATAGATTGAGCTGTGTGGTAAATAAAGAGGCCCCACTGTTAGGGACCCCTGGCAGATTTTCACACTATACTGAAATTCATGCCATGTACTATTGTTGCATTACTAATTATATAAAATTATCTTGGTGCAACCAAATTTGTTGCAATTCTACCTTTATTAGAAGTAAACTTCTATATAGCCACCTGTGTAGGAACTGATTTTGTGTAGCTTTCCCAGGACCACAAAGAAACTCAGCAAGAGAGAAAAAGAACCCATTCCTCTGAGTTAACTTCCAACTATTGATGTCTAAGTCCATCCTTTCCTCTTCTGCAGGCTCCTGCCACATTCTTTACTAAATTCAGCAACAAGGTAGGAATGTTTCCTGTGTACAACAGCTCATCACACATCTCCTGAGTATGATTTATCCAGGGCACTGAATGAGACGGGGCTGATAGACCTCTGACTTCTCATCTCCTCATGTCTCCAATTCTCACTGATCCCTCTGTCCCTCTCCTGTGCTGCACAACACAGGATGTTATCATCTTAAATAGCTAATATCTGGAAAATGAGAAGATAACTGGAGACATGCTATTTTAATACAGCGTGCTGGACAAGATTAATTGTAGGCATGAATACTTGTCATGAAGTAATAATCAGTTTTCCTTTACTAAATAAATCAACATCTTAGATTTATGTGTCTCATAGATTTATTAAGAAATACCTGAAGTACTTGTATGGTATGGTATAAATGCAATTTAAATATAAATGTTTTATGTTACACAGTCTAGTCACAACAGTAGTGGTAGTACCTGTCAAAACACTGTTTTCTTTTTTCTTTTCTTTTTTTTTTTTTTTCCCCCAGAATTGACTCGGTAGCAGAGGAAACATTTTAAATAAATTATAATTTCTTTCTTCACAAAAGTATGTTATGTTTTTACTTTGAAAAGTGTTAGATCAAGAGAAGATTTACACAAAATTCTTTTAATTAAAGAAATAAATCAGTGGCAAAGTAATGCAAACTCTACCCTAGATTTCTTACATATTCTAAAAAACATATTTTCTCCCCTTTATTCAGAAATAAATATATACAAATACCATTAATAGAAAATTTAAAATAATGCAAGGGAAGAAAAATTAAACAGCATTTCAATCAGTATACTGACATTCCTGTCCTTTTATTTAGTCCTTTTCCTCTTCACGGAAAAACATCCCTATTCTCTACCTTTTTAGTTTCAGGGTACCTTCCTGATTGTTGTGCAGTGTGAATGGAATTAAATTGCATGGGTAATGCTGCAGAATGGATGGAATTTAAAGGCTGCAGGAAAATACATTTCAGCAATGATTACAGCAAGTGTAATCCATTTTGGTACAGGCAGCACACCATCACCTTTTAAATTAATTTGCAGCTTCTCAACTTAGCCATTGCAGAAATTCAAATCCAAACACTGAAAGTGAGAAGCTCTGAAAGAAAGACCTAAGCAGAAGGAATATAAGTTCCAATAAAAGTATTTTTATTTTTTAATACATTAATGTCTTTTCAGTCAAACTTAAAAAATGTATTGGATGTGTGCCATCTGTTTACAATTTCAGGCACTGCAGTGATCAGCTAGAAACAGCTAAGGAAAGGTATTATGAAATACACTTGCAAATAAGTTTTATCTGGGATTTCTAGAAGTGCCAAGTGTTGGCCTTGTTTTACTTTACCTCAAATTGATTGGATTTAAGTGCCATGAAAGTCATCTTTTTGAGTCCCTGGTGTTCCTACAGTAATTGAGGATTTCGGAAGGCTCTGCAGAGGGTTGATACGGGGTCGGTTTCACCAGAGTGCTGAAATTTTGCTTTTGTGATAGGACATAGTTCCTTTAAAATGCATCTACTTGGTGAATTGATGTGTTGCAACTAGTGTTTGGCAAGCACTAATAAGCATGGTAATTTTCTTGGTTGAGGTAATTGAGCTAAATGAAGTGCATTACTCACAGAGAACATGCTACCAGCAGGAGTTGTCTTTATTAACCTGGCTATGCACCACATAGCAAATTGCCTCTTAATCTTTGTTTGTTTTGTTATCTTTTTTTTTGCTATTAGCCAAATTAAAGAGGAAAAGCATCTCCTTTATAGGCCTGAAAAAAACTGACATAGCTTACTAGGTAATGGGATGTGGCTATGAACAACACAAACCATGAGCACAAAACAATCTTCCTGAGCCACCTGCATTCATGGCAGTTTGCAACGCTGCAGCTCCCTTTTTTTGAAAATGTTGAAACCTGTGTTTCTGCACTGGTAAAAGCAGAATCAGAAGAGTACATTTAATATGTGAAAAGGTTGAACATATTTTATATACTTTTATATTTTATTAAGATTTATTTTGTGCATTTTATATGAACATGTTTTGTTCAGAATACATAGACTTGGAAGGTGGTATATTGTATGAAATTTTTTTCTTTCTCTCTAAAGGTTACCCAGAATAAGTAAGATCTTGAGGTGAAATCTGAAAGCATTTGAAGTTCTGGTTATCCACTGTATTTTTCTCTTTATGTACTCCTGAATATGCTGTTTGTGAATATGGAGTGTCACGTTACCCAGCATTTTCCAGAGTAGGTTTCATGATCCTTGACTGGGCTTTCAGAATACTGCCTTAGTATAAATAGTACATTGTAATCACCTTGGTAATCTGGGAAGATGAAACGCTCTTACAAGTTTAGTCAGGCTTAAAGGCTTTTAAAAGACAGAGAGGAGAGAATAGGTCATAGAAGCTTTTTGTATCCTTTCATTTTCTTTGATCTACACTTTCAAATTCTTTGTTTACCATTCTTCTGAACAATACATTTTTGTAGGACTCAAAGTCTTTGTCTCATCCCCTCATGCCAAGTGTCCACTACTGCTTGTTCCTTAAGCATCTGTCTCTTCTATACTCCCATATGGCAAAACACTTCGTACAGTTTTCTTCACCAGCTTCTACATGCCACGGGCTCTGTGTTGGTTCCCAGCCCTCAGTGTAGGGTCACACGAGAGTCTCACATTTGCCTCTCCTGTGTCACCTTTGTGACAGTGCAAATCATATCATTTTAATTTATTTTTTTCCTAGATTTTGGGTTCCAAACAGTACTCTCACAAAGAATGTTGTCATTTTCCCTTGTGCACAAGTGGCTGTATTCCCTTGTGTACAAATGCAGAGCAAGGTGTTTTGGAGAGCGTCGCTTTTGGTGGAGACTGCAGTGTGACAGTGGGGACAGTGCCTGGGCCTGGCCATGGGGCCCCACAGATCCTGACCCACACCTGCAGACTGACATCCTGCCTGGCCTCTCCCATCCCTGCTGACACCATTGGACCTGTCCTGGTGTCCTTGCTCAGGACTGGGGAGGCCCCTGCCCTGCCTGCCACATTTTTGGCTCCCCATCCCCGAGGCAGGGGCAGGTGCTTGCAGCTCCCGGGTGATGTGCAGCGTTTCTTTAAGTGCTATGCAGTATCTCACATTAAATGCTTGTGCTGTACTTCAAAAATAAGTGCAGGATTGTGTATGGGCATACATGTTTTTATGAACCTTTCTCAACAGCAAGAAATCTCAATGCATTATAAAAGGCTGCAATGGTGTTTTGTGCTAGACTCCTCTGTCTTCTATTAAAGTGCAAATTAGATTCTGAGTCTTGCTCTGTTCCCTCATTTCTTGCTGTGAAGAGACAGTGTAGTCTTAGCCCTCCCTCTCAGAGATTATTATTGCTCAGCAAATAGCTATTCATGGAAATTACCATTCCCGTGTACTGCTGTATTTTAAAACTTAGGAAGTGATGCGAGGTGAAGACAGCAACATTTTTTGTTATTGTAGACAAACAGTTTCTGCAGTAATTTTCAAGACCTTTCATAAACTAGAGTTTTGTCAAAGGTTTTTTTCAGTTAGCAAGAGAAAAAAATGATTTGTTCTTTCAGAGGAAGTTCAAAAACTTACTTTCCTATTAATAGATAATACAGGCTGTGCTGTACCTTGAGTAAAAAGCATCTCTGTCAGCTGAACTGGACGGCACAGCTGGTGCAACACAATCTGGCAAACTGTTGTATCTAAGTAGTCTTAACTGATTTCAGATAAGTGAATTACATTATAATAATTTTCCATAAAGAAATATTACATAAGATTTTAAAATTAAAAGTTTTTACATGGAATCGCAATACCTTCCCCTGAAATTCTGCATGGAGAGACACAGGTCTAATCTAAATGAAAAGTGTGCTGTTTCTAACAGTACAACTGACTTCCTCCCTCTTCCTAATTCTATATATCTGAGTCTGCACAGATACAATTTAAAAAATCAAAAGTCACAGCAACAAGAGATAATGTGAAATCCTTTATATTAACATAATTCTCATGCAAGTGGAGGTGCTCTGGATGTGTATGTGTTGTGAAGAGATTCCTATCTGCAAACCTTACCTTCTGTATCTTACAGTCTATGAGCATATTGATGATTTCTTACTGAGCAAATCAAATGGCTGTTTATTAAAATTTGACTCTGGGAAGATGATTAGTAAAGGCAAATAGTCTATCTAAGTCAAAACATAGTAACATGATGTGGAGTACACAAAAAGGCATTAACAGCCCTGAGCAGCCTCCAGTTGGACCTCCACCCACACCCTCAGCTCATAGGCCTGGGGTGTCCACTTAAGGTCAGATGAGAATCATTGCCTGAGTTATGCCCAGGTGTGTCCTGTCTCCTGGACAGACTTGGGAACTAAATTGTATCCTTGCCTCTAGTCCTGTCTCTGGCCCTGTCTTTTTTGCTCCTGACTGGACTGGGCCCTGAATGGGCCCTAAAATCATCACTTTGGCTTGGTGATGGACCCTGCTACTAGGATCCTGCTCTGCTTACTGTTTTCAGACCCCGTGGAACTTTACCTTGTCTGTAAGGACACTGCTTATATAGGGAATAACTTTGATTCCCATTTCCCATTCCTTCAGTGACCTGCTGGTCCTTTCTGCTCTCTGAAATATATCTGGACAAAATCTGAAATTCCAGTTAAGAAAATTCTGCCAGTCATTTCATTAACTTTTATTTCAGTCAACCAACCAAATTATGGCTCTTCCATAACAGTGCCATAGAAATATAGAATGTTTTTGTTGGGAAGGGACCTTTAAAGGTCATCTTGTCCAACCCCTCTGATATAGGCAGGGACATCTTCCACTAGATTAGGTATCTCAAAGTCCTATCCAACCTGACCTTGCACACTTCCAATGTTGGGGCATCCAAAACAACTCTACACAACCAATGTCTCACCACCCTTACTGTAGAAAAAATTCTTGTTTATTCCAAATCCACTCACTTTCAGTTCAAGATCATTAGCTATGGTATTGATGCTACAGGCCCCAGAAGAATCTCTCTCTCTCTCTCTCTCTCTCTTTTATAAGCCCCTTTTATATATTAAAAGGCCTCAATAAAGTGTCCCTGAACCCTCACTTTTCCAGGCTGAACAACATCAACTGTCTCAGCCTTCTAGAAGGGGTGTTCCCACCCTCTGACCATTTCTGTGGCCCTCCTCTGGACCTCCTCTAACAAATTAATGTCTTTATTGTACTAGGGATGTGTGTACTAAATAGAGTACTCCAGGTGGGGTCTCACTAGAGCTGAGTGAAGAGGAAGAATCACCTTCCCTGACCTGCTGATCACACTCCTTTTGATGTAGCCCAGGATAGGACTGGCTTCCTGGGGTTGAGCACAGGTTGCCATCGTAGAGGTAATTTTTCATCTACCAATATCCCCATGTATTTCTCTGCAGAGCTGCTCTCAATCCATTCATCACTCAGCCTGTACTGGTCATTGTCCTGACCCGTGCACAGGACCTTGCACTTGTCTTGTAGAACTTCATGAGGCTCAAATGGCCCACTCCTCAACTCTGTCATGGTCCCTCTGTATGTCCTCCCTTTCCTCCTGTGAACCAGCTACTACAAAATTGCTGAGAGTGTGTTCAACACCACTATGTCATTAATAAAGATATTAAATAGTACTGCTCCAAGTACAGACCCCCAAGGGACACCACTTGCTGATAATTTCCATTTGGACATTATCCAAACGTAGATTAAACAGGAACAGGGAAAACTTCTGCACAATGGAACTCTCTGCTGAATATTCTGTTGAATTGTACAGTCCTTGATAGGGTTTTTACTAGTAAAACAAGCACTTCCCCAAATAATTCCCAGATACATAAATATTCAGAAGGTAGCATTGAGTGTAGATAATTCACAACTGTCACTTTTTCAAGAGAAATTTTTTATTTTTCTAGTTTGCCTCTGTTCTAGAGAGTGACTTAAACATGGTTCATATACCGCTATTTTTTATAGAAAACAGGTATCTTTTTTAAATTTTGCACGAGTACGTATTTGAGTAGATTTTGTCACATGACAAAGGCAGATGACTTCCTTAAAAATATTCTAGTGAGTAAATTTAGATACATAAACTCAATAAAATATTGACCTTGATCACGAACAATATCTGAATAGACTCCCATGAATTTTCAGGGGCAATGAATTAAATTCTCTCAAAGGCACATTTTAAAAACTGTACTCCCTCCAGATGCTCTGAAAGCTGTATAATAGATGTTTTAATTTAGTTTCATATCAATGTGATGACACCAGTGCCTTCCAAGCTGTACTGCAGAATTTAGCAGGTAACTGTTTTGACAGTAGAATTTACCAAAGATTTACTCTATTTTTAGAAGCTGTTTCTCAAATAAGACTGACTAGATGTATCTGGATGCACACATGACAGTGAGTCAGAG
This sequence comes from Heliangelus exortis, assembly GCF_036169615.1. Classification (NCBI taxonomy): domain Eukaryota; kingdom Metazoa; phylum Chordata; class Aves; order Apodiformes; family Trochilidae; genus Heliangelus; species Heliangelus exortis. The sequence goes on from NC_092423.1 coordinate 124,730,310, forward strand.
CAGCTCTGAGAAGAGAATGTTTGACATAAACATTTGGAATTTCTTTTTAACAGACAGATTTTGTCTTCTACTAATAAACAACATACCTCTTTGTTTCAAAAGCATATTATAATTATGTTAACCATGGCTACGGGATTTACCAGGGGAACTGTAAGTATTTAATAACATATCCTACAATGACAAGAAAGGAGATGTTTTATCTAGATTTTCTCTGTTGATCTACTGATTCACATTGAAATTACTAAGTTATTTATAACATTTCCAATCATTCTAGTCAGATTTCTATTTAATTGCATTTATAATTTTATAGAGCTGTATGCATTAATTTTTAGCTTGATTAATTGTTATCACTGCACTACAAAGTCTGCCTTGGTGAAGGAAAGGAGATAGCTAATCTTCTCTATCAATTAAATGACTGCATGTCAGGGAAAGACTTTTCATTATGTCATCAGGACAATAAATACAATAGGACGCAGAAGCAAGCAGGAGGAATTTTTACCCTCTTCTGGACTGAACATATCTCTTATTTTCCACTAAAAGGGATCTCAACAGGCTGAAGCTGAGAAATGGCAAATGCAAGGTTCCGTATCTGGAATGAAATAACTCTATACAAGAGTAAAGTCTTGTACCTAACTGACTATAAAACAGCTTCGTACAAAAGGATCTGGAGGCCCTGATGTTCAGCAAATTGTATATGAGTAGCAAAGTAGGCAAACAGGCTATGCATTAGAAAAAAAAAATAGCCAGGTGATTGAGAAAGAGTATATCTGAGTGGTGGGTGTCAAGTGAAAGAGGCCAATCTCTTTTCAGTGGTGCCTAATAATAGGAAAAGGAGTAGTGGGTTTAAGCTAGAACATAGCAAATTCCACCTCAACATGAGGAGAAACTTCTTTACTGTGAGGGAGATGGAACACTGGAACAGGTTTCCCAGAGAGGTTGTGGAGTTTCCTTCTCTGGTGACTTTCAAAACCTGCCTGGATGTGTTCCTGTGTGGCCTGCCCTAGGTTATGCTGCTTTGGCAGTGGGGTTTGTCTAGAGATCCCTTCCAACTTCTAATATTCTGTGATTCTACAAGTGGTTATTTCCTTCTGTGTGACATTTATGAGGTTGCATCTGTATCCATTTGTAGTCTCCTGTGCAAGTGAAAGGCAATGACCACCTGGTGAAACACTAGTAGAGGGCTATTAAGATGGCTGGGGACTAGAGTACAAGATACATGAGATGTTAAAAAAGCTATGTTTGTTCAGACTGAAGATAAAAAGTTAAGAAGACTAAGGGAATTGAAGTGTTCCGCTACCAATTAAGTGGTTATTAGCAGGATCTAGAGTGTTGGAGGTGCACAGCAAAAGGATGAGAGGCAACAGAAGCAAGTAATAGTATGTAAGGTAATAATTTTCATACAAAGAATGGTCAAACAATGGACCAAATTTCCCACAAATATTGTGTGAACTCCATTTTTGGAGATATGCATTCACTGAAAAAGATTCTAGGCAACCTGATCTAACTTGGGAGTTGGGTCTAATCTCTAGATTTGTCTTGCTCTCAGGGGGATTTTGAACCTCATTCCTTACAGAGCAGCCTTCCAAACTAAGATATTTTTTGAATCTAAGCTTCTGTAATGAATGTAGCCTATTCCAAGATTACTGTTTTCTAGAATTCATATTTTTTCTATTTTAGTCAAAACGATCAGGTACCTAAGCTTTTTCCAAAGGTTGAATGATCCTGGATTTTTCCCCTTTAGGAACATTACTGTTCAATATGTTTGTCTCTTCCTGAGAAGAGACAGTACTAATCTCCTGTTTGTGGAAAATAATCCTGATTTAATGGTATAATATAGGAAAATCAAAACAAAATAAACAAACAAACAAAAAAAGAAAAACCCCACAACCAAAAAAACAAGTAAAAGCAACATGTGTAGGGTGAAAAGCTTTTAAGGCAGAATAATATGGCAAGCAGTCCAGTTATTCAGGGCAGCATCCTGGGACTTACTTCTATGCTAAGGTAGAGTACTAGTAACTGAGCAGCAGCATTTTTTGAATTAGTATAGAAGCATAGTTGAGCACTTTTTGTAATTCAGTGCATACACATCAGTCAAAAGCACATCCTAAATTAATATCTAATAGAATTAAAATAAAGCTCTTCAAATTCTTACTGGACAGGAGCAATTTTTAAAGAACTGAACTATGTCACAAAGAAATGTTAAATCAGGATGGCAGGATGAAAATAATCAGTTTTCATTTTCAAAACTGAGTTTACTCACTTAGCATCTTCTTTCCCATCATTTTGCTGATTCTGTTCCTCTTGATTTGTCTTAGCTGGTTCAGCTGCATTTTCATTTTTTGGAGGCTCAGGTACTTTTTCTGGTTCTGTATCCAGGAAAAGAAAAAAAGGTTTCAAATTTTCAATACCAATTTTAAAGGATTATGATAATACTTTTGGAGGAATCATGGGTTGGCTGTTATTATTTCTTCAGTGAATAAGCACGACATGACACTGATTCTGGGACCAGACCTTTGAATAATTTCCTGTATAAGTCTATTTCTATGCCAAGTGTGTAAAGCATGTTTATGATCACTGTACCTTGTAACTTATTTTTTAAACTAGATGCTTCTGTATCCAGCTCAACAATAGTCAATACTGAGCTCTTCTATATGGATAAACAACAAGAACTCATGCAGTATGATGAAATTTTAGTGTGTGCTTATTTAAAATATATGTAGAGGACAAACAGACAGATCTGTTCAGAAATGCCTTGTGAAATACAGGGGAAAAAACAAAGAGTATCTTATTTACATCTTCATAGTAAACACAAATGACATAATTTATACTTCAGTGTTTGAATTGCATTAAACCTCTTGTTGCTTCAGCTATGACAGTTCTGTTTGATTCTCAGTAAATTATGATTAAAATACATCATTAAAGATGTATTTACAACTTTTGCTAGTCTATTTTTGTTACAAGTAACTTTTTAAAAGGAGTTTAAATAGGAAATTTGTAAGAGTTTGAAACAAACTACGTAAATGGTATAGTCCTTTGTCATTTAGTTGACCTTATGTTATTAACTTTTCCAATTAGCTCTTTATTTTAAATTTCCATTATGAAAAATAATTTGAAAGCTATCACTTTGCATAAAGGAGGAACAAACTCAGCCTTTGTAAATACTTAAAGTAATTTGATTACAAAAAAGACATGGATGTGCTGGAGCGTGTCCAGAGAAGGGCCATGAGGATGATCAGAGGGCTGGAGCACCTCTCCTATGAGGACAGACTGAGAGAGTTGGGGTTGTTCAGTCTGGAGAGGAGAAGACTCTGAGGAGACCTTATTGTAGCTTTGCAGTATCTGAAGGGGCCTACAAGAAAGCTGGTGAGGGGCTTTTTAGGATGTCAGGCAGTGATAGGACTAGGGGGATGGATTCAAACTACAGAAGGTTAGATTGGAAGTTAGGAAGAAGTTCTTCACCATGAGGATGGTGAGACACAGGAACAGGTGGTAGAGAGAGGTGGTGGAAGCCCCATCCCTGGAAGCTTTTAAGGCCAGGCTGGATGGGGCTCTGAGCAACCTGATCCAGTGGGAGGTGTCCTTGCCCATGGCAGGGGGGTTGGAATGAGATGATCTTAAATGTCCCTTCCAACCTTGAAAATTCTGTGATTCTATGATTTCAGAAAAACATACTGCCCAGCTATAAGAACAGCATTCCCAAACTGTTTTAGATTGATGCTGGCCAAACAGACCGTGCTTGATAATTTGGAGAATAAAAAGGTTTTGTGATCCTTTAAGATAACTATTTTATACCCAAATGAGCTAGGCTGTCAGGTCTGCTTTCACCTCAAGCTGTCAGATAAAGTGCTGCAGTAGAAAGAAAACAAATTTCATGTTTCTTTTTTTGTCTGGCTTTTAGAAAAATATACTAAGAGGCACAAATAAATCCTAATTATGTTACTTTTCTTAAGTTTCTTCACCTCATTGTGGGAGGTGAAGGCCTTGAGGACTTACTGCTGTCTTCATTTCTCCAGCTCTTGCACTAGGATTTGCCACTGTCTTAGGGTTTTCAAAGTTATGCCCTGGGATCCAGGTCTCTGAAGACTACAGAGAAAGTGTTCAGGTCTCTTTCGTCCCCATGCTGATGAGCTATTAGTAGGTTGCATTGACACAAAGACTGCTCCTTGAGCAGGATCTACCACTGCTGTCCACACAGACCTCCTCCCAATTACAGGTTCAGGAGATAGATCAGTGAGAAAACAGTTTAGTTTTAAAACAGTGGAAGCCATTGCTAGGCTCCTTCATCTTTGGTAAGTCTTGGTGAATAGGAGAGGTGTCTGGAGGAAAGTAAATGTCACTCCAGTCCTCCAAAAGCATAAGAAGGGTATCTGGGTAACTACAGACCAGTCAGCTTTTCACTCCATCACTGGAAAGGTGTTGGAACAACTTGTCTGTGGTGCTGCCTCTAGGTATATCATGGAGAAGAAAGTCATTAGGACCACTCAGCACGAGATTTTACCAAGGGGAAGTAATTTTTAACCACCCCGATAGCCTTTTATGAGGACATAACCAGGTGGATAGATGATGGCAGTGCAGTGGATGTCTTGTCTAGATTTCAGTAAAGCATTTAACACTGTTTCCCGCAACATCCTCACAGCTAAAATAAGGAAATGTGGTCTTGATAATTGGGTAGTGAGGTGGATAGTGAGCTGGTTAAAGGAAAGAAGTCAGAGAGTTTTGGTCAACTGGGACAGAGTCTAGTTGGAGGCTGTATCTAGTGGAGTCCCTCAGGGGTGGGTACTGGGATCAGTACTATTCAACATATCCATCAGTGAGGGAATGGAGTACACTCTCAGCAAGTTTGCTGATGACACAAAACTGCAAGGAGTGGCTGACACCCCAGAAGGCTGTGCTGCCATTCAGCAAGACCTAGAGAGGCTGGAGGGTTGGGTGGAGAGAAGCTTAGCGAAAGTCAACAAGGGCAAGTGAAGAGTTCTGCATCTGGGAAAGAACAATCCCATGTACCAGTATAGGTTGGGGACAGACTTGTTAGAGAGCAGCATAGAGGAAAAGGACCTGGCTGTCCTAGGGGAAAAAGGGTGACCATGAGCCACCAATGTGGCCCTGTGTCCAAGAAGGCCAATGGCATCCCGGGGTGCATTAGAAGGGGGGTGGTTAGTAGGTCGAGAGAGGTTCTCCTACCCCTTTACTCTGTCCTGGTGAGGCTGCATCTGAAATATTGTGTCCAATTCTGGGTCCCTTAGTTCAAGAAGAACAGGGAAGTGCCTGAGAGAGTCCCATTAAGGGAGTGGAATATCTCCCTTATGAGGAAAAGCTGAGGAAGCTGGATCTCTTTATCTTGGAGGAGACTAAGGGGCCACTTCATTAATGCTTATAAAGGGTGAGTACCAGGAGGAGCCAGACTCTTCTTGGTGATATCCAATGATAGGACTAGAGGTCATGGGTGCAATCTGGATTATAGAAGGTTTTGTGTAAACATAAGAAAAAGCTTTTCACCATGAGGGTGACATAACACTGCAACAGGCTGCCCAGTGAGGTTGTGGAGTGTCCTTCTCTGGAGACATTCAAAACCTGCCTGGACACATTCCTGTATGACCTATACTAGGTGATCCTGCTCTGGCAAGGCAATTGGACTTGATCTTTCAAGATTCCTTTCAGCCCCTAACATTCTGTAATTCTGTGATTTTAAATTCAAGGCAGCTAAAAGAAAATCAAACCTTAAGGAGTGTTTTGCATGGATGATTTAAGTTTAGTTTTTTGATAGTTAATCTCCATATTTAGAGAGCTGCTATTCATTTCAGAGATAAGGAACTGAAGAGAAGGCAAAGAAATCCACGTTTCCTGATGTGTTGGTCAAGTGGGATTTGATTTGGCAAGTTTAGGGATTAATTTTCAGCTAATCTCTTGGAGAAATGTAGCAATATTGAGTATGAAGAGACAGACTGCAGGATTTGTATTACTTATAATCTGTAAACTGTGAGGATTTTTGTGAGGGATTGAAACTCTGATGTTCAATTGGATTTATGACTTAAATTGATAAGAGTATCTTGGCCACTTAATGGAAATGCAGATTATTGCTTCTGTTCTGCAGTAGTTAGTATGGTCTCTTGAGGAAAAGTCTGTTGAAATATGTTAGGAAATGTTTCAGCTTACCTGAAGTATCTGCCTGGGAATTTTCAAGGTCCAGAATAGTTCAATAGTGAAAACTCAGAAGTGTATGGTTGCTCTTTCTGTCCCCAGGAAGGTTCAAGAAAGCATGAAGAAGTTCTGTACCATTTGACTACAGGGGTTCAAAATGCTTTTCTGGATGTTCCAGTCAAAAATGCCTCTTTTTTTGGTGGTAGGAATTTTAAAATTGACTCAGGTTTCTCACACAGAGCATATATTCTCATAGTGAAACGCAGTTTATTTCTCCCAGGAATTTCATAGACATCCTCTGTAAGAAAATCTCAGAGGAGCTGCAGTTACAGAACATAAAGGGGGTTTTGAGCCTATTTATAGCTGACAAATTGGTGGGTCTTGTTACTGAACCTTTAAAATTTTATTTAATGTTTTCCCCAGGAGATCTCTACAAATGCTGCTACCAACTTGGTGTTTTCTGTGGCTCACAATTCTCCTGTGGTTTTGTGGTCAACAGAACATCATGTAGAAAAGCAGATGCAAGAGCCAAAAATTTAACACTTGCTGTGACTTAAGGTCCCTTCTGATTTTGTGGTTTGTGGTATCTCAGTTCTCCCTGCCCTGGCTCCTCCAGCCAAAAAGCCATGTGCTAATTTCAACATTTCTATAAATATCTAAGTTTGTGAATTTTCACTGTTATAGTAATTACCCCTAGTTACATCTATAGTAGCAGGAAATACAACTTGATAGGAAAAATCAGATTATTGCAATGGTGCTGAAGGTCTGGCATCCCCACTAAATCTGTTTGAGGTCTATTGTCATCTTCTGAAATGAATGATCATCAGCAGCTAAAGTAAAGCAATTTGCCTCAGAGAGTACTTCCTGTTATTTAGTTTTATTCTAAGGTCATGCATTCTTAGAGGGGTATTTTTTTGTGAAAAAGCAGAGTACAGTGGGGCACAATCATAGAGTCATAGAATGGCTAGGGCTAGAAGCAACCTTAAAGGCCACAACTTTCTGAGTCTGGTCATTTAGCCAGTTTTTAGCCCACTGAAGGGTGCACCTGTTCAAACCATGGACTGCCAGCTTTTCCAGGAGGATGCTGTGGGAGACTGTGGCAAAGGCTTTGATGTTCAGAATTTCTTGTGGTTGAAGTAAAACAATCAGTAAGTAGGTCCCTCTAAGCTCAACCCTTATCTTCACTGGTCAGAAACGTATTATAAAAGTTTATTTTGCATGGAAAAAAAGATTGTATGGAGAGCCTGGGTTTGTTTTCCTAGCATTTAGCCCTGTCATTCATGTGAAAAATGGAGATCTGAAATGCATTAAAGGACTCTCAACAGCAGAACTGTAATAAAGCTGATAAAACATCCAAGTTCTTCGTAATCTTTAAAAATACATTTTATAGGAATAATACCTGTTGACTGAATACCAGTGAAGAGAATAAAGGCTGCAAAGACAAGGAATAAGTTCACTAAGTTCACTCTTAAAAATTATCTTTGCATTGACAGGTTTTGTTCCTTGAGCTGCAGCATCTTACATCAAAATATTGTACCTGACTTATATTTTTTGAAATACAAACCACTTATTTAGCCCTTGATTTTGAGGTGTTAGGTGACATACCATTTAAAGCAGCTTAAGTGTAGGATTCATAACAGGCCAAAGGCAGGTTTTAACTGCGGAAGTCCATATTTAAATGAAATCTCCTTCCCAGGGAAGAAGGGCTACTTGGTTGTAGTCCACATCAAGGAAGTTGTTCTGCTCAATTAGCAGAAATTAGCTGAGGTTTTACAGCAAAAAGATTTTGTTACCCTCAATAAATATATCTGCTTAATTCTTATATACAGGAAGAGGGAGTGACCATCTTTTATGTAGCAGACAATGATCAAAGCTTTCCTCTAAGAAGAGGAAAACTTGGCTCTGGATTTCGTTTATTTTAAATAGAGTCAAATATATGCTTTAAGAGTGATTTTTTCTCCCCTTTTTTAAAAAAAAGATTAAAAATTGTTGTAATGTAAATATATATTAAAATCAAAGTTCTCATTCCTCCTACAAGGTTAGTGTTTCATTTAACTTTTAGGCTAGTTCCAGGCTCCATGTTGTACTCTGCCTTCTCAGCCTTCACAACTTTTTGCATACTTTTCTGCATGATGAGCCAGAAACCAGGAAGGCTACAGAATTTCCTCCCACATCTCTCTAGACCTTAAATGGGTATTTTGGGAGCTCTACTGGAACATGAGAGGTATGGGTTTGAACTCCCTTATGAAAGAGCAGATGTAAAACAACTAGTTTAATATGTGAAAGATGTCACCTATCAGCAGGTATATAACATTTTATATTTCCTTTAGGTACTTTCCAAAGCATGTAGGCTGTGAAGGTACTAAATATCACTGCAAATTAGCATGACAGTCTCCCAGATGGGAGCTTCTGTCTTACTTTATGATCCAAAGGAGCCACATGTAGAAATACCTTAGAGGGTTTTAGTCTATCTTTCTCACTCCAGTCCTACCAAGAACAAACTGATGTCAGTGCATACTTTAGTAAAAGCTGCATAAATATATCTGTGAGTCTGGAAAAAACTTTGAGACATTTGTTGATTTTGTAGAAGTAGGGAGACCAAAATCCAGAGTACTAGAAACTCACTTTTCTCTAGTGAGAAAAAATCAAGTAGAAGAAGAGGAAATGTTTCAGAACATCACTTCTTAAATGTGGTGATGAGAAGAGTCTTGAGAAAGGGAGAAAAATGGGATGAGTTGGAAAGAATGATAGAGGAAAGAGTGCTAGGAGGATGAGAGAACCTGTGATACAGAGAATGATAATGCAGACACCAGTAAGAGGGTGGAGGCTGGAGGCTAGATGTAGCCTTCTAAATATCATTAGCACCAACAGAGCTATTGAACAACACTGTAAAGCAAGTGAAGCATTTTTATAGCCAGTCAGTTCCATGCAAAGAAACAATAGCAACTAGAATCAATGTCATGGAGAAACTGTAATTAGGTGACTCACACTTCCATAAGTAAATAAAGAAATGCATGAAATACATTTTAAAAAATGAATCAATTATGGAACAAACTGCCTAAGCACATAAAATTCATTACAGATTGAAGCAATCATGCAAAGAATAATCACAAAGCAAGCTAGTGAGAGGGCAACTGAAGAGGTGGAGATGAGTCAATGAGGAGCCAACAAAGAAGCCAAAAGTACCAGGTGTTGCTGAGTGATGTAAGTGGCAAAGTTTTAACCAAAGGGGCTACAATTGTTTTTCCTGCTGAGATCTCATCTGTGCTGGGAACATCATGCTGTCTTGTGAAGTGTTAGGAGAAAAAGAGAAGGTGATGGCTGGTTTTGGCCGTGTGAAAAGAAGAAGGTGATGACAAGCTCTACTCAGGCTGTTGATTTGTGTTTCAGGACTATGGAGCTGCAAAATGGGACTATGATTAGAGGCTACACTGGCCTTTTTTGTATTCTAGCTATACTAGAGAAACTATTGAGAGATCTTGGAAAGGCTGTTCTTGAACTAATTTTAATTTCTCTATTTAACAGATCTCCTTTAACTAGTGTTAGTTGAACCCTGGCTGTGCTTTCAGGAATTCTCTCCAAATTTGTATATTCTCCACAAAATTATTAGTCTGGTCTCTTGTAATATGCTCACCTACAGGTATTACTTTCTTATTGTAACTGCCTACAAGATTTTTAGATCTGACATGAAGTTCACCAAGTTTTGCAGTTTTTATCTAGATGTTCCTGTGAGCTGCTTGTGACCAGCCGTGAGCTCCTTATTCAGCCTGGATGACGAGGATTTATGTACAGGGCACTGAAGTTCATAACCTAATCCTGAAGTGTGGTACCTGTATAAGTTGTCTGGATTTTATAGCAGTCATATATCTAACTCATTAATACCCACAAGCAAAAGGAGAAATTGTCATATGGTTGTTTGGAAAAGAGTCTTGAAGCATCCTCCATAAAATTATGGATTTTAAAAAAACCCAAACAAACATGGAGCTTAATTATGTTATTATGTTTTCCTAAAGTAATTGATGAGGTTGTTGCTTCTGTGCCAACATTTTTTTTTAAATATATTTCAGAAGGGGAAAAAAGGGGAAAAAAGTAGTTTACTACATTAATCTATAAAATGATCAGACTTTAGATAGATACGAAAAATTTTCTGTAACCATACTTAGTTCTGTCAGGAGATAGCATCTGAATTTTTCTCCAAAAGGGCAAGTGTCACAAAAACTGGACCTGGTGTAACTTGACCTCCCTTAGTGGGTGCTGGATTAAGAACAAGCTTCACCACTGATACTGGCAGGGAGGCAAGAGGGACCGTGGCCCAGCAATGGCTGTTGCTTCAGCCATCCTGTACAATCTTTCTGACTCTGGTATAAGGAAAATAGGCTTGGATATTGGAGCTTGGGGAAGCAGAATAGGCATGGCCAGCTGCCACTGTTTTCAGCAGCCAGCTGCATAGGCACATAATTACCTTTTATTACTGCCCTGGGCTTTATGTTCCTGTATTCTAGTCCTGGATGTCTTCTGAATGGTGATTTTTAATGGTGTTGCTTTTTGTTTTTTTTACATTCATTTTTTATTTATTTTTTTTTTCCAAATAGTTCTGAGTAGATGCTCAACAAAAGATTTGAATGTCAGGTAATTTAAAGTCATATTGTCTTTGTTGTTTTTTAATACATCTCAGAAGTATATTCAAGGAAAATTTTCTTTCTTATGCTGCTAAACACCTTTAATTTTAGCATGATTCTTAAGAAGTCAACTTATAGTATGACAAAACAGATTTTGTTAGGCTACCTGATGAAAGTGGACAAGTTCATGAAGGAACAGTGTGCTTAAAAGCTTTTTGCCTTTTATTATTGTTGGACAGTGGTTATATTTCTGTAATAAATGATGGTTAGAGGTCAATGAGATTTCAGAGTTTTTGATTTCTTCTAGAAATTAAAAATAATATCAGTACCTGACAGCAAATTTTGAAGAGGAGCAATTTTATTTACAGCCCTATATAATGTATATATATACATTTCCAAATAATATCATAAATAGCTTATTACTGACCTTGTTGCTTTGGTACTGGTTTCGCATTCCCATTGGCCTCTGCTTTCTGTGGTTCATCTGGTTTTTTATTTTCATCCTTAGAAAAACAAACAGGATCAGAAACTGTAAGATATTCTTTGCTGAGAATTATAAGGATGATTGTATGCCTGCAACATTCTCTTATGAATTTTATTAACCAAGTTGACACACATTGAGCTTTGCTCCTGGGTGTTCTATGTAGGTCATCGGGCAATTCCTTCCATGTAGGTTCACTGGGATGTTGAAATCATAATAAATGTCCTGACATCTGCTATATAAACCCAGTGACTTGGCTTGGAGTTCTGTTGCTGCATGTTCCCAAAGCCTCCTTTGTGGTGTTCAGTGCTGCCACTCACAAGGCAGTCTCTGAATTACTCAACCTCCTGCTAAACCTTCTGCAGGGTTAATAGACCTGGGATGCTTGGAGCTATCTTGCCACAATGAAAGATCTCAATCTTTACAAAATACAGAGACATATCAACTTTCACTCCAAAAGCTTCCTCTCACACTTACTGGTTTAGAGCCATGAACCAAGTTCTTATATAGCTGTGCCTTGGGTTGTCTTGGCTTTCACACCACAGCCTTTGGAGGAGGGAGTGAGAAGTGCATGGGGGGTCTTTAAGAGTTCATGATACGATGTAACAGCATAATGCTAATCAAGTCCATGGACATTTGTTATTCCAGATAGAATAATTTTGCCTCGTATTTTTAATGCTGATTTATAAAGTTATTAGATAGCATAAGCATATGGAAAATGATTTGATTTTAAGAGATTTCATAACTTTGTGAACATTTTTTGCTTCTGCCTCTCCAAACTCAATGACCTTCTCTTTGATTTTCTGAGATTAGTTCAGAGTTTGTCTTTTTCTGTGGAATTATTTTTTTTCTTTCTGTGTGCTTTTATTTTGAGAATCTGGGACTATTGATCTAAAATACAAATACCTGTTAAAAATATGACTAATATGACTACCTGTATTTTTCATCCAGGAGTTATATTAGTAAAAACCAAGCCAAGTAAAACACTTCTTAAAAAAAAAAGAGAGCTACTAAATTACTTTGCCTTTCCAACAGTTATCAGGAAGCAGGCTGATATATACCTGTATGCCATTCCAATATTTAGAAAAGATAAACTGATGTTTCCTCCAGCAGGGAGGAAAAAAAAAAACAAAAAAACCCCAACCACACAGTATTTTTAATGTCCTGTTTGCAATGTTGATCAAGAACTCTTTAATGAAGCTTGTACTATTTCAGGATAGCCCTACTTAGAAAGCAATACTCAAAAGGAAGAAATCTGTGTTTTCTTCATAAAGAAAATGCAGGAAGGAGGGGGAGAATAAAGCTTTTTATTTGATTTTGCTAAATATTGATATCTTGCACAGTAATTATAATTGAAATAAATACTTTCTAAACAAAAGGCAATATTGATGAGTATATAACAAATAATATAAACTATACCTGTCTTGTAGATGCCTTGGGTGGTGGAGGAACATTTTCATTCTTGCAGTCTGTTTCCTCAGGTGCTAATTTTGGCCTAGAAAATACTGATTTAAGTTTTTTGAACATCTTGCCAATTCAGCTCTCTTGAAGCCTCTATAATGTTTTTACAAAGAACAGGTACATAGCACATGTTTTCTTGCCATCAATAATCAAGCCAATTAGATGCTTAATCAGGTTTTAATCTGATTAATGTCTTAAAGAAATTCCTTGTGCTGTCTGCTTCAGAGATTTTTTTTTTTCCAGTTAGTACTTCTGTTTTACCTTGTAGGCTACATTATTTCTAGTTATAATGGTTTCACAGACTGAACTTTTCACACACAAATTCAGAGGAACATGGACACATTCTGGTTAGAAGACATCAGTGTCCAATCTTTTATGAATTAAATATTAAGCATTTAGTATATATGTAGAAATTAAAATTTAAGTCCTAAAGATACCCATGTTTTAGCCAGGAAATGAAAAAGATTAATTGACCAATAATCACCAGCTTCCCTGTATATTACATGAAGCAGTTTAATTTTTTTGTAGCCTTGAACTCTTTAAAGTTTTTTAATTTTTATTTATTTTTGAGTGAATGATATTAAATGGTCCTCTCTCAGGGTTTGTTTAGCAAGTTTGTCTGCTTTCACTTGACCTTTCCTGTTTCAAAATATGGAAATAATTTCACCTTTGATTTTCCCGTGTATTTACAGAGAATACTATTTTATGCTGTTTTAGCTACAATTTTGATGAGACTAAATTTTATGTGAAAATACAAAAATTAGTAAAATGTATTTTTATTTGGTTTATAACTTTCTACAGGCTTTAGGTCACGCTATATAAATCTCTGTAAAATTCAAATTATTTTATAAGTAAAATGCAAATTTAAATACCTTTAGTTTTATGTTGATTCAACCCTTGTCAACAATTATCTTTACAATATGTCTCTTCTTCTTCTTGATCTCACTATATCTGCTACAAGTGCATCTTCACTTTAAGCTCTGAATTCAAGTTAACAGCTTGTAACTGATGTATGCTGGTTATCAAGGCACTAAGAAATGCAGAAACCTTCTTGAGTTATTTGCATAGTTACATATTTAGCAATTATATTGAAGTACTGAAAATATCCCGATGGCCACATCTTGGGGCTTCTGCTGTCAAGTAAGGATGGTTTCTAGCCATTATTCAGCCATATTAGTAGATGTAAGAATGAATAAACAAATGCCCCCAGTTTGTTTGAGAGCCTTTGTCCTATGTTGACACTTCATGAAGCAGGAGTTTTAATAGTTGGCTGGACTTCAGTCTTGTAACAGGGAACCCCTCCACATAGATGATTTCAGAGTTGTTGGATGCAGCAAGAGACTGGAATCTCCCTTTGTCATAAGATGTGTCTTCTGGTTTATTTTAAAAGCTGTAAAATCTTGCTAATGCATCTTTTTGTGTTTAAGCATAGTATTTCAGTGGTTAAATCATAAGTTAATATCTAAAGTATTTTTAATTCTTTAGGCAGGTCTGGACAATAGGTAGTTGCTTTTCTTTCAGGTATGAAATTTAGCCTCCATGCTCTTTTTACACTGCCTTGTAACTAAGTAGTCTCATAAGTAATCATGGAAAACAAGTTATTTTTGCTGTTACTATGTAAAATTTTAGTGGATTAACTTGGCTAATGGAGGAAACTAATCAATTGCCAGATGCAAACTACATCTGGAGACTCAGCCTTTTTGAGATAAACTTTTCTTATTATAAAAATTAAATTCTTCATTATTAAAATCTTTTAGAATAGGTAATTTAGTTCCTTGTTTGTGGTAAATTTATTCATAAAGCATAATACAATAAATACATAGCATTTATTGAAGGAAAATACCTGTCTCTATGTTCTGTCTCTCAAGCTCTGCTAAATTATGCACATTTTTCTTCTGTAAAATGCCAAACAACAGCATGCTTTAATTTGATTTTTTTATTATTATAGTGTTTATGCTGCTTTTAATTTATAATTAAAAGGCATGAAAAAGGTATGTAGCAGATATTAACAGGAAAGTGCCTTTGGGAACATGTTAATAACTATAGACATCCCCAGTTAATGAATGTTATATTGGTTTAGCCTATGACTAATTAAATAAATGTTTGTAACACCTTCCTATCACGTATATTAACCAGACCACAGCAATCTTAATATTTTGATACTAATGGAGATGCAAGTTCACCTCCTGACCTTGGTGACACGATTAATCTGCTTCAAGATTTCATTTCTCTTCTATGTATTATAGCTATTCCGTTAGTTTTATCAGGCTCTGAACCTGCTGAAAACACTTCAGTTAATTGAATATCACAATGTCCTGTTCAGTGAGAAGATTAAGAGTGCAGCAGCAAAGCAGCCTGTATTCTGTTAGCTTCTTAACACTGCTGGCTTTGACCAGTGCTTACCATGTGCAGTATTTATGGTAAACCCTGTAGAGCACAGAGATTTCAAGCCCATCTCAGGCGTTCTCTGGACAGAGATGGAGTTTATCCTCTAGTTATTAACAATGTATCCTCTTTCCAATTTTTTTTCCTACAAGGAAATGTTGTTCTTTCATTTAAAACTTGACGTATGTCTAGGCTTTCCAAATTTTTATAACACTTTTCTTTGAGGGATTTTTTTTTTTTTAATCCAAAAGTAAATTTGAAACATGGTACTCACAAACTGGAGCTTATGTTCTAAACTTGCACAAGAGATTATTCTCTATGAAGCACAGCAGGTGCCTCAGAAGCTGAGGTAATTTAAATGCTGTATGTTTACCTAATTTGTAATAACTGTTAAAACAATCGACAGGACTCTTTTCCACCACACAGTTTAAAGCTGTACTTCTGAAATGATAAAAAAAATACAAAAGGAATCATCATTTCTTTTTCTGAATAATTAGGGCAATTGCCAGTGGGAAGAGGCTGTTCCGGGAGGTGTTTGGGTTGTTTTTTAGCTTTTTCTCTTTGCTTGTGTTTGGAGTTTTTTTGCCTGGTTCTTGCTTTTAAAAACATAAAAGCCTTTTGAACCACAATTTAACTATTAGTATATTTACTAAGCATAGAGTGAATTCCAAGGACTGCTTCGTGTTCCTCAACAGGCAGTGTCATTTGCTCCATTTTTTGAATGTGCCGAATGATCTGAAGTTTCTATTTTTGTATTATGTATAAATGAGGTATATCATGTTGAAAAGATCAAAGCTTGAGTTTTACTTCTATTCAGATCTTTCCGTGACGCAAAATGTCAAGTGCAGATGTTTTCAATAGGTATCTTTCTTCAGTTTCTCTGTCATTCAAGGATCTTGACAGCTTAAAGTAGTACATCTCTCCAGGACTCTGTAAGAGTAGTCATACAAGAGCTAAATCTAGCACTTACTGTAATTTTTCCTCTTAACAGTGTAAAATTTGACAATTTTGTCTATTTTTGTGGATTAACAAGATTCATAGTACTGTTTACCTCCCTTCCTTAGTTTTGAGGACTTTGTCAAAGTAGTACAAAAGGAAAAAGAGGCCTGGCACTCAGGTTTTTCATCTTCGCTTATTGCCTTCCATTTCAAACTCAGGTGATGCTATCATCTAACTAACGATCCTTAATAAATAAAAATTATGCTTTTAGTGAAAATACATCTCTTTAAGCCTGTTCTCACAGTCTTGTACAGATATATGCATTATAACTGTAGTATTCAGTAAAGAAATAACAAAGGTTACTTGAAGATAGATTATTTAAAAGATGATACTTTGCTGTTTTGATATAGCTACTTTTGCTCTGATTCACAAGACTTTGCTTATGCTGCAGTTTATACACGTACACAAATGTACCAAAATCAACCTCTGTGTCCTAAATTTGAGGCAGTAATAGGTTTTATGGCCTGGAGGAATATGGAAATGCACAATAATCTTGATTGTTTTGGCCTTTCAAGGAGTGCAAATTCAACTGTTTCTTTTCAAATTCACTTTTATATGTCAAATCCAATTAACAGGATTTGTTCAGCTTACAAGGAAAAACAGATGGGAAGACTTCTGTGGCAATCGGCTGGAAAAAACAGTATGCTGCTATTTCCTATTCTTTTTCATATTCCTCTATATAAAATTACTTAGTCAAGGGAGGAGCCATATCTTAAAAACTCATTTTCTGGACCTTTCCTCATAATCTGGCCAGCCCTGCACGTGATACTCTCATCCTACCATATTGTGATGGGTGGGTTAGAGGAGGTGATGAATTTGACTATTAGATTGCTGAAATGATGTTTGATGCCAACTCTTGCTAGTGACCTCTTTTGAAGTAACATGAATCAAAGGAATGAGGCATATGATGGAAGAAAAATGATGTAAGCCCACATATTTAATTATGTCATTGGTCTGCAGGTATAATGAAAGGTGAGGAAAGGTTCTTGTCTGCTAGTGGAAAGTGCATTTTCTGTGGCATCTCTGGCTTTCCCCCCACCACCCTGTTTTTTTTTGCCTGTCTTTCTGCCTTTTCTTTTCTTTTGCTTTTTTTTTTTTTTTTTTTTTCCTCCTTAGAACAAAAATGGTACACGCACATGTTTATGCCTATATTTCATATTCATCCTTATGGGCAGAACTTCTTCAGTAATGATGTGTTACAGTCTAAAATGTGACTCATCACATAAGTAACCTTTATCAGCTAGGGTAGTTCTCAAAAGCTTCTTGCACTTTTATATTCAAAATGAGTCTCTGGACCTGGGGAAAAAAAAGCAGCCTGTCCAGAAAGGTGCTCATGAGACCTACATGCAAGAGTCTCAGCCATGGGCTAGGTCAATGGCACAATTAGGCTTCCTGCAGCCCCTACTGGAAGACCACACAATCTCAAACTATGGCAACTTTGGATCTCCTTAGTACCTTGGTTGGTAATAAGTGCTGATTTGTAATGTGGAAGAGGCCGTTCTCATGTCAGAAGTAAATAAGCTAAAGAGCAACCTTTTCATGCTGCTTGTAGTAATTCACTAAAGTTATATTACAGAGGTCGTAGTCCATGTTCTCTTCAAATTTTAATGCATTTCATGGAGAAGGATAGATTGCTGTAGGAGGGAAAAGATTCTCTGTCACATCCTCTAGATCGAAGATGTCCTGTATGTGATCTGGTGGATATTTTGCAGGGAAAGTCCTCTGTGTTTGTTGTTCAAGTGCTAGGTTTTCTCAAAATATCTGAGATGAGGTCTTTCTGCACTGTTAAAGTTTATGAATATGTACTGAACTGTTTATGGTAGGGGAGTTGACATGGGCTCCTCTGCTTCATGTTTTTGCTAGAAGAACTCACATAGAAGATGGAGAGAACAGAAAACCTTTCCCTCTGAAAGGGCTAACTCCTGAATTGTAATTTGTATTTATCCATGGAGTTGCATGGGTTAGCTGTGCTCCAAATTTAAAAACTTTTATTGAACACCACTGAAAAAGTTTTTTTCTTCTGCGAGAAGTCTATTTACATCAAGAGCTTGAAAAGTAAGTCACTTTGGTAAAATTATTGTCCCTCAAATCTAGCAGAAGTTCTCTGAACCATGCAAACACACACTGGAATAGCAGGCTGCCAAAAAAATTCACTTAAATGTCCAGACTCACAAAAGAAGATGTGGTTCTTCTGCTTTGTTATCTGGCCTTGTAGAACAGCAAGAGACCTGAAAAACATCTTGCTGTTAAAAATATCTGAGTATTTTTTTCACAAAAGATGTTGTGATATTTCTTTCAGAAACACTGTATACTCAAAGCTAGAATGTAGTAGCTATTCTCCAGTCACTGCACTCCTGTGATTTTATTTGCTGGTTATGACTGTTTTTTTCAAATGCTTAGTATTGTTGAACAAGTATTGAGAACAAGGATGGTAGCGTTTATCTTATACCCTATACAGGGTACTATAAAGGAAATTCGTTCCCTTAAATAAAAATATAAGAAAATATTATGGGAATTTAACTTTCAGATGTGAGAGCACATCAGTAAAAAGAAACTTTAATGTACATGAAAAGCAGAGAAATTCTGGAACTGTGAACCTAAAATAATGGTAATGTTTAGGTCTGGAACCTGTTCTGTTTTGAATCCCAAAACCATTTAATGTGACGTTAAAAACACCTAATTTAACAGTGAGATGGTTTTAAAAAGAAGAGAATTTGATAGCAAAAAAGTTCTTTGTTAGTTTGGCTGACTGACTATTCATTTTATATTTGGAGGGAAGGGATTTACTTATGTTTGGGTAACATTGAGTAGGGATCATATACTCTTTTTATTTAGATTTTCTCAGGGCAACATGAAAAAAAGCTGTTCTTCCATTTACAGTTTTTAAATTGATAGATTTTTGCTAGCACATGCTCCCCTAATTTCTAATTCTGCCTTCTCTATCCTTTGGATAAGAAAATCCCACATTCATTGGAGCCCTGCAAACCCCAACAATATTTTAAAATTTAACTAATTTATTCTTATTGTTTAATTGTGTCTTTAACCTCAATATTCCAAAGTCTCCACAAAAGCATCTTATTTCTTTTTAAGCCCACTAGTGCTGGAAGTATACTTCTGTTTAAGGAAATAAAAATAACCACAGGTATCCTGAAGTCTTTAGAGGACTGGTTAAAACAGGGCTTTCTCCACTCCTTCTTGTATTAGACTTTGCTAACATATTTGGTATCTCAGGTTTAAAATTGTTATTGGAAGAATGAAAGTTTTAGCAGTGCAGGACAAGCGATTTATTTAATATTTAAAAGCTCAATCAGTGCTGCAAAAGCTGGAGAGAATCCATTTCCTTTCTGTTACAAAGTTAGCTTGGTTATGGCTCTCACTGCTACAAAACTGACGTTTCTTATTCAGTTAAAATATGACTTTTTTTCCTCCCCCTAGTCATTAATCAAAAGTGGTAGTAAGTTCATGATTAAGTGGTTTATGAAGAGCAGTAAATTTTATCAGGGAAAGCAGAAGATTTATGTCTCTCTTTAAAATTATAATTTTTCCAGAGGTACACAGCAACATTCCAGTAGTCAGTTTTCCTTCAGATGAAATCCTGGGAAAGCTCTTAGATGCAACTTTCCTGTTTGTTCACAGATGGCTCTTTGGTCTTTAGATGCCCTCTGTTTTTAAGGGCATCTGTTTGATAGAGGTGGGTAGAGTGCTGTGAGCTCCTGGATAGCCTACAGAATCACAGAATTGTCATGGTTATAAATGACCTCTGAGATCAACGTGTTTAGCCACCAAAACCCCATTCTTCCCCGTCCTTCCATGTGCATGTGTGAGAACTGGGAGAATAGCACCATAATTCCAGTTACCCTGAGCTTTTGCACCCTCAGTTCATGTGTATTGTGAGAAACAGGGTGTTTCAGCAATTTAGCAAACTCCCTGTCACTTCCACAGAATTCCTGAGGCTGGAAAGGACCTCTGAGATCATCAAGTCCAGCCTATGAACTAACACTGCCACAACTGAACTAAGTTTTCACTCCCAAAATAATATCAATTTAGAAGACCCATGAATCTTGCTATCAGTCATATAGATACAGCTATAGATATTGGTTGAAAAACCAAAATTAATTTATTCATTAACCCCATTCTGCAAAATGTCTAAGTCTTCTAATTTTTCTCTTGAATTTCTCCACAACCACTAAACATGATATTCTCCCTTAGATGCTTTATCTTGATTGCCAGATCCTGCCAACACCAGACAATCCTGACATCCAGTGTCACTTTGTTGTGAGATCACTAGACTTCTCACTAGACTCTTCTACTTTTGTCATAAAGGAGTCCATACAAGCTGATGCTTTTTGAGATCCTTGGCTGTTGCTCTATTAGCTGGAGCAGTGACAGCTTCAAATGGTCAGTGGAACTTCTTGCACAACTAATGTACAAAAGAAACCACAGCTAGGGCTCTACAGCTAGGGCTTTGGAGAAGACCAAGCAAGGGGTGACAATGGAACATCTGATTATATTTTTTCTGTTTATTAACCAAAAGTAGTTAGTGGGTCATGAGATGAAGAGTACAGCTATTCATTAAGCAGTTCTGAAAGTAAAGCCAAAGCCCCAGCAAAAAATTGAATTTTGTGTCTTCATACATCCTTGTCTTGGTTTAGTGGACAGGGTGAACCAAAGCCCTCTGCCTTGACAGAATTGCTCTCTGTTACTGCTCTTCACAGTTCCAGGAGGTGAATAAGAAAGACAGACTTCAAGGTTGGAAGTTCAAATTAGAACAGGTTTGCTGGAATAGGGAAGGAATAGTAACACACAGGATGAGGAATAAATATAAAAATTTATACAAAGCCCAATATTGATGATCAAAGATATAAGCATCCAAGGGTCACTTGCAGCTGAGCTGCCTTGGGAGTAGGGTCTGTGGTACTTCCCAACACCCAGTTGATTTGGACCCTACAGAGCAAAAGGTGAGCTGATGACAAAGCAGGAGCCTCTCTCCAAAGCCAAGAGGCAGCAAAGCAGCAAGGAGGAAGGGAGCAGGAAAGGGCATCTTTCCAGTCCTCCTGGCTTTTCACAGAGTGTAGAAGGTAAAGGAAGGGATACTAACCCCCTCTGTTCTGCTGTTCTGGTCACCTCCTCTGGGATTCCTCCAGGTCCTGAACACCTTCTCACTAGTTCTGTGTATTGATATCAGTAGCTTGGGCCCTCTCAAACAAAAATAAAAAAATCCTTCTCACAGCAGTAAATTATAAGTGTTCTACTCTTAGTAGGAGCTAAGTACTAGTTTTACAAAGGGGTTTCATTGTTTACCTCCCTTTAAAGTCAACAAATACTAAGTGACTCTTACAGTACAATGTAAACATAAATACCTTTGTGAATGTAATCCTGAATGCTTAGGGACCAAGTCTGGTGAATTTAAAGCCAAATCCTATAGAGTCAGAGCCTCCTGCTGCAGCCTCTATTCTCCTGGATAGTACTTAAAATTGGTCATGTAGTAATTTATTCTAGCCAATAATGTTGTATGAGAAGGTGCCTTTTGCACTGCCAGTTCCTCTGTAACACTTGGTAGATTTGTATTACAGCCTTCTAGAAACTGATTGAATTTCATCTTAGGCATTACTCAGTCTTTTGCTACCATTCTCCCATCCCAAGGTTGTTCTAAAAATGTGAGTTGTCTGGACCTAAATTACTGAATTGTCCTGCCATTCCTCATAAATGAACAAGCTCTGTTTTCAGTACTACTCCTGCTTTCGTTCTGCCCTTAGGCACAAGTGATGGGGAAATTGTCAGATAATTGCACCACTGTCAGTGTAATGTTTTTCATGCACTCTCAGTGGTATTGGTTTTGAAGAACCAAAAGAGGTAAAACCAATAAGAAGTATTTTCTGAGTGTGCAGGTATGATCATGGACTCACAGAAAGAGCAGCCTGTTTTGTAAAATAATGCCATGTCTTTATAGTTACTTTTAAAATAAACTGAAAAATATCTTTCTATTTCTAAATGAATAAGTAGTTCGTATTGAATATATAGACATTTTAATATGGATGTTTCTTTAAGTATTTATCTGGCCAGGAACACATAGATTTTGCTGTACTATTCTGTAGCACAACATGAGAAATGTGTCCTATAGGATAAGCTATGCAGAAAAGTTTAGGCATTCCCACTGGATTCAGCAGCCTAACCACATGCAAAGCTACAAATGGCTTTGAGGTGCCTACTGTCTACAGAATCTGCAAAAAAGTTCAGATTTCACTGCTAGAAAAATACAACAATCTCAGCCACCTACTGTGCTCTAGCCTTTGATAAATAGCAGGCTCCAAATAATCAATTACTCTCTTGACAATTCTTTGTGTTGTATTAATTGTTTCTTAATCGTGCTGTGTTTTTTATTTGCTCTCCTTTTTCTGTTGATTTACTTTTTGTCACACACCTGTCCAATGAATGTGAAAATGGTAATTTGGAGTAAGATTCCTTTGAAAATAAAAACTGTGTTTAAAAACTCTGACTTGATCAGGTTTATTTTACTTTCTGGAACTCAACAAAGTTCCTTTCAACTTGATTTGGTAGTCAGAAAAAAATAACTTCAAATAAGGATGTTGTTTTCCAAGTCTGCAGTGACAGTCTATCCTAGGGAGATTTTTCCACCTTGAGATATTTTTTTTTTGAAATGCAGGTTTCAGGAATACAAATCACACTTTTTTTTTTTTTTTTTTCCCTCATTGCTGCATTTTCTTTAAGAGAAGATATTATCCTTCATTTTCCCATGTTAATAGATCTTCCTGCATTTTATGGACATGTTTTTTTCTTCCCTGTTGTATTACATATCTTAATTCTCATTTCCTTGCAGAATCTTAAAGCAGAACTATTGTCTCACTTGGGAACAAAAAGCAGACTCTTAGATTCATTCCAACTATTTAGAGGAGGAACAACAGACCTCCTGAAGGGACATTAGCCTCATTTATGCCTTTCTTCTCACAAGATCATAGAAAGAATCAGGATTGAATTCTTGAGTGGTGAAATTCAGATAGTGCCTGTAGATGAAGTTACTTGACATAGTCTCTTAGAGATCTTGTAGCCAAGCCACAAGAATGTAAATATCAAGCATTCTGTAACAGATGGACAGGTTTTCTTCAACATGTTAATTTCATAATAATTTGCATTTGGGGAAAGATGTAGACAGGAATAAATGTAGACAGGAAAACTACGATGCTTACTGACTAGATACTAGATTAGTTTGGTAGTTTAGAATGCTAATAGGCCCTGGCCTATTAGATAGCTGCCTTCATTTCTTTGTAGCTCTCAGTTCTCTATCTGTATTAGACTTCCAAAATGTGGTTTTCTGTGACTTGAACTAAAAAAATTTCCCGTAATATCCATGTATGTTATGCCATTTCTCATTGGACAAGCTAGTCACAAGGCACCATGCTTGTTCACAGACCCATGCTTGCTGACATCCATGTGCCACATGCCTACATGAAGCTCAAAAATACATGAAAGCCATGCAGTGCTGAAATACAGACTTCAGTTTATGATCCAATATAAATAAAGGATATTATGCTTTTATGCAAAGTACAAATATTTATTCAACTTCAGAAATTCACAGCTCTGGAAAGACAAATGAAACATGGTGTCTGCTAAGATGAGTTAATGTTATAGAAGTCCCAAGGAAGGCAGGATATTTTCATAAACTCAAGAAATGTGTGCAAATGTGGAGAAATTAATGAAGTGTTCTTACTTGAAATAGGGTTTTCACAGAGACTTAGTTGAAGAGGATAGATTATGTTCCATGCATGGCCTGAACATGGCATGAATTATTAAAAGGAAAATGGAAGTTGCTACTAAATAAGCTATGGAAAATGAGAGTTCTAAGACAGGAAGAGCCAAGAGTCTATTTGAATGTTTAATACAAGAAATCTGAAATAAGAGAGCAATTTCCACAGAATCCTGAAGGTACACATCTTTCTATATTTGCATATTGTGAAGGGATAATTATATATAGCTGCACTTTCTGACAAACAGGTAGATGTGACGATGTCAGAGCCATGATGAATTCGGATGCCTCAAATTCTGCTGGTAAAAAGGGGAAGAAACTTTTCCACCTCCCCACCTGCTTACTGAGACACCTTAATCCTGGAATATGTCTTAAGTTTAGTGCTTGCCCCCCCACTTTTGCTGTCTTTTAGACTCACAGGGAGTGTGTTGTCCCACTGTTTTGGGGTTTCTTTAATTGTTCACTAGGTCTAACAAATTAAAGAAATAAAACTCTTCTTTATTTCTCTGTGGATTCTGCTTTATTATATGAAGCCATAAGCTTTGCAGTCATGTCCTTGCATGGACTGATCTCTCTTTTCTGTAGTTTCCTCTCACGTTGTTTTTTACTGATGGAAAGTAGGCCTGTGTATATAAATTTTTAATGCTTTGCAATAATCCCACAGGATTTGTGAATCATGGACTGTATTGGGTCTGTGAAGAGAATTTGTATTTAGGTAGGAACATAGGTCTGGCATCAAATCAAAATAAGAATTTTTATAGGGTTTCTTCATTTCTTCTTGTTCATTTGAAAGAAGAAAAAGTTTTATATTGCTTGAAAGACATTTTGAGAAGAAAATCATTAAACAAGATACATAGTTTTCTAGAGAAACTGACATTAAGCAGAGAGAAAAAATTGCTGCATCTCTGAAAGAAAGCTAGTGGAGCAGTTACTAAATCATAAACAAAAGGACTCTAAAATATATTACGTTCTTAAACAAAGCATGTTTCAAAAATACTAAATGCAGTTTTCAGCCACACAATCACTCACTCAAATTATACCAATTATGAAGGAAAGTCCTTGTCTTCAAATCTATGAAAGGTGAAATACTTCAAAGAATAAAACACAGAGGATTTGCGCTTCTGAAACATTTATTTCATGTTTTCACCATTTACTTGTTTAGAACATTTTCAATACTCCTCTGTTTATAAAAAGTTCAGAAGAGGTTAATGGGAGTTCTTACTAGAAGAACCCATCTAAGACTGAATGAGTTCTTACCCACTGTCCTGAGACAGAGTAGAAGTTAAAATGAGAATGCCACATCATTAAGTCTGTCCTTGTCAAGTCCATTTTATTTATTGTTGAGGCCACTGTCACATAAATAACTTTTTACATAGCATTGTATTACATATACCATATATCAAGGGCTATATTTGCAATGGTTTACACCTCCCGGCTATGCAAAGTGATAAAATGCTGCTGATTGTATGCTGAATTTCTTGTCTTTTTGATTGAATTTGGATGGTGATTATGGCTGGTGATTATGACCATGGTATGGTGATTATTTGCATGGTATCTGATTAGTTTCACACTATAATTTTTTTTTTTTAATAGGGAATAATGAAAAAACATTAATTTAGAACAAGTAACTTGTAGAATTTTTTCTTATAGTTTGGCTACACGTTTGGAGAGACAAAGCCTTGCAGTGTTGCACCTGCAGCTTGCCTCTACAGGCATGACTTTTCAGTGCACATGGGCAGTACAAACCTTTGAGAGCTTGTAATGGCAGAAAATCAGAATTAAGCTGTAATGAAGCTGTGTATGAGGGAAAACAGGCTCTGAAAAAAAAAAAAGTCTCTCTTCTCAGTGTCTTGCATAACAGCAACTTCTGCTATAAGAACAACTTGCAAGTATGAGAGAGCCAGAGTTCTTCCCTGCTGTGACTTCCCCAGACTCATGGGGTGGCTGTTTTGGACTGGGAGAGGCACTGATGCTGGGGACAGATGGCAGCAGGCTGTGCCTTGTCTCGTCAGCCCTGTCACTGCCTCTCTGTGTTCTCAGGGCTGGGGAGAGTCGGAGGTGGCTGCTTGGGGACCCTGTGAGAGTTACAGAAGTGTTGAGTGGGAGGACGTGGTGCTGAAGAACATGCGGTGCACCTGAGGTTTGTGAGGGCTTTGAAACCTTCACCATGTCAATTGGGTTCTGTGCCTTCTGCTCACATCAGGTTCAAGAGAAGGTGTTTTAATAGCTCTGTAATGAGGGCAAAATTCCTTTGGGGCAGTGATTTAAGGGACCCATCATAGTGCTTCAAGAACAGCAGCATGTCTAGTTTGAATTAATGGCAAAAGTACAGGAGGAATTACTATTAAGACGTTCATTATGACCTCAAAGAAGGGAACTGAATTAGAACCAGTGGGGAATTCTCCAATGGAAAAGCCTTTTCCATCAGAACATATTGCTTCAACAATACTGAACTTTTCCTGGAAAAGCACATATGGGATCTGACTTGCACTTTAAGTGAGGGAAGATTTTTTCAGTCAAGAAAAGAACAGGAAACAGAGTATTATTATTATTGTTGTTATTATTATTACGCTTGCTTGTTGTTATGTCGAATTGTTATTTTATAACCTGTATAAAAATAGTAAGGGCTACAATAGGAAGAAAGACAGCTCAAAGTTGAATCATTCAGTTCTGTGGACAACCAATTGCCGCATTTTTCCATCAGTGAGATTTGTGTGCAATTCCAGACCATGTTAAGCAGAAAATTGAATCATTACACCTCTGCACACCTCTTGCATCTTCACCACTCAGCTACTGGTTATTGTAAGGCAGCTAAAGCTATTTCACAATTTTCTAAAAGTAGGAGTTACTGCTACAATAAAAGAAATATTTAAAGATTTTCACAGTGCAGTTAAACTATTTAGTATATATATGGAACATAAAGAGTCTCTGTGAGAAAATATTTAATATTTTTCCAAAGAAGTTAATCTTGAGTTATGATGAAAAATTTTAACAAAAGGACCCTCGACGAGAGAACTGAACAGATTACTGAGAATTATAGTAGCAGTTCCTGTGGGAAATGTGTATCCGTTGACCATCAGACGTGCTCACAAACAAGCTAAATATTACTTCATGTAAGGGTAGGTGTTCTTCAGTACTCCTCCACAGTTTTAAAAATTCTTCACCTGTACTATTCTATTTTCTAACTATAATTTGTTTTTTGTTTTTTCCTGGAGACATCACTCATAGTGATATTAACTAATAGCAGTCCTAAATGCAATTCTTTACAGGTAACTACTCCAGCCCTCACTTATTTCTTTGAAAGTTGTACTTCACTGTGTTTACAAATGGTTCTGTGTTTGCTGTTGTAAAAATAAGAGTCCAAATCTGAGAATAACCAAGCAAAGAAATGAAGAAATAAATTTACCATCTCTATATTTCAGAATAAGTCCAAAACCAGTAAATTAGTGAATTGCTAAAAGGTTCTTCCAGAGCTCTGCAGCATACAAATTTTACAATAAATCCCAAGGCGTTTTCAGATCAAATTACTAATACTGCAAACATAGCATTTCTGTTCTGCTTTAATTTAAGGTCGAAGTCACACAGAGCATTGCATTAAGCAAATTTTTCACACAACCAGAATTAGGAATTACTTCAATTGGATGACAAACAATCTTTCATTGGGGTCCTAGAATATATACTTTTTCAGGAGTTCTGTGATTTTGCAATTCTTTAAGCTACCCAATGGAGATGTGGCTCAAAGTGTAACAGAACAGCATTACTTGCCACAACAATGTGATGGTGATTTTACCTTGACTTTTAAGCCAAATCAGGCTTATACAGCCCTGCTACCTGTCTTCAGTTCACCTCAATTTTTTTATGTTGTTCTGTTTAGCCAAATCGGACAAAAATGTAAAGGTATAAAGGCCTCACAAAATTAGAGATCTGAATTTGTGCTCCTGCTGATGCTGCAGGTAGATGTGATTAACCCTGATGTGATCAAAGTTATATTGGATAGCCAACATTTCTATGAATATTTACCAGTTTGTCCATAGCTTTGAATCAACCAACTGTTTCTTCTTGGCTTTGTCCAATCAGTGGAGTAGGATGAAGGACAAATTTGGGATCTGGAGGGTGGAAGGGAAATACAAATGTTTTTGTGAGAGGTGCTGAGTGACACACAGTGATCACTGAGTTTTTTTTTCTTCTTTTTTAAATATTTTTTTTTTTAAAGTAGAAACAATAAGAAAATGAAATACAGAAATGTACCTAATTCAGAATCTTTTTTATGAGTTTCATCCAATAGCTATTACCTTTTTTTAATAGCTTGGGTTTTAGAGCAAGTGCTGTGTATTCAAAACTCAAAATCATATTGTTTCGATTTACAAAATCACATCAACATTTTGGAAAGAGAAAAGGAAGCCTGGAAGTCTAATCAATGTGTCCAATGTAAGGTATATCCCAGCAATAAAGTTCATGTTTCTTTTTAGTTTATTTTGAATAATCCTTTCCAGTTGTTTTGCAGTTCTTCCTTGATAAACTACTGTAATACCTGTTATAACCCTGGAAAATTTCTGCTACGTGTTCAAAAATGTTCTGTCTGAGACCTCAAGGATGAAAAATACATATTTTGTTCACTGCTAATTTTACTTCCCTTGAAGTGGAGTAAAAAGTAGGAAACTGGAAGAAACTAATAACACTGGAGTAAAGAGCACATAAAGCAGTCTATGTAAGCATAATGTTTGTGATGAGTAAACCTCTTGACTGCTTCTCCAGCGGTAAAAGTTTTTTTTCCTTTAAAAAGAGATAAAATCACACAGCTCAAGATCAAAATGACTTACTTGTGATTTTCTGTGGATTAAAAGAAAATAATCCTATACATGTTTGGTACCTGATATTCCTCCTCAGATTAAACTTAAATGAAGACAACATTCTTTGAAGACAGTAGAATTGTTCCAGTGTAAGTTAGTGGCAATACAGAAATGATCATGGCATTTTTACCCATAGGAAGTAGATATGGTTACTTTAGTCTCTGCAGGATATTCCTCTTACTTCAGAGAGTACAGGAAATAGAGAAATACATAGGTCACATTCTGGAAATTATATTTACCTAAGGCAATTATCAGCAATTTGAGTTTCTAGTGCTCAAAACATTTAAAGGTGAGATATGCAGCTCTTCATACTGAGAGCTAGAGGATGACAGACAGGCATATGAAGTTAATCACTCATTTTAGTGAAAAATCATGCAAGATCAGGGAAAATTTATAGAGGATAGGATAGCAGCAGCTGTGTAAACCATAAAAGATAGGGGTTTTTTTGTTGTTTTGTTGTTGTTTTAATTTAAGAGAATCATCCAAGAAAAACTTGGTCTGATTTAACTGCACATTTTATTTTCCTTCTTTAAAGTTTAAGATAAAAACCATAGTAAAAAAAAAAAAAGTACAGGAATGGATAGAAATGCAGGATGGAAAAGCAAAACTATTAAATTAGATTTTTACAAGAAAAAAATATTTCAGTTGTAGAGAGAGATTAATGGTAGTTTTAAGTCACTTGAATTTGGATTGCTTTAATCTTGCATATACTTAAAATAAAGCAAGTTATTTTATATTAGTAAGCAACTGCAAGCATTCTTTATGAGCATTAGGACTTGTAAACTTGCAAATAGTTCAAACAGATGCCTAGAGCCTTCTTTTAGAGTCATTTGCAGAACCCCAAACTGACTGTACTGATGTGAATCTGGAACCTTGCTCTGCACAGTAAGCAGCCCCTGGCACAGCTGTGTAGTTGAAACACATTTGCTTCAGCAACAGTAGCATGTTCAGAAGCAGGAACTGTAGAATAATGAAGAAGGCTCTTCTTGAGGTCATCTCATCCAAACCCTGCTCAAATCAGGGATAGCCTAGGACATTTGATTAGTACCTTGTCCAGTCAAGTTTTGAATACCCTCAAGGATAAAGATCATTCTTATGTGTAAGCTGTTCCTGTTGCTGATAGCCTTCAGTGAGATGTTTTTTCCTGATTCTTATATCTATCATCCATCATTCTGTTGCTGTACACTACCAAGAACAGCATGAGACCATCATTTGGCTGTTACATTTGTCATTATTTCAAGACAGATCAACTTTCGCCTTCTCCTGAAAACTGGACAAACCTTGGTTCTCAGCTTCACTTTTCATATCATGAGTTTCAGCCCACTGTCCAGCTGGGTAACCTTTGCTGTGCTCATTCCATTGTGAAATTTCTGTAGTTACCTCTCCCTAAGTTTCTGTTATACACAATGGGTAAGGGATGTTCTTGGTCTTTTTGGCTGATACTTGCAATGTCCTTTCACAGAACAACAGGATCAGGAGAAAAAAGAGCAGTCTGGTACTTGAAGCCTTTCTTCCAGCTTATTTCTGCTGCTTAGTGCAAGATTTTTACAACAAAAGAAGCTCTACAGCATATTTATTTTTTTATCATTTCAAACAAACTGTTTTGCAGCTGAGTTGTAATACTGTGTCTGCATCACTCAGGATAAATGAAATTTCCAGGAAGCCAAATATTGGTCATCCAAGGAGTTCCAACGCAAATTATTCTGTGATTCTGTGATTCAGAGAGATGAACAAATTTAGATACAGATGTCTAAGAGTTTGGAAATATTTATCCAAGACACTCTTGTAGTCCTAGTCCTGTTTTACTCCTTCATTTGCAGAAGGCTGGGAGCAGTGGTTGAACAACTTAATCTGAGTTCACAAGCACTAAAATGCCATAATCAGGAGTATAGGGTTTTGCATGATGTCAGAACAGGAAAAAGGTGCTAGGTAAAACTTCCTTGTAATAGATAAAGTTATAGGTCTTCATGTGAAAATTCTGTGTAACTTTTCAATAGCTTATAGCAATACATAAATGCAACCATATTGCAAATACTGAACTTTGCCTCCTGGTGGAGGTGCAGACCATCAGACAACTCCTCATACAATTTTGGAAAAGACAGCTTAGCTGGCTCAGCCTTCTGAAACTTCAGGGATAAACTTCAACTTCCTTTGTTTTCCTATCTCTGTCCTCTCTTTTATGACAGGCAAGAACTCCAAATCAATATGAAAAGATTAGGTTTTGTTAAAGCAATAGTGCATAAAAGACCACGTTGTATAAATTAAGCCTACAGGTAGCTCACACAACCAGAACAGAATTACAGCTTTCATTTTAATGTATTTTTTGTGGCTTGCATCAGATCTTTCAGTGATTAATTTTAACAGTAATTTTAAACAGATTGAACATTTCCCTCTTTCTCCCTATATTGTTTACAAAAGGTCAGTGTGCATTTTAAGCAAATTATCCTGAAAATACAGAAAAGGAAAAAGCAGAGCATGCATGGAGAGAGATATATAATCAAATACAGAATACAAATTAAATCGAGGACCCTTCTTGTTTCATAAGTTGTTCTAATATTGCATTTGTATATCCATTCTTTTCTTCTCTCCCCTCTAGCAGTCTCATGTCTTTTCAAATTTTTAATGTTAGAGAAGGCACAGAAGTTATAATCAGAGGGTAACTAAAATGGAGTTTTAAAACTATGAAACTCTGTAACAGGAGGATAATTCAGAGTCTGCTGGGTCGTCTGGGTCCATTCCAGCTGTGGCACAAAACCGAATGTCATTCTTCTCCTCTTAATGCAAGAATCATTGAACTAAGAAGTGGTAAAAGATAAATAAGAGCATTTGGTTGTTGGGAAAGTTTCTAAAATCAGACTGGAAACTGAGCTAGCTCCCCAGATGTCATGGTGTCGCTTTCACTTTCCCTTACCTCCAGTCTTACAATTCTGGTTGGTTTCAGCAAAACCTGGAGACTGGTGCCAAATACGTGGGTGTCTTATGCTCTTGTGCTCTGACCAACTAAGTAAAAAATTTGGAAATTAAAGCAAGACATATGAGAATTCAATGAACAACAGAATGAGTCATGTAAGCTACAAGCTATATTTCCACAAGCACAATGGTTTGCAGCCATTTTTATCACATATTTTTTATCACATACTGGATTTGTACTTATTTTTCTAAAGTCCACAACCTCTGTATGTTTTTGCTTGTATTTTTGCTGAACTACAAATCAGTGTTTCTTTCACATGAAGAAATATTATAAGAAATCTGTTATTTTTGGGCTTTATTTATTAATTTATTTTTAACAGTATTTATATGGGAAGATTTTCTTGGTTATGAAGATGAAACTTATTCAATCCCTGTGTAATAATGAAAAGGTGTTTCTTCCATCTACAGAAGTCTGTCAAAACACAGAATGGTTTTTGGTTGTTCAGGTTTCTGACTGTTACCCACTTCTGAGAACTATTCCTTTTTACCATTTGCCTTTCTTCATGTGTTAATAACCTTTTCTTCATGTTGTTAATATTATTGATTTTTATTCGTCCTGTCTTGTTTTACACTATACGGTTTTCACAATGAGAAATACAACATTCCAACACGACAGATTTATATTGTTTGCTTATTGAAATATTTTTCTATCTCATGGTGATGACAGAGATTTCCTTTTTCTTTCTTTCCCTCTTTTCTCCCATTCCAATTCATATTCCAACACTTGCCTTGCATTGTCTAGCAATGATTATAATTTCTTCTCCTTCTCATGAAATAGAGTAGGAAACTGGTCTAGTAATGACAGAGAAGGTGAAGAAGATGTTATATAAAGCTCAGTGTAACACAGCTGGCATTAAAAACGTGCTGCATTGCGATTTCCCTTAGACATGTATCATGCTATTCCTTTTTCACAGAATCACAGAATTACTGAGGCTGGATAAAGCCTTTAAGTTAAGTCAAGTCCAGCCTATGAGCTAACACCACCACATCAGCAATACCATGGCACTGAGTGCCACATCCAGCCTCTCCTTAATCACCTGCAGGGACAGTGACTCCACCACTTCCCTGGGCAGCCCATTCCAATGCCTGATCACCCCCTCTGTGCAGAAGTGCTTCCTGATACCCAACCTAAATGTCCCCTGGTGAAGAGCCAGGCCATGCCCTCTCGTCCTGTCACTGGTTGCCTGGGAGAAGAGCCCAACCCCCACCTGACCACAACCTCCCTTCAGACAGTTGTAGAGAATTTAAAATACCTCAGACTCTTTGGATGAGACAAAGGCAGCTGAAATGGTGAAAATACAGTGTTCCATCTTGCCCATATTGAAACTCAGATTACAGCCCTCCTCATCAGCGTGGTTAATTAATTTTTATACCCTCTGAATACAAGAATTTGTCCAAAATAAAGATTTAGAGAAACATAGTTAACCCTTCTTAGGGTTTGTTTACAGAGTAACATTCAGAAATATTAAAGAGAACTGATGCAGACTGTGAAGTCAGTGCCAATGCTTTAAGGATTATTCTGCAGTTAATTAAAACCATTTCACTCTTCAGTCTCTTCAGTGAGGGAGTTTGTGTAGGAATTTAATGTACACTGAAGAAGAGAACAGAATTTACAACCAAAATATATTTGACTTAGTCTTTTGAATGTTGAACATTCTGTAAAATAAGTGACTGCCAATAATGTAATATCTAATATATAACTCTATTTTTATAATTAGGGAAAACACTTCATAAGAGTAAAGTAGAAAAATTTTCTGAGCCTCAGGTTTCAGCAGGATCATAAAAGAATACAAAGTTATCTGTCCCTAATTCTGAGCTTCCAAGGAGTAGGGTGTTGGTCATAACATTTATCTGTGGTTGCATGTACTCATTGATAGGCATTTTCAGGCATTTAAGAAGGTTCATACAGGAACCACACCTAAAGGTAGTTTAATCCTGTATCCTGCCATTGAGAATAACAAAAAGAGGATGCCTAGGAAACATTGTTAAAGAATGGAAGCAGAAATATCAAATCTCTTCCATTTTCCCTGATAATCTCTCATACTCCAAACGTTTTTTACATCAAGCCAAATGTCATTCCTGCGCAATTAGTGACCTTCAGTGTTGGGGTTTTTTTTGTTTTATTTTGTGAACCTCTCCAGATTTATACTGAAAACACTTGCTAGTGTTTGAAAGGATATTGTCTTCCATTTAGATTCTACAGCTAAGCACATTAAAAGAAAAGAAAAAAAGGAAAAAAGAAAAAAAGAAAAAAAGAAAAAAACCCCCAAGCAAACAAAAAAATTGGTGGTAAAGATTTTCATATGTGGATTGCACTTTTACATAGGGAAAAGAAGAAATATATAGCTATATAGCTTCAATATATGGACCCCACCTCCTTTTTCTTATTGTCTTTTCAAATTATTTTTCAGAAAAATCTGGTGTAAACTTATTTGGCTTTATTGAAATCTACAAAACCCAGAAACTAAGGAATATTGTTGTTTTTTATAGCATACTGCAGTATTTGGAAAGATTTGGTAACACTTCCATTGTTCAGGGTGTCCTGGCATTAGTGGCAGGACAAATGCCAAAATATGTATTTTTTTAAAGATGTTATAGCTTTAACATTATAATTTTTACTTGCAACCAGTTTGAATCAGAAATTTCCTTTCATATGCCAGAGAAAGAATATGAAACCATATGGTCCCAGCACTACGAGTGGGTCCCTGAGAAGAACCAGTTTGCTATTTTTATACTGGCCAGCAGGTGTCAATACCCCAAAGTGAAGAAGCTTCCCAGCAGCCAGATAGAGATAGAAAAAGTGATGCTGGAACAGGGATTACATATATTTTGGATGGTTCACTTCTTTGAAAAATGACTTTGTGAAGCTCTTCAGTGCTTTGTCATCACCAGGAAGAAAGCTCTGTCATGAGGGGAAAAGGGAAAGGGAAAGGGAAATTAAGCAACCATTGCATCCAGAAAGGAAGCACCTCTTAGTTGCTTTTCCTTCTGATCCTAGGAATAATATTTTTATTACCCATGTCCACAGCACTCTGTGGGCTCTGACTTCATCCTTCAAGGTTCTGTAGCCCATCTGACTGAATCCAACTGAGCAGTGGAAAAGTGGATAAAAATGGCATACTTGGCAGTTTTGATGAGTGCAATGGTCTTTAGTCAAAGCTGTTGAAGTGTTATTGAACCCTTTCTATTTTTCTACTT
Source organism: Heliangelus exortis (assembly GCF_036169615.1). NCBI lineage: Eukaryota > Metazoa > Chordata > Aves > Apodiformes > Trochilidae > Heliangelus > Heliangelus exortis. The sequence continues at coordinate 124,765,173 of NC_092423.1, forward strand.
ACAATGCTATTCTAATTCATATTAATGGATATTTTTATATTTAAGATCAAGATATCTGTTAGATGCTAAAGTAAAAAAATCTTATGTGAATTTTTTTTTATTTTATTTTTTTTAAACATATATTTGTGTGTAAATAATGTAATTTTGGACCCATTTTGTACTTTTTAAAAGTAGAACATTTTAATATTTTGTATAGTTACATGACACATCCTCTCTCAGTCAGGCTTTGGAACTTTTTGAATTACTTGTATCCATCATCCCAAATTTGTACAGATTAAGCACTTTGAGTTCAGACTGGATGGCTCTTAGGAAAGATATGTAATTCCTTGAGATATTTCAGTTTTGGTTTTTTTTATTTTTATCTTACAGATTTCCAGAGAGGTATTGTCTGCACAATGTATTTCCCTGTTTGAAACATAGCATAATGCTATTAATGAAAGAGTTGTAACCATTCCATACTTTCATTGATTTTACATATTTTCTGAACATGTTATTTTGGAGTGTTTTTTTAATCTCGGTTTTATCTCAGTTAATAATCAAATTTGATGGTTGGATTTGATGATCCTAGAGATCTTTCACAACCTTAGTTACTCTATTATTCTATGAAGAAAAGACATTTTAAAAGCCGACGTTATTTAGGCAAACATAAAATTTATCATATAATTGTCATAGATTCGATCTCTGTCTGCCACTCATGATGAAATCCTGCCTGAAACTGAATGTTTTGATTTATTGAAATTCTGGCCTTAACTTCCTACCAGCTGCTATTTTACAGCAAGCTGGTAAGAGCTAGGAATTTGCATACTCCTTTTTTAATTTAATCAAATGTTGTCAGTCAGCATCACATGTTAGATACTATTTCCATCAGAAAGAACTTAAAAAACAACAACCTGAAAGATGAAAAAGCTCTGCCTCTTGAAGATAATAATCTCAGTGAATTTTAACAGATTGGTATAGCAGATGGAGACATGATATTCACTACAGTAAATTACATTAACATGCTCTCAGACAGAGATGTCACATTTGCCACAGTAATTTACATTAACACGATTGGAAACAGATTTGATTCCCCCAAAAAGATTTATAAATAACAGTTTATCGATTCACTTTGTCTTGTCACTGCTTCAGGTAATTGTCAGTCTGGAGTGGGACATGTTTCTTACCAAGGGATGCCATAGTGAACAGGACAGAAACACTGTTTTCCTTTGGCCATCCTTAAACACTATGATACACACAGTCCCACACCAAATCCATGCACCCAAATATAAAGAAAATAAACCCCAATTATTGATACAGAGTAGTGGAAAATAAGCTACTTTTCAGTCACTGTAATAGATTAATTTGGCTCCTGGACAGGATTGCACTTTTGCACATCTTCTAGAAAAGCTGTGATTATACACTGAAGGATACTGAATCATTTATTATGCTGTTTGGAAAGACACAGAGTTTTAATGCAGAACTCTGTGAAAGTCCTAATGACTCTCTAAAAAGTCTAAAAAAAGCTGTGTGTGGTGTCACCCAGTGAGATTTATCTGGGTTTTGATTTTGTTTTCTTTTTCTTCAATCTAGGCATTCATTCTTGAACTCTTGAAATTGCTATACAGTTGTTAATACAGCAGGATTAAGATGGCTTTTAAATTATTTTTATTATTGTTAAATATTTATTTACTACCTTTTTATTTGTAATTATTTTTATATGACTTTTTATCCTAGGGGGACTGATAGAAGATCTTGAGTTCCAGTTTGCAGAAGTCTGTAGCCCTTTGATATCTGTGGACTGAGTGGGTGAGCACTTTGTGAGGCTGCAAAGAGGTGAGTCAAGTATTCAGTATGGCAGCCCAGGTATGCAGACTTGGAGTGATTTTTCTGGGATATTTCGTTGCTTTCTCTACGTGTGAAATGGAGATTATCCTCATTCCTCTTCAGTCAGGGGCAGTTTAGGAAAACAAAATATTCTGCATTGGTGAGGCCGCACCTGGAGTATTGTGTCCAGTTCTGGGCCCCTCAGTTCAAGAAGGACAGGGAAGTGCTTGAAAGAGTCCAGCGCAGAGCTACTAGGATGATTAAGGGAGTGGAACATCTCCCTTATGAGGAAAGGCTGAGGGAGCTGGGTCTCTTTAGTTTGGAGAAAAGGAGACTGAGAGGTGACCTCATCAATGTTTTCAAATATGTAAGGGGTGAGTGTCAGGGAGATGGAGTTAGGCTTTTCTCAGTGGTGACCAGTGATAGGACAAGGGGTAATGGGTGTAAATTGGAGCATAGGAGGTTCAAGTTGAATATCAGAAAAAATTTTTTTACTGTAAGGGTGACAGAGCCCTGGAACAGGCTGCCCAGGGGGGTTGTGGAGTCTCCTTCACTGGAGACATTCAAAACCCGCCTGGACACGTTCCTATGCGATGTACTCTAGGGGGCCCTGCTCTGGCAGGGGGGGTTGGACTAGATGATCTTTCGAGGTCCCTTCCAACCCCTAGGATTCTATGATTCTATGATTCTATGATCACCTGTTGGAGGGGAGAATATCATGGCATGATGAGAAGAACTTAATCATGCCTTCTGAGTACAGTTTTAATGTTAGCAAATGAAAAATCGCTACAAAAAATTCTATTATGACAAAGCACATTATTTATATGCTCATTTAATTAATACTGTTCTTTTTGGAATTAATGAGACATGTCCTGAGCACCAAGAGGTCTTATTGCCATACGCAGGAAGCCTATCAAAAGTTTATGTGCAATCTTAATTCTGTCATTTCCTTAGAGTATTTTAATGTACTTTGTAATTCTTAATTTTTCTTCAGAAAGGAAGTGGAGTGCTATTTACAAGCAGTTTAACAAGTAATGAAATAACAGCAGCTGTTTGCCTGCCTGGGGTCACATGAACTTAGCATGATCAGAATATGTTCCCTTTTCAGGAGTACAATTCTGTTTTCTTCATTATCCACAGAGATTTAGATGACTTGATTGTGGCATTTGATCCATTCATCATTCTAAGGAATATAGATTAGTTGCATTACTAGGAAGACAGGTCTTTATTTTTGGATACAAGTGAGTAATATTTGAGTTTTGTTTGGTTGGTTTGAGGTTTTGTTTGTTTGTTTGTTAGTCTTTTGTTTTGGTTTTTTTTGTTTTTGGTTTTGGTGTTAGAATATGTAAGTAGCTTAGGCTCTAACTTAAAGGCAAAGCCAAAGTTCTAGGCATTTCAGATGTGTAGACCACTTCCACTGATTGGTCTTTTTCATAAAGTGCTTTGCTGGTTGCTCATAAAGTTCAGGTGTTACTCGTTGTGCTTTCACAGTCTCAGTCACAGTTTTCCCAAACCCTTCTAGAGCTTGCAAGACTTTAAGGCATTCTGATTCCTGCCACAGTGTGAAAATTCATACACACTACAGTCTGACTGCTGAAACCAGGTAAGAAGTTACTTAAGCTAAAAGTTTGTATTGATTTAAGTCTTGGGCAGCACGGAAACCAATCCACTCTTCTGCTATTACGAGCTTATAATTAGATACAAGATATATCCATTAACACATGTCCATATGTTGTTCAGTAAAGCATTATACTTACAACTGAAAGTACCAGTAAAATCTTAAGTAGACAGAGGGATCAAAGCTTATCTGAGAACAACTGACTTGTGTGCAACATCTTATTTGAAATGGATGCAAAATGCTTACTATCTGAGGGAATCTTCTAAAACATCTTTTCTATGCATTCCCTTCCTGGCAGTCTCATTGGGAAATAAAGCGCAATATTTTTTCTCCTCAAAAATATGTTTTAATTTTAAAGAAACAAGAGATCTTCACTCTTTAAGTCACAAAAATTTCTGTTTTCCAAAAGTAATAATACTTTTTGAGGATGTTGCACAGATTGAAGAAGTAACTACAAGGGTATTCTGCCAAATATTTCTACCAAAAATATTTAAAATATGTTATTCCAAAATTGTAAAGAAAAAAGCACAAAGGAGTCTCACAAGCAAGTTTAAGAAGTGTTACATGACGAGAAGCATGTTGGTAATTATCTTCAAGAATTCCATTGTAGTACATATATTTCTTGCATGTAAATAAACATAAGGTAGTACAATGAATCTGGGCAGTAGTGTTGCTAGATTAGAGCCAAAAAAAGGCAAATAGTATTTTTCTATCTGTTGTTCTTTGAAAAGAATGAGGTGTAAAGAGCTGTAAATCTATGTTAGTCATATGCCTATATACTTAAAAATAGCTTCAGAGAAATCAGTGGGGTTTCGTAAAAGAACTAGAATCCATCTGCATGTATCAGCATGGAGGACTGGGTTTTGAAAAATGAATAAACATAGTGAAAAGAAAAGCTTTAATAATCTAATGTTTTATTCAAACTAACATATCTAACACTTGTTTCTCTTGAAGTTCCTTCACAGCAATGTGGGGAATGCTGTGTATGATCTTGTAATGTGGCTTACAGCCAGAGGGAACTGAAAGGTTAAAATTGAACACAGTGGGATGGACACAATACAGGGCTGCTTTCAAAATTCTGCTTTCACAGAATTGTTACTCAAGGACCAGTGACGGCTGGAAACTGCTGTTTTCCACATTTCATTAAAAAAAAAAAAAACAACAAAAAAACAAAAAAAACTTTCCAAGAGAACTCGAAGTCTGGCCAGTGAAAAATCTTGGACACTTTTGAAAATCTTAATTCACATTCCTCAATATAGTGTGATAAACACACCAGTTAGAACTGCAAAACATGTTTGTCAGTTTGGAGCTATTAAAGAGATCCATTTTATTATACTGAGAAAATAACCTCAGTCTGATGTTTTTCATGCTTTGTGGAAAGAGAAGGGTAGAGCTGGTTTATTTTTATAAATATTCTGCACTTGCAGGTAAAGTTTGACAGAATGTCGCAATTTACTTTCCATTTAATTTCTAGGAATTGCCAGTTTACACCCTCTATTGAATTAACAACCTGGAGAGATTCAGATTTCCCATACTGACACAGCTGCACTCAGATTTCAGTCTTTCCCCCCTCCAGATTCCTTGAAAACTGTATATTTTATTCATTTTATAAAAATTAAATTATATGTATCTGCTCTGAGACCTTATTTCCTGGCACAAATCAGAGTCTCCAATGCTTTTATTACTGATGTTATTCCTTATATTCATAAGCAAGTTTATATTCAATCTGCATGTTAAGCTAATTAAATAACAGAGACCTGTACAGATTTTTATGGTCTCTTTTTAATTAATTGCTCCTAGATCCATTCTTTAGTTCTTCTGCAATGTGGGAACAGTGCAGTTTTAAATATCCTTTAGTTTCCTTTGTCCCCAATTCCCTGGTTAGGAGACAGAGGGAGAGCAGATAGAATAAAGAGTCCAAGTCAAAATACACCATTGGGATGGATGCAAGTAAATAATGATTGTGTTGAGCAAAAGTATTTATTTTTCTGCTATTGCTGCAATTATTAACAACACTCTTGCTGTTTTAAGATTGGGAGCCAGCTGGGCTTACAGTTAAGAATAATTGTTGTTTCAGTACTGTGCAATGCCCTATGAATTCCTGCTGGGGTTATAATTAATACAAAGAGCATTAGGAATCTTACATGGCCATGCAGGTTGCTTGATCCTTCTCAATATCTGTGTAATTTCTTGGACTTGAATGCTGTGATCTAGACTGACCTGGAAGTCTGGTAAAAATAAGGTTAAAAGATGAGCATAATGGAATTAGATTTTTTCTCCTCAGTTACTCTCCTTGGTTTTCCTTGCTCTGCTGGACAAAAGAGTGGTTTGGGGAAAAAACAGGGATGTTCCGCTTTCTGATCCAGAACAATAAAGATAGATATCTTAGTTCTGATCCCTTTTATTCCTCTTGTCAGTGCCAGGATCCTGTTTTATGTGTTATTCTGTGCCTTAAAATTAGTGATTGACAGTATCTATGCTGTTAAATTTGAGGACAGATTCATGATCTAGCAGGTAGTGCAGTCTTGTTTTTCCCCACTGTCTGCAGTTGACAATCATGACAAAGTGGGATTGCTCTGTGGTGCTGTAAAACTTACCACAAAAGCCTGTGGTCTTGAGAGACTTGAGTTTCAGCCCTAGGCTTTACATGCTGTGTTTTTTTTCACCTGGAGATGTTATGCTGGTGAAACTGGTTGGTTGGAAGAAGCATCTGAATTAAAATAATAGAATCATAGAATCATCAAGGTTGGAAAATACCTCTAAGATTATCAAGTCCAGCCATCAACTAACACCACCAACCAAATAAACCATGTCCTAATAATGAAACAGGGATCTTTATAGGACATTTCACCTACTAAAACATGTCAGATGACTTATTTTAAAAGCATACTTGCCCTTGTGTATGAAGGTAGCTAACGTGAATCTTATCCTCAGTTTCATTTAGTATATGAATCTATCTCTTACAAAACTAAATAAGCATGGAAAGGCACTAAACCTTCTCTTCTGTATTCTTAACATCTTTTAAAGTTGAAAACTATTGATAGTCCTGTACTTCATAGGCTTGTTTTGTTTTAAAGGATAGGAGTTTGTACTTTGAGGCACTGTTCTTTTGTCTAAGGCCAGTTCTGAGGTCTCAGGGAATCTTTCTGAACTGACCTCTTTGATGATGCTTTGCATACCATCTCTGAGTTCAGAGGGAAATGAAATAAAAAATTTGAGGATGGATGAGAAAGCAGAGGAAGGACACTTCCTGTGTTCAAATATACCCTTCCACTTTGCAAGATACTTCTGAAAATCTTGAAAGAACAAGATGTCTTTCTCCAGCACCCTGGTAATCCTCACAGGCAATGGTGCAATGTGGTTAGTGGTTTTGGGCCCACTGTGGTGGGGCTCTCCAGAGTTTTTGGTCAAACAGGACTGGTTCTGGGTGCTGGAAAGCTCATCATTTCCCCTGCTGGTGATTTAGCAGTTTGTCTCTATTGTTTTTAGCCTGTGGTATGCACATGATAAGATATCAACAGGAAAGCCTCAGATGCTTTGGATATCATGTAATGACCTGTCTTCTGTGTATTCGTTTTAAAGAAGCATTTTGTGTAAAATAAATATTTGCTGAATATATAAGACAGATAATTAAGATACCTCTGTGTTTGTGTTATCTCACCTGTGTAGACTGGCATGAAGAAACTTGGATTTGCAATGATTGGAAGGTTCTGGAAATACTTGTGATCACATCACTGGAACAAAGAAACTTTTTGCTTTGCAGATGATGTTAAATACAGCAATAGAGTGCAATGATAGAGGACCAGGTGGTTGTGTTGACAGGGACTTGAGTCCATGAGGCAAGGTTCAACCAGGGAGCCTAGATTTATGATCCAGAAAGGTTATACAAAAGGGAATACGATCTCTATGTTATAAAATTCTAATATTATAAAATTCTAACATTCTGATCTCACATTAAGGCATTTATTTAGACGTACAAATCTACAGGATATAGGACAACAGAGATTCTAAAGCCCTGGAGCTAATTTCTGGTGTAATCCTGTTGAATTTCATTACAATAGTCTGCTATCTTTGCCAGGTGTCTACTTTATAAGTCAATTGCCCTGGTTACTGTGTTGGTTAAGCCTCTGTACGACTCAGTAGCGCTGGCTTCTTCAGCCACTGACAAAGATAAAATTTGATTTTTAGTAGATATAATTCAATTCTGGTATAAGTGAGGGGCTATAAAAGCAATTGAGTTGAATCTGTAACTTCTATACAGAACTGAAGTTTTGGATGTGATCTCATATCCAAGACCCTCTCATAGAGAATCTCACCAGGAGGGCTCTGTATTGCTGACAGATTTTAAATTAGACTACTTATTGCCTTGCTTTCTTGACTTTCTTCTGATATTTTTCTTAGAGTAAGGGCAGTTATTGTAAAGTACATAATTTATATAAAACTTGTTCTAATGTCAAAAGCTTGTAACAAGTGGAATAGCAAAAAAGGCCAATCTTGCCTTCAGACAATGCACTTTCATCATTCAGTCTTCTATTTTGAAAAGACTTCTTATCACAACACTTGAAATGCACTGTGTGAAACCACAGTAACTTTCCAAATTGTTTTTTTTATGTTCTGCTATTTCATGCTGAAAGACAATTGTGAATGGCACTTTTAAACTATTTATTTGTGGAAACGTATTTGTTGCATTTCTACACAAAAGGAGAAAACCTAACACCCCATTGTAATTTCATTCTTCCTGATGGAAACGAATAGGTGAACAGGAATTCTTTGAGAACATAAAAATATCCAAGCATACAAACTCATTGATTCAAGGCAATTACAGCAGCCCCTCACACAGTTCTTTATTTATCTGGTTACAAGGCAGGCTGAATTTTATGTGGCAAGTACTGGGTACAAGGTAGTGGAGAACATTACCCAAAAGCAGTGGATGATCCACATGAACTTTGTTGGGACTTTGAATTTTCTTTGTGCCTCATCCAGGTTTCCAAGGAAATCTGCCTATGCACAAAGTTAGGGGAAACCAAAGGCAATGACATTTGGTACCCAGGACATTTCTCCTGTTTTAATTTTTTTTTGCTCCTGGAGAAAACTACATTTACTTTAGAATTAGTTTTCAGATTCCATGTCAGAAATATGGGAATGAACTGCCCATTGGCTATCTGGTCTAAATGCAGAGATTCTTAACATAGACCTCTTTCCTTGCATTTGAAAAGAAAATCAAAAAATGCTTCTCTGCTCAGTGTCAGCCACATTTATTTTTATCATTGAGACCCACTGTAGTTCATAAAGGAGATATTATAAAGCTGAGAAAATCAAGGATAGAGTGTATAAAAGTGTCATCCCAGAGTGGTTTGTGGAATAGCACCACCCATTAATTACAATCTTATGCCACGTTATGTGAGGCTCTAAGATTTTCTGTAAGAGTGCCACAACTGGTTAACAACATTTCATAGACACACAGTGAAACAAATCATAAATAGTTTCTTATGGTCGTTAACTACATCTGCTAGAGAATTTAATTTTTCTCCTTTTTTTTCCTTCCTCATATTTCTATTCTTTTTCCACATTATCACTCAATGCTCTGGTTCAAAAAACCACAGCAGCATAATAGCAAGGAAGAACAGTTTCACTATCAATTTGGAGACACTTAGGCAAAGCCTGGCCATACCATAAAAAGTGATAGATTATAACACTATTTATTTAAGGTAATGCTGGATATATGCCTGTCATGGGAAATTTCATTAAGAAAAAAAAAAAAATCTTCCCAAGTTCCAACAGCTGTGAAGTATTCACAATGAATAATTCATAAAGTAAAATAACTAAAATTTTAAGATGTGAAATGAGACTTCACTGGTCTCATAAAATTTTGTGTCCCAAGGGTTTTTCATTGTGCTTAAACTGCATGATTACCATATGCATAAAAACCTGATACTCATGACATTAAAGAACTTTTTCAAGAAGGAATTTATCTTTCAACAGATCGTTTATCTGCATGAGGGAATTTGACAGTTGAGTCTATTACAATGTAGTAAGACTGGAATGTTCCTCAATATTTTTTTAATTTTTTAATTTTTTAAAAAAATCATAGCTTCTCTATTATCTAGGTTAAACTATTATACTCTAACTGAAATAGCTTCAGAAATCTCACAAATGAGGCTTTATGCCTTAATAGTTTTTCTGATAGAAAAATTTGCTTTGTGCACTTTTTATAATGTTGAAAAAGCTTCTAAGTGAATATAAAACATTTTAAGTCTTTTACCATGAAAAACTTCATTTTTATTCTTAAAATAACATCAAGAGAGCTACAATCCTCTACTTAAAACTATCTCTGTGTATTATGCTTGCAGCTTTGATGAACAAACCTAGGAAAATTATCCTTAGTTAGAAATTTGTCCTTCTTTTTATTCAAGCACATCTATAAAAATTCATTGCACACTGACGTTCTTTTTCCCATCATTTTAAAGTTACTTCTTGGTCTTTGCAGCCATGCACAGCAAAGTGGCAACAAAGTTTAAAAGATGGATTCCAATTTTTAGTGAAAAGTGCTTGCTGAATTTTCTGTATTGTCATGAACAAATTTTGCTGTTTTCTTTAGTTACTGGCTCAGAGTATCATGATAAGAACGCTGTCATATTGGATCTAAGAAGCTCAATAAAAACCTGGAACTTGAAATACTAAGAAATTATATTTAAAAAACCCCAAACCTACATACAAGCAAAATTGCAATGTATTTTCTCAGCAGTCATTTCATATCCACAATCAATTAAAGTGAATGTTAATATAAATTAAATATGCTTGTTTGGTTTTAATTAAGAAATTTCAGTGTGTCTAGCCAGGAGGATAAAAAACTGATCTGTTTTCTCATAGGTGCACTGAAGTCTGAGAATTTTATTTATGTGTATTTATGTCTTGCAGTGAACTTCCTCTGTCAGTTCCTGTAATTACTCTAAAAGAGTCACATTAAAAAATGGTGTTTTCAAAATATTTTTTTTCTCATAAAGAGGCAAGGTTAAATTTTGAACTATCTCATTGAAATAAATGGATTGCAGGACATTATGTGATGAAACGATATTTTTCTGTTAAAGAGCAAAATATGAATATGAATGAGAGTCTGAGTTTGTAGAGTTGTAGAATCTAGCGATTTCTTACTGATTGTATCCGACCATGTTAAATATCTTCTAGAATGATCACACAGCTGCAGCAAGGAGGTGTAAAATGAAAATTATTTCTGTCGTGATATTGCATCTAAGATTTTTTTGTGTGTCGTGTAAGACACAGATGAGAAGTAGCTTTAAACTAAGTTCTTGAGCAGATGTATCACCCAAAAGCTGCTATGTAGAAGGCTGATCCTAGGGATCACTTTCTTGACAGTGTCAGTCTTGGTTTAAGACATAAAGGAGTTGTTAGATGAGAAGCTTTAACCCAGAGGCCTGGTGACACATATGTTGTCCATCATGTCCAGATCAGAATCTAGAACTTCAGCTGTGCAGCTTAGAGTTTCAGACTTCTAAACTACTGTCAGGTTCTGCTGAATTTGGTGGGGTATATCTTAACATGTCAGTGGAGAAAAAAAAACCAACCTTCTCCCCTCCCCGCCAAACAGCTTGAGTTTTACAGTTGGTAAAGATATGGACAACAAATATGCTCCTGTTTCTTAAGGCAGACTGGCTAAAAAAAATCTCCTGGCTTCTCTCCTTTATTCACTTATTCTTCCTGGGACTTCTCAGACTACATAACTGCTGGCTCTTTGAAACTGAAATTAAATGATTACTCTGGGTAATTGTCTAATTACACAACAATTAATTGAAAAGGAGAGTAATCTTAGAACTATCAACTAATTAGAAAGTTGATGATATTACTCATCACTTAATTTTTGCAGCTCCCCTAAATTTCTTTATGTTTTCATAAAAATGTTTAGGTTGGAAAAAACCTGTAAGATCTTGAAGTTCAAGCATTAACCTAGCAATGTGAAGTCCACCACTAAGTCATATCCTTAAACACCATGTCTTTTAAATACTTCAAGGGGTGGTGACATCCTGTTAAAGTGCCTGACAACCCTTTCAGTGAAGAAATATTCCCTAATATCCAATCTGATTCTCCTCTGGAACAACTCGAGGCCATTTCCTCTTGTTCTATTCCTTGTTACTTGGTAGAAGAGTACAACATCTACCTCTCTCAGTTTCTGCTGATCCTATCAAAGAGCTAGGCTAAATAACCCATTTCCTCAGCCACATCTCTTAAGACTTGTCCTCCAGACCCTTCACCAGTTTTGTCTTCTCTGAACTAGTTCCAGCACCTCAATATGCCTCTTGTAATGGTGGCCTCAAAACTGAGCACAGCATTTGAAGTGTGGTCTCACCAGTGCTGAGTACAGAGGGACTGTCCCTAGCCCTCATGGTCACCCTATTTCAGCTGGCTGTTGACCAGTCTCTCCAGGTCCTTTTTTGCTGTCCAGCTTTCCAACCACTCTTCTCCAGGATAATGCTGTGGGAACTGGTGTCAAAGGATTTACTCAAGTCCATGTAGACAACGTCCACAGCCTTTACCACATCCACTATAAAGTTCCCCTTGTCATGGAAGGAGATCAGGGCTGTCATGTAGGACCTGCATTTTATAAACTTGTGCTGACTGGGCCTGATCACCTGTTTGTTGTTTATATGTTGAGTCATGGCACTCAAGATGATTTGCTTTATAACCTCCCCTGGCATCGAGGTCAGACTGATCCCTTGATCCTTCTTCCTGTAGATGGGAGTCACATTTGCTAACTTCTGGTCAATGGAGACTGCCCTGTAGTCAGGATGTTTCAACCATAAATGGTTGAAAGTGGCTTGGTGAGCACTTCCATCAACTCTGCCAGTACCCTTGAGTCGTCACCAAATATTTATATTAGAAAAATATACTTCCCCAGGAGGTTATAGCCTGCCTTGGAAATAGCCTGAAACACTTGAGAGAAATGGAAGAATTACTGATAAATTAATATAGCTTAGGTGTTTTGTATTGTGTTGAGGTTTTTTCCTTTTTCTGTGATTTTGACTCTGAATGAATTTCCTATCTGTAGCTAGCAAATGTCATTTTTTGACTCATGAAAAGCACTTTCTTTAAATCATGCCCTGATGTCTCTGTCTCTTGAAGTTAGTTCTCTGGGGTAGACAGCTGTTCATCTTGTTTCTGCTTATGATGAGAATGTTATCCATATTTTATATTATGCAAGGGATACTTTTCAGCAGATTTTCTCTCTGAAAATTTTGGGGCGCTGATAGTATTCCATAAGCCACTGTAGTACTTATATATGCCCTTATATGTGAGATTTCAGAAAATATGATTTAAACCTGAGAAAACTTTATTCCTTATTCATAGACATTATATTTGATAAAATATAAAAAGCAGTTTGTATTTTCAGGACAGATGCCATCCTGAGAAGTCATTCATTTCTTGCTGTTATTTCTCTTATTTTTTTTCAGTCAGATATCCAGATCATGTTATGAAATGCTGAACACTAACGTAAACAGACAGATTGAACACTCGCAGAAAAAAACCACTCACTAAATATTGGAGGTTTTTTTATAACAAACTATTACTTCTGAATGAAGAACACTAAAACTAGCTAGAAGATTAAGGTGTGTTTTCCAAGAATGTACCCTAGCTATGTTTCAGATTTTTAGTCTCAAAAGGCTCTTTAATTTATATTTGCTCAATAGCAAGTTTTTTCAAATTATGACACTCCTGAATATGACTTGGTGGAAAAATCTTTAAGCCATAAGAGGATTTAGATTTGTGGTGTTTGAGTTTTTTGTGATGTTTCAGTTTGGTTTGGTTTGGTTTTGTTGGCTGTTTTTGATTTTTGTTTGGATTTTTTGTTGTTGTTTTTTGTTTTTGTGGTGGTTTTTTTTTTTTTGTGTGTGTGGTTTTTTTTTTTGTTTTTTTTTGGTTTTGGTTTTTTTGGGGTTTTTTTGGGTGGTACTTTCATTTGTTTGTTTTGGAAAATGCTACAATCTTTGCATTTACTTGATTAATCCAAAGCTACTGAGGCACAGTAGATGGAAAAACGTGCACTGCAAATCAAAGGAACATACAGTATCTCTTGCCCTATAGCATCAGACTCACAATTTCATTTCATAATATACTGAATTTATTTATGAAATTGTGAATGTAGTCTTCCTTGTGACCCTGCCTTGAAACTGTAGTTTATCTTTAACTAAGATAGTTACTTTATTAAGATAATTAGCATAGTAACACGCTTCCTGGATAAATTCTTAATGGTTATTGACAGTGTTTAGAACAAGCTCATTCTGCCAAACTGCAACACCAGTGCCCAGTATTAGAATCACAGAATGATGAGGATTGGAAGGGAACTTAAAGATCATCTAGGTCCAGCCCATGGGCATGAACACTTACCACTGGATCAGGCTGTTTAGAGCCCCACCACACCTGCCCTTGAATACTGCCAGGGATGGGGCTTGAGATAACACAGAAGACAAAAAACTGAATGTTTCTGGTTTGAGGGTATTATGATGCCTGCACATGCCAGATCTAGGAACAAATGCAGAATTAAAACCTCTGAAGGACTCACTCCTAATGAACCAGGCTGTCCAGAAAACTTTACCTTGTGTTGGATCCGTTTAAATATTCTGGTTTTCATAAGGCACCCCCCTCCAAAAGATCTCCTCCCAGAGAAAACCTATCAGGATTCTTCTGTTCTTCTAAATTTCCCTTATCATAAGCTGTCTAAGTTTCCCTCTGGTAGCAATAACTTTGGGCTTCTATTAAACATAACACATAATTCTATAATGCATATTTTCTAGAGCAATGGATAAAGAGAAATTAGATGTCTTCAGCTCTATAATGTCACTGCTCCTACACCTTCTGCTGAGTTTTCTACAAATGAATGTTTATCTTTGGTCTATAGGATATTTTACAAATCAAAATAGTTAAAATACGCCCTTAAACTTTCTAAAATGTATCTTATTGTCTCTGGTATTAATGATTCTTTTTTGTTAATCCATAATAGCCTTCTTTGTGACACATACATTAGATTTTAATTATGCCATTCCTTAACCAACATCCCAACCTTCCTATAAATTGGGACTCGTAGGGCTTGGATCTCAATTCAAAATGCAGATGCTGAAAAATCCTTGATGAATTTTACTTGAATTGCAATACTTAAGCTTCCTAGGTGTAAAATTTTTAAACAAAGGCTTGTCTGGAAAAGCACAGAATTATTTTAGATTTAGTAAGAACACCTCAGTATCTTGTCTAGGTAAGGACCCCAGCTTGGGTATGTCTCTATCTGTCTCCCCTTTCATAAATATAGTAAACATTATCAGATGTGTGAGAAATGCATCGATTTGGGTAAGATTTAATTATGGCAGATACTTTCTTTTGAAGTATCCCACTAGGGATATTACTTTTTATATGCAGGGCATCATAGTACAAAGCAAGCATTCAGGGCAAAAAAGATTAAGCTGTAATTCCTTCTGGCAAAGAGATTCAAACTCAAATCACTTTGGAGCTTACCTTGTCAATTAGCTTTTGGGATGAGATATATGTTCTACTCCATAATAAAATAAAAAAAGAACATTAAGATGAGAAGACTGAATGAAAGTGCCATGCTCCTGCTGAGAAAGGGACACATATTTTTGTGTGTAAGCACAAATTCAAGTTCATTCTTCAAAATTTCTTTAATAATTTCCATCAGTTTTGTGGTAAATACTATGTGAAAAATTATGCAGTTTTGTCCAAAAAGGGGAATAATTTTCTTTAGTTTGTTGTTTGTTCTTTTAATTTTATTTTTGTTTTGCAAAACTGCCAACTCTGTATGGAGGAATAGCTTGTTTATCCAGTTATGTTATATGTAACATGATTTAAAATAAATAAGATTTAGGACCATAGTTTTAGAAAAATTAATACAATTTATTAAAAAATCATGAAACAAATTATTATTTAACTATTTAACAATAAAGTTTCTCTCTAGCAGTTTCAGCATCTAAACTGGCATTCAAACCTTTCAAACTGGCCAAAAATTAATTTAGAAATTGATGGATCTTTGGGAGCCTTTGCATCTCCAGTTCTTCTGCTTACAATTTGGAAGGTGTCATTCAGGACAGGGTTTTGGGGAAGATTTTTCTTTTTTAGTCCCAGATGAAATGCTTTGCATTTCTCTTTCCTATTTATTGCCTGTGAATTAGCACAGGCAGAATCTCATCTTCCAGTGCAGGGAACCAAGTCCTTTCCTTTCTCTCTTTTTAAGTCTCTTGATTAATGTCTGTGCACCATAATTAGTGCATTCCTGGCTTGAGGGTTTCAGGCTTCATTCTTCTGTTACTGACTTCTGAGAAGAAACTGGTAAAATAGTGTTACGAGAAATATTTATGCACAGTTTTCTTAGTGGATGCATAATTAGTATTTTTTGTAGGCTTTATGTAAATATTGAACATGAGATAACAGATGGTGAAACAGGGAATAGGTTCCTCTGAATAACAATTCTCACCCTCTGTTCCTGTAGTTTTAGGGGGTACCTCCTGGGGCTCTACTTATTGTACCAAAAGCATAAATTACATCTCAAGACATGGATTCTCCTTAGCTACAAGTTTGTAGCTGAGAAATGTTTAACCTGTCAGAAGAAAATACTTCAGAATAAAATCAATTAATAAAACTGCTGGGATTTTATTTACTTGTTTCTAGCTTATGTAACTGGAAATGTGTCTCCTTCACCTCTTTCCTCAGAATACTCTACTGGGTGTTTGGCCTCCTCTTTGACTGTCTTCTGCTGTAGCTGGAATATATGTGTTTTAGTCTTGTTTCTTGAGGAATCTCTGTCAAGAACCAATGTTCTGCTCACCAGTATGGAATCAAAGTAAAAAATTCAGTGACAATTTGTGTTGACAATGATTCTCCTTTTTCAGAGCCATACAGACAGCACTGAAATCTAAAACAAAGCCCAAGTGCAGTGAAAGACAAATAGGTCCTTTATCCTTTTGAAGATTTAAACAGGGAATGACTATCACAACTTGGTTTTTTACTTATGAACACTTCATCATGTGAAGATTTTAAATTTCATGTAGACTCAAAATGTTGTTTTTTCCCTTCAACTTAATGGATCCTTTTAACAATCATTTTTCATAGTACTATTTTTCCTCTTTTTATCTCATATATTTATTTTGAGTCTTGACTTTCTTCTCTGGGGACAGTGCTCTAGCTTACCTTGGACCCTTCTGACAACACTGTCTGTGGTTCAGTTCTAGTGATGTAGCAGAGACAAGATAAGGAAACATCAGGATGCTAAAATTTGCTTTATATGCAGCAGACTAAATTTCATAGAATCATAGAGTGGTTTTGGTTGGAAAGGATATTAAAGATCACTTAGTTCCAACCCCCTGCCATGGCCAGGAACACTTCTCCCTAGACCAGGTTGCTCCAAGCCCCCTTCTACCTGGCCTTGAACACTTCCAGGGAGGGGGGGGCATCCACAACATTCCTGGGCAATGTGGGCAATCTGAAAACCTGTTTCTGCTTCTGCTTCCCCTACCTGAAGAATGGCCTGAACACAGGTTATTCTTTGGAACTGTGCCACTGTGCAGCAAAGCAGCCAGTATGCTCTAGGCTGAGAGATGAGACTTCAAAAGAGAATTAGTGTATGAAACCCAGCATTTGAATATGCAGTTTTATTTCAACAGCACTCCTTGCCCTTCACTTCCCCCAGGCTCAAATCCCTCTCACTGCTTTATGCTTTTTGCAATGCTGCAGGTTCTGACATCTCAGCCTGTGGTCAGAACCTGGATCTTCTCCCTGCTCAGAGTCCTCACTGCACGTGCACTGCTGTCATGCTAAGGAATGTGTGTGAGATAAAGGGCTCTGGCCCCAGCACTGATATTGTGGACTCCTACACCTCAGGCCAGCATTGATGGCTGCAGCATAAACAATCAGGTTGATGTTTTTCTGATATAAGCTAAAAATCTAAGTGCTGAAAGTGAACATTTAGTATCCTAGCCAAACTGAGGTCTAGGTATTATAGAGGGCTGAAGATATGCACTTGTGCAAAAGAAATGCTCCTAGGAATCTGAGTCATCGTCTTCTTTTGAGATAATCATTTATCTTTCATCCAAATCTTTAAATACTTGAGAAATAACTATGATGTTATTAAAAAATTCAGGTGACTTGTCTACCTTAAAAGTACATTCCTGCTTATGTTGTTCTTTGTTTTTGCAAGTAATATTATGGGCTTTTTAATCAAGGGAGCAAGAAAATAATTATGTTTTAGCTCTTCTGAATTCATTAGGCGTGTGTGGCATATTGACAGGTTCTCTAGGATTAGTTCTCCTCAATCTCTGTTCAGATCACTGAAACTGAAGTAAAAGGGAGAGAAGAACTACCATGTTAGGAAAAAAACCCAAACCAAATCAAATAAAAAACCTCCTTAAAGATGTCTTGATTGAGATGCAAACAAAACATGGTACGTAAATTGACTCACGGCTCTTATTTTTTTGGTTTTGTTTGAAACCAAGTGTCTGTCATGGTCAGATTGCTCTGATGTCTCATTTCTTTAAATAATATGAAAGACTCCTATGACAGTTTATTGAAACACAGATTTCTTTGTTCATTCAAGCAAACCAGAATGTTTATCTTGTACCAGCTTAGGACAAGGGTGTAGGCTGATTTAGTGAGCTTATCTGTTACCTGACAGTGAGGGATGAGCAGGGTGCCTGTCTGGCCAAGACACAGAGCATGTGTTAGAAGTTTTATGATCTGACAACTGCAGTGACTGGACCTGGCAATTACTAAAAGTTTTATAAGTCTTCCCCAAACCTCTTTCAGACTCATACCCTTTTACAGAACAACATGTTAGAAATAGTAAATGCATTTCAAGAATATATAATTCAAGGATATACAAGGGGTATATATGTTTTACTCTGTATGTTATATGTTTGTTTTCATAATGTTTTTTTATAAAGCTTTTGAAAATCCACTTGTGCTAGAAGTCAGCTTCTTATCAGAAACTTTATCAAAAAGAAATGTACTCATTTTGGTTTCATATGGAGAAGCAGCAGCTATTGCTGTATTGAGTCACTCAGATGCACAAAACCAGCCATTTTCTATCCCTTCTGGATTTTTAGGACCACAAATAGTGTTTGAAGGGACATTGGGTATTCTCTAGTCCATTCAATCTCCTGCTCAAAACAGTACCATGGAGAGAAAGATCCTCCTTATCTCCACTCTGAAATTCCTTGTTTCAATTTATGCCCATTTTCTATCATCCTTCTTCCATGCATCATGGTGAAAAACAATACTTGCAAAGGGATGTCACTGACACTGACTGGGAGGCTCTCATCTGAAACCTTTTCACCTAAAATAATCAACTACCAGTGCTTCAGCTAAACTCTTGCACATTCTAGCTTGAAGGCTGTAGTAGACTTCTTGCTGTCCTTTAGAGACAGGGAGCAGCAGGCAGGGTTATCCTGGCTACAGAAAAGAATACTGAGGAAGCACAATTTATTGTTACGAACTGAATATACACCATGGCACTTTCAAATAATCAGGTTAAGACTTCTGTGTGTCTGGTAGCAAAAACTTGCATCCAGTTCAATAGCAATAGATGAGATTTTACCCAGAAATATATTAAATTCTTTTGTAATGTTGTCAAATGGCTGCTGCTCCACTCTGGGTCAAATGTCATCTTGTACAAACAGGACAATTATTCTATTCCATTCATTCTCACTTGGAAACCCTGTGAAAATCCCTGAACAGTGGGGAATATGAGCTGCAGTTCTGATAGTTTTCCATCTGTCACATTGAATTGCGAAGAAGGATGAAAAAATAAAACTAATTTACCAGAATTAAAATGAATTAAGAAATGAATGACAGTAAATTATGGATAAAAATAGGGAACACTGCAACTCTGAGAAGGAAATGAACAGTTTTAGTTTTAAATGGTTTTGTCTTCAAAATGAGTATGTTGCCAGCCTTTAAAGGAGTTTTATTTTGGACATTTCTTTTCCTACTTGAACTAATTATGACATTTCCCCCTTGAATGACACATATCTCTGGCACTGATCCAATATCCTCTAATATGGCCCAATTATATTCAGTGATGAGTCAGGGGCAATGGAACTGGTTGCCTACATCCAAATACTATACTAAAACTGCTTCATTAAGCACAAACTGTATGCCCAGGGGCAATCAAAACAGTTAAACATCTGGGCAAATTTAGACTTTTATGTTTTCAAAACTTCTTCATTAAATATTTTGCATCTCTCCCCACCCTTCTTCCAGTCTCATCAGAACACACTCTCCTGTCTTTCAGTCCCATAGTGCAGAAGAGGTGTTAACATATTCAGAATATAGGTCAGTTTGAATGGATTTTTACAAAATGACTTAAAGACAGAAGGATATGCAGTGTTGCTTTTAAAAAGGAGACACATATTTACCCATGTGCAGAGTCTATTTTGGTAAAATAAACCTTTTAACAACAAAGCTTTATAGACCACACTCTGAAAGCTACAGGCAACACCACTGCTTGGTTTTTTTTGTTTGTTTGTTTGTTGGTATAGTCTTGAATTAACCACATGCATACAAATTCTTTGTGTATGAGTGTGTGTGCATGCAGAACTAGGGTGAAACACTGGTTAGAGGACTGGTGCAGAAGGGAATTGCTGTTCCTTCACTACTTGCCCAAGAGCATGCAAGGGAGTTGGTCTTGTTTGATGAAAATGAGCTGAGCCTATGTGTGTGTGCCTGTGCTTACCTAGGTATTGCTTGAATTTCATGTATTAAGAGTACTGCTTAAATCTGAATTTGGTGTTGTTGAAACTGATTCAGTACCAAATGAAGAACTCATTTTGAGATTCTATCTATCTATCTATCTATCTATCTATCTATCTATCTATCTATCTATCTATCTATCCATCCATCCATCCATCCATTTTCTCTATGGCAACCAAAAAACTGTAACTCTTAGTACTTTGTATACTAAGTCTCTAAAATGCACAAGAGAGTTTCCATGTTGCTCTTTACCACAAATTGGTTTATTTGCTTGAATGCACTACTTTAGGGTGGTAGTGGGAGGTTTGAATTAAAACCAGAACTTTGTTGCCCAGGCAAGAATGATTCCTCCAACTTGATGTTCACAGGGGAACCCATAATAGTCTTTTTTTGAGGAAGAAACTTCTGTTCTGTACACGTCTTTCTCTTTTCTGAGCTCTTCAGGTCTTCATAGCCTCATTCTCTACAATAATTTTAAAATGTTTTAGCTGAAGATAGCATAGGATATGCTTCTTACTTGGTAATACATTTCCTCTGAAAAACTACTGAGTTCTGAAAATCCCTCTATTTTCTTACACATAGCCCAAAATCAGCCCTTCATAATCAGCCCTTATATTTCTGGACATATCTTAAGCCTTGTAGGTTTTTTTAAGGCTTTTTAAAAAAAGAAAAAAAGCAGCTTGTGCAGGATATCTCTCTTTGGATGCTCATTCATTGTTTTTATCTTCAATAGGGGAAGACTGATATGTTTATTTTATGTATTATTTGTGGCTTAAATACTGATGTGATATTTTGGTTTACTTCTTTAAGCATCTTCATAAGAAGTAAAACGTAAATTAGATTTTCCATTTCAGGAAAAGCAATTTAAAATAGTTTGTATGGAATAAGTGAACTAATGGAACAAAAATATAGAGCATAGCAACTGTATTGCTGTAGAAATTTTATAACGAGGAATGGAGTAGGCAAATGTGTCGTACTTGTATAATCAGTAATTTAAAGTATTTATTATAATTAAAATTGTAGAAATCATGTGGATGGTAATCAGTTTTCATTATAGTTCTTTGCACATCTCAGTGCTATAATTAGATTGTGGCATCTGTCATTGCTGATTATTTGTAGACAGCTCTATCTTCTCATTAAGATTTGCTGTGCACTAAGGCAAAATTTTTCTTATCTAAAAATATGAAATAAAAATGGTATTAGTTGGGGGGCATTAGCTTTTTCATTTTGTCCTTTTGGAGTTGAGAATATCCCAGTAGGATCTGTACCATTCTCTGTGAGCAGTGTTGGTTAGAAGGTGCACAAACAGGGTTTTTTGGTTTTAGAAAATAACCACCATTTCTCTCTCAAAGCTTTTTGCTGTAAGCTTACACATTTTGGGCTCAGCAGTCCATGAAAATCTGTTCTAATGGTAGGAAGAGAAGAACTCTAAGTAACCAGGCTGTGAAGAATTATAGTCTCATCTGAATTGCAAAGGATTTAAATACCTCTGGTGCTCTGCTCTGTAGAAGCTTGGTTCTGGCCTCAATTGCACAAGGATTTTTTTTTTACCCATATATGCTACTTTGGCTGTTGTCTTGAAAATCTTTCTGACATAAGTAAATGAAGACTATAATATCCCTGATCTGTCCATGAAATTACTAGGATGCTCAAATGTAGTGTTTGCAATGACATATATTTTATCTACAGCTGATTTATGGCCTGAGCTAGGTGGGCTTAGCTACTACCTTGTTTCTCTTGAGGCTCTGGTCTGTACTTCAGGATTTGCTGGATTTGATAGTGAAGGTATTTTACGAAGTAATTTATGAAGTGGCTGCTGCTACTGCTTGTTCTCATCTCGCTGCCAGATTTCACAGTCTCCTTGGATGTGCTAGCAATTTTTTTCTGTCTTCAGTAAGAAGTGAATCAGTGGGCTGATCTAAGCTGAAAGATAACCTTCAGAAAAGAGCACAGACAGAAACATATGGGCAGAAGTGGAGCTGAGATCAAGAAAGACTGGAACTTTTTGATCTACTTCTTTACCAAGATTAGTATGTTGTGACTGTATGGCCCCAATCTAATCTATGGAACACTGAATCATGGGGAAATAAGGTAGGTAAAGAGATAAAACCAGGAGTTACTTTGCATGTGTCAGTTCAGGACTGGACATCGACACTCACCACAGTTTCTAGGATATTTGCTAATGGTGGAGGACTTAATTGGGCCAAATTTGCAATCAGTTTCTTAATCCACCTATTTTACCCTGACAATTTTCACTTCAGACAATCTTCCTCATACTGAAAAAAAAACTTTTCTGAAAGCTTGGATCTTCACACTAGGACCCAAATGCCACATGTTCCTGGTGTGTAACAAAAACAAACATAAACTTTCAGTGCTTTCAACTCAGTGACCTACCATAACATACGCTGATGATAACATTCAGCCAGGAAAACATTTCATAGAGACAAGGAGCAGCCTTTCATAGACCAGTTATGGTGGTAGATTATGTTTATGTAAATATTTTTAGGATGAGAACTGTATGGGATGTTCTTCAAATTTGTGTGTCCTGTCCAAGCATAACATAAGTAATATTTTTTTTTTTTTTTTTTTTTTTTGGTCCTTTAGGATTAAAGCTTTAAGGTTTCAAATTTTGCAAATTTACAGGTAGCTCTGGATCTTTAAATTTACTGAAAAATTAAATGTAATATTACAGTGAACTCATGTTTTGAATTCTTTTATTTCTGACACACTGATAAATTGTTTTGTGAGATGAGGTGAAGAAACCTGTCAGTATCAGAGAAAGAAGAGGCTGATGGGCAGATTTTGACATTAGTTTAAAGCACTTGTTTACAATGTTCGATCATGATCCTGGCTTGCCAGATGGAAGAAATAAAAAGGAAGTTTATATTGAGGAGAGATGAGAGAAAAGCTTATAGTGATAATGTCAAAACAAATAATGCTAGTGTATGCAGTATAGGCTTGGAGTTTGATGATATCTATTATTACAAATAGACATTTTTCCTTTTGAATCATTTTTGATGCAACTTGCTTGTAAATACACTGTGATGGAAAAGATATGCTATAAGAGTTCTAGATTGATCTGACTATGAAAAAAAAGTCTGTTCTTTTATTTGGAGTGAGAATAGCATGAGATTCTTGTAAGAGGTGACAGAATTGGATCCTATTCTTTATGGATTTGATAAGGGTGAAAATTAAAAGTAGTTTAAAGTCTCACATACAATGTAAGGCTCTCCTGAATGTCAGTGGGGTGGAAAGTGAGGAAGTCATTAGGACTTATCCACAAGATTAACTAAAGCAACAGAACCAGAGGCATCCTGGCTCTTCCTTATTTGGGTCAACACAGTGGGAAGAAGATGGCTATATCCAGTCTTTTCTTGTCTTCTCTCTCAGCTTCAAGTTGTTCTGTTTCTTTTGCAGGCATACACTACAATCATATCCAGAAAAAAATCCTTTTGTCTCCTTAGCATTTCAGTAACTTTAAATGTCCCTGTTCCTGTCCTAGGTTTTTTTTTTTTTTTGACTTCCTTGCTTCATAGTCAAATTGTAAGGCTTTTTGGAATTCATTTTATCTGTACCTTTTGGATTTCAGTATGTTTCAACCTTAGACAAATAAGAATCTTTGTAATTTCTTTCAGTAGAGAAAATGGTAATATCTAGCATACCTGTTTAAAATTTCAGGTTAATATTTTTCTTCTTGTAGAAGCTAACTAACCAGTATTTTAATATCAAGCTGCACTTCAACAAGTTGGTATAAACCATTTTGTTT
The DNA here is from genome assembly GCF_036169615.1 of Heliangelus exortis. Lineage (NCBI taxonomy): Eukaryota > Metazoa > Chordata > Aves > Apodiformes > Trochilidae > Heliangelus > Heliangelus exortis. The sequence goes on from NC_092423.1 coordinate 124,789,118, forward strand.
CAGAATGTTCTCTTGGGAAAGGAAAGATCAAGCAAGAAAGAAAATTAGGTAGTTTAACTCTGAGTTTGGCTAGATCATTGGAAAACCAGTGAAAGCAAGCATGGTGTTGTGAGTCAGTGAAATTGTTTCTGACTTACTCCAACCTAAGCATTATCAGAAGCAATTTCCTTTCAGTCAGAGAGCTGGGATTCTTGCTGGTGTAAAAGACTTCAGCCTGATTTCTTTAGCAAAATTGTGAATAAATTAAACTGTCTTATAAGGAGTTTCATTAAGCAACATTTGCTTATCCACCTAGCTTCACCACATTTTTGTATCCTCAGTAATGGAAATAATTACATATATATATATGTAGTTCTTTCTCAGTTTTCTAATGTCATATATTCCTGAGTCTGAAATAAATCCTGTGAAAAAGCTTCTATGCTGATATTTCAGACTTGTAGATGTTAAAGCTATACCAAGGACCTGCACTCCTTAGTTTTTTTTTTCATGGAAAAGATATTAATGTATTAACTCACTTACCTTGTACCTCATTAGTTTAATCCACTTTACATATTAGATAAATAAAGGTTACGTTCCAGTTCTGTTTCTTCACATAAGTGGGAAACTGACTTTTCTGAAGTGGTTATACACAAAAATTTATACTTGAAAGGTTCAGGACCAGAAAAGCCAGGGAAATAACAGCTAAGAGGCAATTACAGTAAGATATGTGTTAGATTTCATTATTGTCTTTCCAGATGCTCCTGGAAATTCAGACTTGGCTTTACTTTTCCCAAAATATCAATTTTATTTATTTCATTGTTACTGACATTTGAAGATGTAAAACAAAACAAAACAAAAAAGAATGCTTTCTGAATATTTTTGAGAGTTTTCACTTTTTCTGAGAGTAGAATTCATAGTTTCCTAGTAATGCATTCATATAAGAAAATAACTTCTCAAAGGGTAAACTATAATCACTTGAATGAATTGTGTAACATCAGTGGCATTCAGAGCAAATGTAATTCAGCAAATGTAGGCTGATGCTAGTATATTTATTAGAGTAATAGTGAAGGAGAAAAGTGCTTATGAAGACTCTTGATGCACATTTTTGGCTTGAGAAGTTTGTTTGGAAAATACACCTGCAGTAATTTTCTCTGTGATTATGTTCAGTACTGTTTTCTTTCTTTGGGGCTGGGAGTGTTGCAGCTTGTTCTGAGAGGTATTACAGAGTTAGGACAGCTTTGCAAAATGGATCTGCTCTAGCATGGAAATATAATCTGACTCTTTCCCAGTACTAACAAAAGCCTCCAGTGCTATTTAGAAAAAGATAATATCTTCCAACATGCATTGCAAGCAGATTTAACGCTGATGAGAATGACAACCGTATTAAAACTAGGGTATATAATCCAGGGTGGTTCACTTGAAGAAATATTTTTACAAATTTGATTACAATATCATACGAAAAAAAATTCTCCCCCAAACCAAATTCTCATGATGATCAAATCTAGCTAGTAATGAACTAGCATTAGGTGTAAACATAGCTGTATTAATAATGATAAAACATGCTGTACCTTGAGTCCTGCATTGGTATAGATCTGTTTTAAATGAGATGCTTTAATGTGATACGGTGCTCTAAATAACACAAGTGCATAGAAACCTGTCCTTGAAAGAAAACAGAAATCTCAGGCTGTCAAGATTTCTGACCATGGAGAATCTCAGCCACATCACTTCATCAATGCAGCAATTTAATTTATTATGCTAAAGCTCACTTGTTTGCATGTACAATGAGTTGCTTCTCTGTATTTTCGATGAGATAGATTTTTTTTTTTTTCTTTCCTGTAGATATGCAGCCATCTAAAAGTTTTAAATCAATAATTTCTATTTTCTAATTACAAAAAGATTTAAGACATATTAAGCAGAGACTTCATTATAGAAAAAGCTGAATTGAAGTGCCTATTGTTGTGACTGACTAATATGCTGCAGCTATCACCATTCTATTGTACAATAAAATGCATTTCATGAACAGCAGCAAAAGGAGAACAAGAAGAAAGAGGGAATTAACAGTGTGACATTCAAACATTTATACCCAAGCCCAGCAAGGAAACGAGAAAGAAATCCATGATACAAAGGTAAGCAGATTAGGTTGAGAGAAGGTTGCAGAAACTGCTGTCAGGCGTATGTGTTATCACTTTCTAGCAATTCAGAGTTAGCCTAAATCTGATGTTAGTATTCTTCTAAGATAATTCTGAAAAGCAGGTTTGACATGTAGTAAAAATGATAAACGTTATTCCCCGTCTTGTGCCGTCTATCCTCTCAAAAGCTTCTAAGAAGTACTTCTCAGCTGATCCTTGTTTTTTTTTCCCTTTCTTCAACATTACTATTCCTTTATTAAAACCCAAGTGATACAAGTGTAGTAGGAACTGGAATGTGTTCCAAATCTATTGGAATTTTTGTCAAGTGTTGGAAGAGACTACACAGGGAGATGGTGGAATAACCATCCCTCGAAGTATCTAAAAGATATACAGATGTGGTGCTTAGGGACATTGTTTAGTGGTGGACTTGGCATGGTTGGACTTTATGATCTTAAAAGTCTTTCCCAACAAAACTGTTCCATAATTCTGTGAACTCTATTTTACTGCTGGCCTACTGCTAGTATGTAGTGCTCTTCTACAATGACTGCAAGGAAGATCAACCCTTATCTGACTTCTGAACTTGTGCAGGATCTGCTGCAACAGCTAGGTTCCTGCAAGTCCATGGGGCCTGATGGCATTCATGCAAGAATCCTCAAGGAGCTGGCTGATGTCATCACTTGGCCTCTCTTGATTATTTTTGGGAGGTTCTGGCAATCTGGGGAGATCCCAGTTGACTGGAAGCTGTCCAGCATTGTATCAATATTCAAGAAAGGCAAGAAGGACAACCCTGGAAACTACAGGCCAGTTAGTCAAGCTTCAGTGCCTGGTAAAATTATGGAAATGATTATTCTGAGAGGTACCGAAAAACACCTGGAAGACAACACAATTGCTGGTCATAGCCAGCATGGCTTCATGAGGAAAGTCCTGCCTGTCAAACTTATTTCCTTTTATGACAGGGTAACTCACCTAGCTGATCAAGCTCTTCAGGGAAGTGGTCACAGAACCGAGCCTGTCTGAGTTCAAGAAGCGTTTGAATGATGCTCTCAGGCACGTGGTGTGATCCTACAGTGACAGAAGTTGGACTTGATGTTCCTAATGGGTCCCTTCCAACTCAGCATATTCTATGATTCTATGAAAGGTCTGCATCAGTGGACAAGAACTACTATGTAATCTACCTAGACTTCTGTAAAACTTTTGATGCAGTCCCTCACAACATTTTGGCTATTAAATTGGAGAAAAATGGGATCAACAGATGGACTGTTAGATGGATAAATAATTGACTGGATGGCCATTTTGAAAAAGTTACAGTAAATGGCTAGATGTCCAAGGGGGAAACCTCAGGCTGAGGAATGAAAAGATTCAGAGCAGCCCTGCAGAGAAAGACCTGGGGATACTGGTGGATGAAAAACTGAACCTGAGCCAGCAATTTATTTACACATAAAAATTATGGGTACAATATGGTCAGGGGATTTATAATATGACTATATATAAGGCTGAGTCTCTGTTCGTTATCTTTCAGATTAAAAGAGTGTAGTTTGCCTAATGTGACCCAAAGTTACAATTACTAAAGAGTATGTGGCAGAAAAGTTGGTACTGGAGAAGCCATGAACAGATACACAACAAACATGTATCCTCACCAGTTTTATTTATCTTTTAATATTTACATTGTATAAGCTGTTTTTTTTTTTTTCCTTAAAAAAACCCAAAACCAAATGAACCAACCAAAAAAAAGGCAAACCCAGAAACATCAAAAAAGAAAATTCTACTGTCCATGTCTCTGACAAAGATGTTAAGCAGCTTTGGACCCAGTATAGACCCTTGAGGAATGCCACTCAACACTGAGCTCCATTTATACATTGAGATGTTAACCACTACTCTCTGAGAGCAATGGTCCAGCCAATTCCTTATCCACCGAATGGTCCATCCATCCAATTCTATATCTTTCCCATTTAGAGACCAGGGTTTCATGCAGGACGTGTTGAATATTTTGCACAAGTCCTGGTAGATGATGTCAATTCCTTTCCCCTTGTCCACTGATCCTCTGACCCCACTGTCAGAGGCCACCAAATTTCTCAGGCACAGCTTTCCCTTAGTGAAGCCATTTTGGTTGTCACCAAGCACCTTCTCATTTTTCATATGTCTTAGTAGAGGTTTCAGGAGGATCTGCTCTATGATCTTGAGGGACACAGAGGTGAAACTGACTGGCCTGTAGTTTTCCATGTCTTCCTTTTTTCACCATTTTGAATACAGGGGTTATGTTTCCCTTTTTCCAGTCGGTGGGAACTTCACCAGACTGCAATGACTTCTCAAATATAATTGAAAACAACTCTGTTACTTGGTCTGCCAGTTTCCTCAGGAGATCTGGATAAATCTCATCAGGTCCCACTGACTTGTGCATTTTCAGGTTGTTCTGCAGTGGCTAGGTCTTCCCTCTCCCAGTCCTGTAGCTGCTTGAATGGGAGGTGAATATTATTAATCCCAAATTCTTTGTTGTCCTTTTCAGGCTGTTTTTGAAAGACTTTATTCAACTATTTAAAATCATTCAGAACTTTCTCTTTTAATGGTATTTTTATTTTCTATGGAGAAACTAAACTTGGTGTTTTTAGTTAAGCTGTATTTGTGATTTCTTTCTATGATGTATATTTTATATTTTCATTGTGGTGTCTTTTTTAAAAACAGTTCATGCAAAGAGCTCATTTAAAGTTTATTAAACTTTATCCTAAAGTCTTCTACCAGGGAAAAAGAGTGTATTGCCTAGAATTCCTCAAGCACATTCAAAAAGCAATAGAAATTCTTTCATTTTTAATTGTTTTTCTTTTTCTTTTTTTTTTTTTTTTTTTTTTTAGTGGAATGAAGTTTTTTTCCTTGTCATTCTTGAGAGAGATTAAGAAAAAAGAGCATAAGATATTATCAGGTCAAGCTCTAGCACTGCTTACAATGAAGGAGCTGCAGGAGACAAAGACTAGTAGCTAGTGGTAAATTAATTTTATGCATGAGCAGAAACATCTGTTCAGCCCTGAGAAATTCATTTGTCCAACCTTTAAAAAAATTGTAGTTATACAGGCTCACTTCTCAGTGTGAAGCTTAGTTTTTGATTTGGAGGGGGAAGATTAAAAGTGTCTGGTTTTGTTGCATTTTTTTTGCAAAAATTTGATTTGTACAGAATGTACATTGGAAAAATGTATGGAAAAATACATATATGCATACCTGTATGTCAGTCTAGTTGCATCATATATAGTTTCACTATATTCATGGGTCAAGATACAGTTTAATAAAGCAGAGTACTTGTGTGCAGAAGCAAAGTTTTCCTGATGCAGCTGGTGTGTGAGCCAAGTACAGAAGATGCCCTGATGGACCTGTTGCTTATGAACAGAGAAGAACTTGTGGGTCATGTAATGGTTGGAGGGCATCTTGGGCATAGCAATGATGAAATGATAGGGTTTTCAGTTCTTGGAGAAGACAGGAAAGAGGTTAACAGAACTGCTAACTAGGACTTCTGGATGTCAGACTTTGGCTTGTTGAGGAGCCTGGTGGACATAGTCCCTTGGGAGGTAGTTCTGAAGGGTAAAGGAATACAGGAAGGCTGGATATAATTCCAGGAAGAAATTATATTTGAAAAGAACAGACTTCCTATACTTTTCAATACATAGGAGTCTATGGATAACTTATAACATATAACACTTAAGGACTAGGAGGGACTTTTAAATTAGTATTGAAATACCAGTGAAGTCAAGATGCCTCTGTAATGCGCATCATTGCCATGCAGGTTTGCCTGTTATAAAGGTGTTGAAGATGAATTCTGAAACTATTCAGTAACAATTTAAAGCTAATTCTTTGTTTTTAATAAATACTTTTAGTAATGATAATACAAAATGCAGTACGATTTGAATCACTAAATCACAGGGAAATATAAAATTGCCTTCTTTAAGATATCTCTAGAAATGACATTTTTTCCCAAAACTCTCATTTTTATTCAGGAAACATAGGATATAACATCATGTGAATGCCTCCTTTTAATTTCATATTTAAATTAGTCTTAAGATTTCTGTGTAAAAAGTTGCTTTGGTGAAACAATGTCTGCAGATGCTGATTATTCTCTCTTAAACGTTGACCCTGAATTTTAAAATAAATAAATAAATAACACATATATTTCATAGAAGCATTTGCCTTTGGTATCTCAAAATAATGATGAATTACATCTGCCTCTCTGTTCACATTTTTTTATAATTTACATCTTCTACATTCTCTCACACAAGCAATACTCTATAACAGGAGCGAAATGAAGGTTATATGTATTATATGGCTACAGATTGGATGGAAAAAAAAAATCCCAAAACCTTACATTTTTAAGCCATAGATCAAATTATTCCTTGATTTACAGACTCATGACCTTCCAAGGAGAGTTACAAATCTTACTTTTACAAGTGATTCTCTGCTAAAAGTTTGAGATGTGTAAAAGCCGTGCTGACACATTTGTACTAAGTACTGTAATTTTTCTTCCCACTGTATTAGTTTTTTGTGGGCTTTATTTTATTTTTTCCTAGAGGGTTAGTAGTAGCATAGTTTCATTCTTTCTGTCTCTACCTTGTTGATTTTGACAGGGACTGGGATCCAACCTTGTGGAAAAACCTCTCCTCTGTTTCCTTTGGAAAGAATTTGTTTTACAGGTATCAGTGGGATTATTGTATGTGTATCTGAAGACAAAATTTGGCCTACTGACTTGAGCTTGTTTGCATCAAGCTTAGCTGCAGAGTGGTGTATAGGGAATTGTTCATAGTACTAAGCAAATACTGTAATTGCTAGATTATAGGCAAGAGCCCTGCAGCAACAGCATTGAACAAAACAGTCTTGAGCTTTGCATATTCAGATTCTTGTGCTACTGAATTCAGGCTTTGAGGCAGTCTGCAATTGTTTTCTTCAGGGATGGTTGAAGTTAGAATGCAAGATTTTAATTATGTGCAAGCCCCACCCAGTTTAGGATAATTTACTCCTGCTTCTTTGGGGTAATTTTCTTTGGTTTATGGTAGCACATCTATCAGTAGATTTCTTGCCCTAAACATTTCCTCCATCTTTAGAATTCCTGTCTGCTCATATGAACATCTTTTGAAGTACAAACATATTCTAACTTTGATCTCTAAAATGCATATATGTGCAGAATACACAATCACTTCAACAAAAGTATGACCAGTGCAGTATCTCACTTAATAAATCATTGGATGATATGTGACAGAGCTGTTGACTTCCAGGTCAAACCTAAAGTCCGAAGAGAAGCATTCCCAGAACAGTACTCTCTAAATGTACAAAAAGCATCTCCAAAGGTCAGAGAGAAAGCAGAACAGTTTGAATGTCTGTGGCTAATATAATATGAGAGTCTTTTCATACATAGTGCCATTATATCACTACAACAGCCTTGTTAAAGTTCTATTTTGGCTCTCATGTTGAGAACAGCTCTGTTATAGAACAGGACATGATTAATAGAAAACCAGTCAACTAGATCATCCAGTTAACCTGGTAGGGGATGTTATAACAGACTACAGCAGCCTGAGGAAAGGTAACAGAAAAGCACAAGTGTGCTTGGATGTAGCCAGGAGATGCTACCAGCAGGAATTTACAAACCCTAATTAAATGTTACAATGAAAAGGCACCTCTTGATATGCTGAGAAAGTAGCTCACCAGAAGCACTGAAGTGATGCAAGTGCCATCATTTTACACTTTCTAAGAGTTAGGAGGCTCTTATTGTATCAGATAATTCAACATTTAATTCCAGGAAAGATCTTAGGGCCATGAGTCATAAGATTTGTCTTAAATAAGCACACATTGATCAATCCTTTCTTTGAAGAGAGCACCAGAGAAGCAAAGAAAGGATGTTATCTCTTCTATGCAGCATTCTTGTGGTTATGGCATCCATTCTATCATTACAGCTTCCACTAGGTGTGAGCCACAACCAGTAACAACCTGGGAGAATGGCTCAATGGCTTGATTTCCCCTCTGAACTAAGCTTTGAACGTTGAGGAGTGAGCACTTGGCTCATGGTAGTTTTGGTTGACCCCAGCTTAAAAAAAAAAAAAAAAAAAAAAAAAGCAACCACAAGCAAAGCCAACCAACAAACCAGAAAACAACAACAAAACAAAACAAAAAAAACCCCATGAAGATTCTTCTTCACCCAGGTCTTTTTGAGTTCTGTCAGCTTCAGTAATATTCCCCATTATACCAATGTATTTTTAAGTCCTGTCACTGAAGTGTACATCTGAGAATGTTTAAATAATAGAAAAATAGAAGACCATCTTCATTTATATACTGTATCTAAGATCCCAGTTAAGATCATGTCTCGTGCCTTGAAAAAGCAAAACCCAAGCTTACCCCGTGATGTTCCCAGCAGTTTTTCACAATTGTGTGGAATGAACAACTGCAGTGTGAAGACTCTTATGTAGGAATGCAAGCGTAGTAGAAGTTGCTTCAAACTTCCACATTCTGTTTCCCTCAAGTAAATTTTAAAATCTGGTATGACTTTTGCAGTTTTAATGTGTTGTGGTATTTTGAAAATGCAAAAAACTGTGAGCATCATAATTATTTTCAATTTTTAATCTTGAAGACCAATGCGGATGTATTATATATTTAGTAATTATCATCCCAGTTGATAGCCTTGAGCTAATAGAAATGTCTTGGAGGGAGATGACTATAGGACAGAATGAATTCTTATATGGAAATTTATTATTTTAAATATAATCTACTCTATTGTTTACAGTGACAGGATTTCGTAGCAGTTGCAGACAGTCAATGTAATTTATTTCCTCAAGCCATTCAATAAATTATAACACTCAAGGGACCATTACTTATTTTCTTACAAGAAAAACTACAGATCAGCAGTGGTGATTTTCACCAAGATTCAGACAGAAGAAATATATATGCATATTTTTTTGAAGCAGAAGCTTTCATTCTTGCACTGAAAACTATTTTTGTGATATATTCTGAATGGCCCATTAAATAATTGTTGTCTATCCTGTTTAGTCCACAAGTGGACTAAAGATGAATAAGCTAATAAGTTCGTACACATGTATTAACCACAGGGTATAAGGAATAAAGATGTATATACATATTAATGATTTTTTTCTTAATGATAGTCCTGCAAGAATAGGGGTGGGGGCACGGAATCTGTACCTTTTCTTGGGATATATAAATTTCTTTAGGAATATAAATAATCCTCAAGAAAATGCCTATACATTGCCTCCAAAGAACACAGCAATTCAGTTAAAGTAGCAAGAATTATCCGAGACTAAATCTCATAAAGAATTCATTTTGGAAACTGGCTTTATGACTTTTTCTTAAGTTATTTCTTGTAACTTTTTGAAACTTTTGACCTATTTTCTCACAAAGCAGTGTCAAAGTAACCACTAAAACAATCTCGCAAGCAATGTGTCTTTATGAAGCAGTATTCCCTAGAGTAGGACTCTAGCAGCTATTTATTATTCATAATTTTAACTTATGGGCAGTAGCTGAGAGGTGTGTCAACAACATCAAGTTTAATTCAGCTAAAGGTTTTTTGCATTAATTTTAAAACTCTTGTTATCTAGAAAATCATGGTTTGAAAGTGTGTGAGTCTTAGCAGAGGTGCTTCCTTTAAATAAGAATCTAAGTTGCTAGCTGTTTAATCAAAATAAAACCGAGGCAACTAAAAGATCTCTTGGTCCATAACGGTGTTTTCCAAATGCTGGGAAGTTAAGTTTTTAGAAAAATATATTTTCTGTAGTAATAAGTCTGTGCTTTTAGAAGCATAGTAGTTTTTTAAAAATAGTGGTTTACTACAGAGCGGAATACACTTTAGGTGGTTATCTTGGGTTGGTTTAAGTGGACTTGGATGTAAATACAAGCTGAACTGAAGCAAGCCATTTTAAATTTAAATCTTAATCTGTATAAAAATTTAAGTTAAACAACCACTACTTTTGTAAGCAGTATTCAGGAACTTCTGTGTCTTCTCTTTGGTTCCCATTCTCCCTACATATGCAACCATTTGAGGCATTTTCCTTCTATGATCCTTGTCATTACTTTTTTTAAGTGTGGCTGATCCTTGGACTTGTGACTAAACTATGGTGACGTAGCACAATAGGCAGAAAAATCTTTAGACCTATAAACTGAATTGCAGGCTCTAATCATGTTGGTATAGTTCTCGATTCCTCAAGTACTCAGTGTCACACTTGCTGCAGTCATATAGGCAAAAATCCTGGTACTGAAAGGACATGCAATTAAACTGAGGCCAATAAATTATGTGCTTATTCTTCCTGACAGTATTTGGAGAATTATCCTCATTTCATGGACAAGTGTCACAGCTTGCTCTTCTCCCAAGTGATGCTTGTCTTAGCAGAGGTGTGAATATGATGTTGTTATGCAAACCTAAAAACACTTGCTGCCCATTTCCACAGCCATGTGCAGGTGCATCAGAGAGTGCATATATTTCCCAGTACACACCATTTATGCTGTGGTGTATGTAAATGGAGACTCTCTATTAACTGCACATTGTGGGCCTCTGTCAGATTTAACTGTTCTATTGGGCTTAGTTTGAGACAATTTCTACCCCAGATTTGTAGAGTATAAAGTTACAGAGCAGAGCTGCAGATTGTGAATTTTTATGTGCAGAAAACACGCAAGATTTTAATTGTGTAACTAAATTTAACAGGAACAGCCCTGCAAAAGAGTGAGAAACAAACATTTCTGACACTCAGGCTCTCAGTGTTGCTAGCAGCTTTTTGTTTGTCTGGTAGTGATGGTTTCCAAATGTTGATGCTGGTATTCACTGTGTTGTCCCTTTTTACATACTCTCACACCTTTCTCATCTTTCACTAACAATTATTACACTTTCTAATGAAAAGAAAGTGAAGGAATTGAAATACAGAAGAAAAAATAATGTTGGGAAGTTTGTTTTTTGTGTTTGAGAATGGCATGTAAGGTTACTGTTGATTCTCTGGTTCCCTGCTTGTCATTCTTTCTGCTCTGATTTTTTCTCGCTACTAGTAGCTACACATCTTGCTTTCTCAGATTTATAATTATCTGTCCATGCTACTTGGAGCAAAGTGAAAAGAAAATAGGTATGATATACTGTTTTATGCTCAGGAGTTGCCAGCACATTGCTTTGAGAGATATGACGATTGTATCCTGAGGTATCTCAGCTATCTGTGTGGCCCTAGTTTCAACCATTTTCAGTCAGCTCTAGCCTTAGAACTCCCAAGGCACATTGTGAGTTGTTCTGGAAGGGGTATTGCAAATCATGCTCCACAAACCTGACTACAGGTGCAAGGTGTTTTTTGAAATTTGGCACCCTTGAATTTGGGCAAGGAGAAGGAAGCCCAAAGTTTATTTCTATCTAAATTTTGCAAACGGCAAGCTGGGGATGAGCTGACAATGTGCATCTGTAGCCCAGAAAGCCAACTGTATCCTGGGCTGCACCAAAAGAAGTGTGGCCAACCAGGTCGAGGGAAGTGATTCTGCTCCTCTACTCTGCTCTCATGAGAACCCCATCTGAAGTACTGTGTCAAGCTCTGGAGCCCTCAACACAAGAAGGACATGGAGCTGTTAGAGCAGGTCCAGAGGAGGGCCATGAAGATGATCATAGGGCTGGAGCACCTCTCCTATGAAGAAAGGCTGAAAGAGTTGAGGTTGTTCAGCCTGAAAAAGAGAAGGCTCCAGGGAGACCTTATCGTGGCCTTTCTATACTTAATAAAGGCCTGTAAAAAAATGAGGACAGATATTTTAGTAGGGTATGTAGCAATAGTACACAAGGGGTAATGGTTTTAAACTAAAGGAAAAGAGGGTAGATTAACACTAAATATAAGAAACATTGGCACAGGTTGCCCTGGGAGGTGACAGATAACCCATCCCTGGAAACACTCAAGGCCTGGTTGGATGGGGCTGTGAGAAATCTGATCTAGTTGAAGACGTCCCTGCTTGCTATGAGGGGATTGGATTAAATGGCTTTTAAAGACCCCTTGTAACTTAAGGCATTCTATTATTATAATTAATTTAACAAGGTTTGCTATTTGTCCGTCAGAATTGATCCTATTCAGTCTTTCAGAATCAAACTCTTATTTTTCATCTAGACACCCTCTTTAGAAAGTTTATATTGATCAGATGTGGAGCAGTGGCAATACCACCTGATATAGATCAAACCATTCTTCTAAGAATTAATTGAAACTCTGTATAACTTGAAGTTTTTCTTGATGTCAAAAAGTCAGAGGTATCCTGCCAGTTTTTCAATATTTTCACAGCAAATACCTTTTTTTTATAAACAATGTGTTAGTTTTTAAAAAATGTCTGTCTGTGGACAACTCACAAACAGAATGGTGTTGTGAATTTAATGAATTTATTATTTGCTGGAAATACTTAGAGCCACTGATTCATTTCTTTAAACTTTGTTATTATTATTTTATTAAGCTGCTGTCTTCTTCAAGGACTTTGTTTACAGTCATGGAATTAAGATTTTGAAAGCTCTTTAATTTAGTCATACAGATTATATTAACTTTAGTATTTTGAATATCTCAAAACTTCCTGTTTTTACAGATGGAAGCAAGACTGGCAATTAGTAGTTAGGGAATTCCATTTTAATCCAGTTATACTGGATATCTTAGTATGTGACATTGTTAGAACCTTTTTCTGTATGAAGGTGGCACAAATGACACAGATCTGATGAGGAAACTGTATTGAAAGCTAAATTGAATTCTGACATGTTTATAGCATCAAAGATGATAATTTACTTATCACCAATGACTTTGTGTCGGGATCTAACTTAATTGGTAGCTTAAAACCAGGGATGCCGCTTCTTGAGACTTCTATAACTTCAGCCTGCTGCAATCTTTTTTTCTCCATGTAATTATTTCATTTTTTCATGTATGTGCAAATAGCTTCCTCTGTGTATCTATATCAAGTGAAACAGAAATTGTATTGACACCACTGGGCTTAATTAATCTTCTTTTTTTTTTTTTTTTTTTTTTTTTTTTGTGTCTTTTAAAGAAGATGAAGAACAGTAATATAGGAAAGGAATATTGTGGGAACAGATTTATTTCCCAGGTGAGTTAAAATAGAATAGCTGTCTCCAAGGGAGGAGTTAATTTTGTTTCTGGTCTGTAAAACCTGCAGGCAAGGTAATGGTAATGAACAAAATAAAGACAAGACAGAGATGGAAATTCAGGCTGATACCTAATTATACTTCTCTACTTCTGGTTAATTTGTGCCTTTTTCATTATTGGGCTGGATGTCAAAGTGACACTTGCATCAAGTCAGCAGAAAAAACCAGAAAGGGGTGAAATCCTTAGACATCCATGGGGTCTGTATTGACCAATGAGAAATGGGTTATTGTCTTGGGCATCCTGTAGGAAATAATGAGAGGAAAACAGTAGATAAACAGTCTGTTCACTTCAGGGTTTGAAAGAGAAATCAGGACTTCGGAGTCTTAGTGTCTGGCTTGTTTTGCATTCTGATAGCCAGAGCTTTACCATTGTCATCTATCCTAAACTCTTACAGAAATGAGCTTCTCTATCAAGTTGTTTTTGTTATTTTTAGATTGTCTTATTTCCATTTTTTAGATTTAATCAGTGTCTACATTTTAAAATAACTTCCTTCTCTCTGTTGCCCTAATTTGCTGTTTCCTGTGGGCAAGTGAAAAAACATGGGCTTGATTTTCTTTTTTTTTAAATGAAGATTTAATGACTCACATATTTCTAATACTGTAAAACTATAACCAATAGTTGGTTTTTAGCTTGTAAGGTAATGCTTGGGGTTTTTTTCCTTTTTATAGTTATGTATTTTTATATATTTTGAAGGTCATAGATTGGCTTACAAGGACAAGTGAAAGGTTGTTTAAACAAAAAGGAACCATTTAGGAATTATATATTTTGTATGTAGAAGAATGGTAAAATGTACTGATTATTCTTGAAAGGAATCAAATTCACATGTCATGCTATCATCTCAAAGATTCTAATGAGAACAGAAAATACACTTCTTGTGTGTTAACCCCAGTAGGGAGTCAAGCCTCACCCAGCTACTCCCTCATACTCCTCCAGCAGAGCCAGGGTATAAATCAGAAGGGTGAAAGGGCAAAAACTTTTAGATTGAGAAAAAGACAGTTTAATAGATAAAACATGGTATTGAACATCCCTTTGGTCAGTTGGGGTCAGCTGACCCAGGTGTGTCCCCTCCCAAATTTTTGTGCACCATCCCCAGTACTAGTGGGGTTGTGTGAGAAGTAGAAAAGGCCTTTGTAAGCACTGCTCAGCAGTAATTAAACATCTCTGTGTTATAGACACTATTTTGGTTGTAAATCCAAATGTAGCTCCATACTGAGTACTGTGAAGAAAACTTCCTATCCCAGACAAAACAGGTCTAACACTTCCATGCATTACTCGTTTCACAGTTCTGGGAGTCTGAGAAAGAAAGAGACTGTGCTCTGCCCTCCCTGAGATAGAAAGTGGAACAGCCACCACAAAAGAAAATTACAAGATCAAGGTTATTCTGTATCCTCCCCCTTTCAGGCAGACAGCAGTAGCTTATACGAAAGGAGCGAATGGAGATAAGTTTACACCCAGGGTGACAGGTCAGCCCCTTCTTGACCACCTTGACTTCCCAAATGCCTCTTTACAACAGGCATAGGGCTGTGGATATGGAAGGCCAGTCAATGGATGTTGGGCACGATGGTCCATATACACCTAAGATGGTGCCAAGGTCAGAAATACCTATCCCCTGTATTATGACCACCTCCACCAGGAAGAAAACGTGGGTAATATTAGGGGAACAGAGGGTCCAATCTGCCAGACACACCCTTGGGGAAATCTGTTGACTTGCTGGGTCCTGGTTAAGGACATCTCTATGAAACCTGCTCGCTTTGTATGGCCCTTGTGCTCTTACCCATTACTGGTTTTCCATGGGGGTAGGGTAACACAGCAATGTGTAGCCTAAGGGTGATCAAAAGAGACTTCATGGCCTTGGGACAGTTGATGAGGAGATCTGGAGCACAGCTTATTTTTTCCTCTCTCCTTCCAGTTGTGTGTAGTGACACTGGAAGGAACAAATGGGTGTGGTGTTACCTCCCATTCTGAGTGAAATACCTCAAACGAATCATGGGGTGTTCCTCTAAGAACATGACATTTCTAAGAGCCCAGTTGAAGCATCTCAGAATCATATTCCCATCCTTTGTGTGCCTTAGCATAACTTCCTAGGAAGGTGCACACAGCATGGGCTTCAATGAAGAAAGGACTTGATTTAAAGTCAGTTTATGTCAACTTGTGTGGGTGGGTGCTGAGGTTGCTTTCTGTCATCAATTACATAGCACAAACTGGGTGCAATATGCTGCCTTAGGGACACATTTCACTGGGTTTGTGCAGCAGAGTACCTAAGGTGGTGTAGAATCAGACCTTTGTACCTCAATGAGCAGAGTTTAAGCCTGAAAATTAATGAGCCTTGGCATTTACTGTGCAAATTTACAACTTTTCTCTGCTTCTAGAAATAGATTGAATTAGGAATGTGTATGCACATAGCTAGAAATCTTAGGGAAACAGATTCAGACCTGGATTTTAAAGCTAGTGTTATCTGTAGTGCATATGTCACAAGGTTTTCAGGATTCAATAGGGCCAGGCTGTTGTGAATCAGATGAACCGTATTCAAAACTGGTAACTTTTACTACCTGGCTTTGCTTTAAAGAATCCTTATCCTGTGAAATTCACCTAAGTGGTGAGGACTGTTTATTTAAGAAGTTGTGTTAGGTTTTTTTTCACACAAAATGTGATTAAAGTTTTTTAAAAGTTCTCCAAGAGTTGTCTCTGAAGACCACATAGAAGAAGAAGAAAAAAATAGCACCAGAAGTGAGTTAAGCACAACCTTCACCAAATACTTTTTTGATGCCTAAAATCAGATAAAATAAATATACTGTTTTCCACCATTTTTAGTCTTCCTGAGTGGTAGGCTGTTCTGGCAGTGGAATGTGTGGTACCTTTTATACAGAACTCCTGAGGGATATCTGGATATCTAGAAATTAGAGCTGATGGAGCCCTGAGGAGCTGAGGATCTGTGAGGTCCGCTGTGAATCAAGCCATATGATTCAAATATAGCTTAAAGGCAAATCTATCCTTTTACCACATGGTATCAATAGCATAAAAAACACAATGAAAATAATTAAAACAGATGTGTTTTTTTGTTCAGTGAACTGAGAAGAACACTAACAAAGAAACCTCTGAATAAGAATCACTGATAAAAACCTTTTAATAGGGAAGTGGATTTAATTTGCCTGTATATCTTTGTGAGTAAACACAATATTAACAGTTTAAATTCAAACTGGTCAACATAATTTTTAAACCTATACGTGACCTGCATGGCATTCTGAGGGAAAAATCTTGCCAGCAAGCCACTTTTGGAAGAGTGGAAGAGTGAAATATGAAAGTAGCTTTGGGAAAAATTGAACAGTTTTGCTCCACTTCTGTTCTCACTGAAGTTAAAGAATCTAGTATTCTTGCAAAAAATCCTCTTTTAAAATGTAAAGGCCTTGCTTTCACCTTTTTAATTATTATTTTTTCTTACTATAAGAATTACTTATAAAGTTTAAATAGAATTTTACATAATTTTAAGGGAAAAAGCCACTAATAAAATGTGGAATACAACCTGCAATCTTCAATGATCGGCCACAATACCTTCCATTTTGAGAGTCCTTACTCTTGCTCCTGTTGTGTCTTTAGGATGCAAATTATTTAGAAAGAGGAATCAGAGGTTTGAACCTATCAGTAAAGTATCTGCACTATTTCTGGCACTGTATTTAAAAAATAATGGAAGAGATGACACGTGGATTGCACTGCATGTACATTTTCATTACCTTAAGTGATTACTGCCTTTAGAAAATGCGCTTATGTTACTAGAACAAATGAAGGTTTAGGATTATCTATTTTTTTTAAAGAATTGCCATTATTGTATTACTTGGTGTTGAAGAACAGCTCTACTAGTCACTACTCTTAGTTCATCATCTATAATTCTATCAATATAATAATTCTTCTGCTATTATGATGCACTAATTCTAAAGTGCATCAATATAATAATTCTACTGACCCAAATTATTTAAGCTCCTTGAATATATCGCTCTTGTACTAGAAACTTAGAGCAAGCATGCCTGCTCTTTCATTTGGCTGCTTATTCTCCCAGTTGCAGTTGGTCCAATTTTTTCTAGTATATGCAGGTATAAGACATCTACCATCCTACTGTAGCATATGCAACATCAGCCACATATCTGATTTCACTTACACTTCTATCACTTTATGTATCTATTACTGGTTTCAAAATATTTTGCTTTAAATAGCCAAATAGTTCCTGTTTTCATGCTCATAGCTATGTTGTACTGTTTAATTTCACAATGTTAATTAATCTACCCTCCAGAAATGTCAGACAGTGCTGCTGCCATCGATGTTTCCCAGCCTGCATAAAGCTGAGCTGCGTGCAGGCACACTTCTGTAGCGAGGTGGGAGCTGTGGGGGAAGGTGTATTAGTGACTGGGTATGCATTGTGAATGGAGCTGGCAATTTGTGATGTTAATATATGTAGATTTGACTCAGCAAGTGATGAGGGGAGTCAGGTACAAGAGAAATAGCAGTGTTTTCTTTGGTGCAGCTTCAACGCTGCTGTTGAAGCCCTGCAGGATTCTGGATTCAAGCATACAGGGTTGTTTGATCTCAGAAGTTGGGCTTCTTAACTTTTTTGTTAAAAAAGAAGTGGTGCAACCTGTGTTTACACATCTGTTTGAAGGCACATGAATGATACTATTGGAAATAGAAA
Organism: Heliangelus exortis; assembly: GCF_036169615.1. Classification (NCBI taxonomy): domain Eukaryota; kingdom Metazoa; phylum Chordata; class Aves; order Apodiformes; family Trochilidae; genus Heliangelus; species Heliangelus exortis. The sequence continues at coordinate 124,807,018 of NC_092423.1, forward strand.
CAAATGGGGTCAAAGACACTCTGCCAGCCTCCTCTTACCATTTCTGTAACTTTGGTGGGGGCTTCTGTCCCCACACTCTGCTGGCATAACTACACATTGCATTGCTTATTCAAAGGAACATGTGAAGTTATCAGTGTAGAAAGTAACAAGTATTCTTTAGTTTCTGGGGTGTTTTTTAAACAGTTTTTTATTTTCCTTAACCTAGATTCTTTCCCTTAGGGAAGGGTTAAACCATTGTGTCAATTTAACTACCAAGGGAGAAGTGTGGGGGTGAGTGAAGCTGGCAGTGAGTGAGAGGTGATAATGATTTAAAGCAGACCTGCTGATGAGAAGTTTCTAATGTAAATCCTTGATGTAACCAAACTGTTATATCCCAAAGAAGGGAAAATGAAAATTCTTGGAGATTATGTCGGTGTTCAACAAAACCAGAATTTCATATTTTTACAAGTTCAGTAGCAAACAACCACTGAGTTCAGTGATCCTGAAATCCATTGAAGTCTGTTGTATGGAGTAGTTAACAGATACCTTCTGCCTCTTAGTATCAGCTACTACATAATCCCTGATGTGAGCTGTGCTAAAAGAAACTCCCTCCCTTCTTCCACTCCTGCTTTTGGCTGTGTGTGTCCCGCATTTCCCTTGAGTCAGATCCAATGACAGAAATTTAGCCCACCACTAAAAGAATAAACCCAAAGCAAACAAAACTTAATTTTCCATTAGATTGGGTGGCTAAAGTGACTCATCCCACAGCTGTGGATTAGTTACATCTGATGCAAGGGACTGAAACAGCAGTTGAGGCTGGTGAAGAGACCACCCTGGTCAGTGACAGCTCACTGTTTCTCCAAATGTGCTGTCATGTTCTGGAAGTAGCAGTCTTAATCTCCAGCCCATTTCCCTCCCCTCCTGTCAGCATGAGCATCTATGTAGTGGCGACATGAAGCTGAAGAACTGACTTATGGCAATACTAGCCCAGATCAAATTCACCAAATAGTGAAGCAGTCATATATTCCCAAAAGGGAAAGAATAGTGCAGAGCAGGGATTAGCAGCCAGGATTTAAGTGAGGCTGCTTTTCACAACAGAGATTCTTGTCTAAAGCATTCACACTCATGTTTCATCTTCTGTTTTCCTCTTTTACATCTAGGCTGGTATTCTTGTGATATGGTGATGGCAACCACTCTTGTCAAAAAATAAATCAATTTTTTAAATGACTGTCTTTTGAACATATGACCTCTTAAATCACATGATCGCTTTGTCAGGTGAGTAACAACAAAAATAGAAGAATCTCTGACTATGGGAAGTAGTGCTTTATTCAGGCAGCTAGTGAACTTTACCCTTAAATGTATCTACTGTGGGCTGACGCAGGAAAGAATAAATGCTTATCTGATGCTTCCCTGTTGTCCCAAGTATGAATAGCCATATAATGTCAGTAATTTCATTGTAGAGAGAAAGACTTTGCTAGTTTTTTCCCCTTTAATGTTTCTCTTTTTTGGACACTCAGAACTTTAGCCCTGTATTGCTAATTGGTGATAATAAAACTGGAACAATGTTAATCATCCCTCTGCTATTTCAAAGTCTAACACAGTGGAAGAAATCAGTGATTGGAATCAACATTAGTAGAAGAAAGCTTTTCCTCCTGATATGATTTCTTTATGCAGCAAAGGATAGGGTATAGAAATGGGTTTCCTCATAAAGACGACGATCAAAAGAATGATTCTGTACTAATTGCAGCTGTGGAAACCATTTGTCTGTTATAAAAAGGAGGCTTTGTTTTTCTTAATTGTTTAAATTATTTCTGGGTAAATTTGTGTAAAGCATTTTGGAGTGAGATGAACTCATAAATCAGCTGTGAAAATAATCGGTTTGAGCTTTCATCATACCATGAAGTCATAAATTTTCTTGCCTTTTTAATCTGGCAGAAAGTTTCAAACCCTCTGAGAGAAAATAAGAAAAAAAAAAATCCGTTTTACTCCCATCAATTAAAGATTTTTTGTATGAGGATTATGGATCTGAAGATCATTATCTTTCTGCAACACAGTGATACAAGGCTTTTTCATGGAAAAGCCTTCAAAGAATGAGTCCCAGGAGTACTGTGAGCTGGGAGTAGAGACACTGAGGCTGGAGGCTTCAGCAAGAAGGAGGTTATGCTCTGGTTCAGAAATTCTTGGTGGCCGGGAAGGATGGTAACATGTTGTCTTTGGTAGGAAATGTGACTGTGTCTGGTAGATCCTTCTAACAGTCCCAGAGGGCTGAGGGAGGCTTCCCCTTAACCAGATCCTCATTTTGCTGTCTGAACTGATGCATTTTATTGCCTTTACTTTTTTCTCGTTCTGCTTCTCTTGAGATTTTCCTGTCCTATTTGTATAGAAGGGAGAAATATACAACAGAGATGGGTGAGGATGGACCATAATCATCTTGTAGTTCAAAGGCAGAGCTTGTGTTGCAGACCAGATTCAGGTTCAAAGGCAAATTAGGGGTTGGAAAGAGCCTTCTATTTAAGAAAATGCTATATATCCCTGCAACTGCAAGGCAAGGCAGTTTTAATGGTGCTAGGGGATCATAACGCAAATCATTTTTTCCTAGCTTATGCACTCTGATTTAGTGGGAGTGTTGGACTAGATGATCTCTAGAGGTCCCTTCCAATTCTTATAATTCTGTTATCCTTCACTGCCCCAGTTGCACAGTGACTGATAGACCTGGGCAATTCTTTCAAACCTGGAGTTAGAAGGTTTGGATGTTTACATTTATCCAGAGATAAATGTAAAAAATGATAATTTGTATTTAAAAAATGGTGCTTGAAATAGTTCCTTTGATCTCAAATGGCATACTTTATTTTGTTGTTGTAACATCATGTTTCAAAGTTTATTTCTTGTTTTAAGTAAAAACGTCACTTAGATAATGTTTTTATTTGACATTTGCAGTCACTCAGAAAACTGTGATAGTAAAAACATTATATCAACATTTAATCTTTTCTCCCTCCAAAGTTATTACCTAAATTTCGTACCAATTACCGATTAATTTGGGATCTCTGAAGCTCCATTTTTTCCAGCTTATACTTCTCTTTAGATAATTCAGGAAGCACAGATATGTAACCATAGAAAAGCAGGCTGCTCTCCACCCTGTTTCATTCTTGTTTCAGGGAAAAAAATATTTGTTTAGGCATTTGTGGGACTGTATCTGGGTAACTTCTCTCCCAGTTTCCTTGACAAGTGATTTTGCCACAGGTTTCTCTTGATGGAGTTGTGAAAATAGGTATTATATGTGCCATCTCTAAAACAACAAAGAAACAAAAACTTTTTTCCCATTATTTTTAAAACTGATTCACAATAAGTATAATGTGTGACTAAAAATAAATTATGCTGATCAATCTTATAAGTTATGTTTGTCTCATTGTGAGATCTAATCTGTCTTATTCTCTTCTGCTATAGTCTAAACCAAACATATTCTTAAAAGATGGAAAATGTCCAGTACTTTTTTGGTGCTATTGTGGGTGCAAGAAATAATTGGACCATCTCTAAGCCAGCTTTGTTATCACAGTCCCAGTCCCAGCATCTGAATAAATCT